>NC_062212.1:1855124-2186054 GCF_912470025.1 Vespa velutina
TATATTATATATTTGTATATATATATATAATATATTTATATATTATATATATACATATCTATAGCATATATATATATATATATATATAATTCTTTTTATTAGTTTATATATATATATATATTTCTGTGGTTTAAAATAAGCCGGAAAGAGAAATACAAAATAAAAAAATAAAAAGAAACAAAAAAAAAAAAAAAGAGAAAATTTGGAACAAGCGAAAATATTCGAGAAGGGAAAAATTTCGATACTAACATTAAAATGAAAAAAGTTTCTTATTTTCTTTTCTTTATTTTTTATTTACCTCCCAACATTTTTCTTTCTTTCTTTTTTTTTTCCCTTTTAATATTTCTCATTCATAAAATGGTATTGTTTAAAACATCTTTTATTTTTTTTTATTTTTTTTTTAATTGATACGTACAAATAAGGATAGAATTAATCGAACGAAAATTATAAAAACGATTGATAATGGTTCAGTTCTAATGATAATTTATTACAATATTATTTATCTTCAGTTTGGGACATCTTCTTTCCATTCCAATATATTTTTGTTACACTGAAATAGAAGTAAATCAACGATTTGATCGTATAATTCAGTAAAATTGTTCTATATACAAACATATATATATATATATATATATATATATATATATATGCATATATGTATATACAATATAAATATATGTACATACATATTTATTAATGTGCATTTTCCTTTGATCTTCTACATTTTACCGTAAATTATTTTTCTTTTTTATAGGTCAGATAACAGTACGTAACATTGATAAATAGGCCATCGAAGTTTTTACAATCTGCATAAACAAAAAATTTATATATATATATATACATATATTTTATTCATTATATTTATATAATTAGTATAATGTATAAATATAAATAATTATTATAATATATATATATATATATATATATGTATACAAATAATATATATGAATATATATTTCTTTATTAATATATATATATATATATATATATATATATATATATATATATATATATATATATATATATAATCAATATAAATCCTAACAAACCAGTTAAACATCTGATTTGTTAGGATTAATTAATTAAATTATATATATATATATGTATACGTATATATTTAATTAATAAATTTGTATACACATAAACAGATAATGTAAAACAAAATAAAAATTATAATATAATATAATAAAGTATGTAGATGTCAAAAAACGTACACCAGTGAAACCATACAATGAAAATGTATAAAATTTGCCAGCAGTCAAGTTGAGATATGTTTGCGAACAAATTATGCAAATTAATAAAGAAGTTTTGCAATTTTGCGGCATTTCTGCCCAATTACAGTGATAATACGACTCAGCTAATTTCTTGCTCTGTAAAAGTAAAATATATTAAAATTAATATACAAATAAATTATTATTTATTTTTTATGAATGATTTATTTTCAATATCATATAGTCATATCAACACATACACGCATATTTTTATATATACATACATATATATATATATATATACAAAATTATTAAACATTTTATTAAACCTACCTCTTGCATTAAATATTCTCCTATAAAACAATACTCGAATATTAGCAAAAATACGACTGCTGCGTAAGATGCGAAAGTACACATGACAACAAATTCTGATTTATTGTCTTTGCTCTGTAAAAAATTAATTTATAAATACATTATTTATACATGTATATAATTTATATATATATATATATATATATATATATATATATAATAAATTAATACAAATATATATAATCAATATAAATCCTAACAAACCAGTAAAACATCTGATTTGTTAGGATTAATTAAAAAAAAATTATAAATATATATATATATATATATACATATATATTTTTATTTATATTTTTATATGTATTTTTAGATATATTTGTATAATTTCTTTATATACAGATATATTATATATTATTATATATAATATACAGAATATTTATAAATTAAAAAACATTTCATGATTTCATGTGTCAAATATTTTATATGTATAATTAATATATATTAATATATATATATATATATATATATATTTATGTAATAATTAAAAAATATTAATTAAAAGAATTAAATTATGTTAATAAAAAAATATATACATACGATTTCTTTATATACAAATATATTATATATTATATACAGAATATTTATAAATTAAAAAAAACTTCATGATTTCATGTGTCAAATATTTTATTATAGGTATAATTAATATATATATATATATTTATTTATTTAACAATTAAAAAATATTAATTAAAAGAATTAAATTATATTAAAAAAAAGTATTATTAAAAAATTCTATTTTCGTAAAATATATATATATAATTATTAAAAAGAAAAAGAAAAAAAAAAAAAGAAGAATTTGGATACTTAACGTCAGTCCTAAAGCTTGTTCGATAAATTTTTTTTTTTTTTAAATCAGATTGATTGAAATATCTTATTAATCGAAAAAAAAGTCAAAAATTCTATTGATTTACTATTTCTCAACCATTACCTTATATACTTTTTTTTTCGTCTTTTTTCCATTATAATATTTTATAATAGAATAACAATATAATTCTGTTATTATTTATTAATATAATTTTTCAATATACTTTTTTTTATTCTTTTTTTCCTTTTTCTTTTTTCCTTTTTTTTCTTTTTCTTTTTTGATAAACTTTTCTTTCTGTTCTTTATCTTTTACAAAAAATATCATATCCTTTTGATTTATAATCGACATGTATTTTTCTTATTTTTCTTTTGTATTTATTTTTATTTATATTTTTCTTATTTAGGTTAAATTTTTCTATTTTTTATGTATACGTACCACGAGAGTAACGTAGGACGAAAGACCCAATCTAATGCTATTTTGTACGAGATCCAAGAGTATTACAACGTTGAAAATCTTTTCTATAGATTTTACCATCCTACGGATTGTAATGGCAAAGTTATAGAAAAAAGAAAAAAAAGAAAAAAAAAAAGGAAACAATCGTAATAAAATTTTTAACAAAAGAGATTTTTACATTAAATATCGATGACTGAAACATTTATGAACATAAGTGAAATGCTTTTAACAGAATAGTTCGAACGTAAGATCTCCATCGAGTGATCTTTTTCTTTCTTTTTTTTTTTTTTTTTTTTTTTTTTATGAAAGATTTTTAATGATTATAATTTGTCCTTTTAAAGTCATATACTTTTCACGAATAATAATATTTTTCGCTCGACGACAATGTCTATTTAAAATTCTTTAATAAAACGATTGTTAATAAGATTAATGTATTTAACTTAATAATAAATTTTAAATAAAAGAAACTGTATTAATGAAAAGTGTTTAATAAAAAGGACATTTATTCAATGAAAGACTTTCGATAAAAATATAATATAAATAAAGAAAAATAATATTTTATAATTTAAAAATTATATAATATGTATATAATGATTTATTAAAAATATATATATGTACGTTTTTATATTAAATTAAATATAACATATTATAATTTAATATATTGTATATATATATATATATATATATATATCATGATAAATATAATATGTGTATTATCTTAAATATAATATATATACATGCATGTTATACATATATATATATGAAAGAAAAGTATATATTATATATGTACATTTCTATATTAAATTAAATATAACATACTATAATTTAATATATTGTATATATATCATGATAAATATAATATGTGTATTATATTAAATATAATATATATACTTTTATGTTATATATATATAAGATGTATATTATATATATTTTATATATATTTTTCATGTATTATATATATATATATATATATATATATATATATATATATATATATATATTAGTATATATATTAGTATATACAATATGATTGTGTATTATGTAAATATATATATGTATAAGTATATATATATATGTTAATATATACAATATGATTGTGTATTATATTAAATATAATATATATATATATATATATATATTTGTTTGTTTGTTATATAATAAGATATATTTGATATAAAATACATATATTCATAACAATAATAATGAAATAAACTTCAATTATTATTATTATTATGTGTTTGTGTGTGCATATATATATATATATATATATATATATATATATATATATATATGTATATATGTATATATATATATTATACTTTATATAATATACATATTACATAAATATATATATACATATATTATTATTATATTAGATAATACTGATAATAATAAGTGGACGTGCACACACATGCATACACTCACACACGTATATAAAATAATAATAATAAAATTTGCATGAATTACTCAATACTCACCAAATAAGCTGTATATGTGATTGAACATGGCGACGTATCGCATCGTTCAATTGATCTTTTGGTTTTGTATCAAGCATAAGAATACGTCGTCTCATCATTGATAATTTTCCACAAATGTGAAGTACTAGTGTCAATATAACGCACGTTGTTACCGTGTGACAAAATCCACAATATATATACGGTAGTTGAAAAATATATAATAATATATACGTTTGGACATTAGTGATATGATACAATTTTACTCCTTTGAATGGCAAAGGAAATATATCCGTATTGTTGGCAATATTTGTTGTCGCTGCACTAGCAGCAGCAAGATTGATCTCTTAAACATAATTGATTAAAAGAAATTTTAATAGAATTTGATAATATGTGATGAAGAATTTTTTTTTTGCCTTGCATTGTCTTACACTTTTTTTTCTTATTCTCCATATTCTTTTTTTATTTTTACTTTTTTTTATCCCCCTTTTTTTTTTTTTTTTTATCGTACAGAATATATACGATTGAAAATATCTTCGAATATATTGAGATGAAAAAAGGAAATTAAGGCAATAACAAAAAGAAAAAAAGAAAATATATATATATATATATATATATATATTCCTTGATAAATGCGGTACGATAAGAAAATTAAAAGAAGAAAAAAAAAATAGAAATGTTTCGTCGAACAATATAATATTGTGGATAATAATCTCTTTTGAAAGTTTTAATAAAATATAATTTTTCTTTTTTCTTTTTTTTTTTTACCATTCAATCAAACGTTTATGTAAATAAAATAAATATTTCTCACAATATTAAATTTTATATAGTGCATTATAATTTTTAAATACATTATATATATTTATTGTTTTTAAAAATATTTATATTGATCCAACAAAAAAATTACATATAATATATATATATATATATATATTAAAAAAATTAATTATTATATTGAAAACAGAATATTTATATATTTAGATGTATATATTATAAAATATATATATACATAATATATATTATATATTTATTGTTTTTAAAAACCTTCATTAATTTATCACTAAAAATATATATATATATATATATATATATATATATATATATATATCAATATGTAATAATATAAATATTATTAAAAAAGAATTAAATACTTATTATTATAAATTAATGATTAATCTTTTAAATATATTAATATTTATACATATACTATATATAATATATATTAAAAAATTAAATTTTAATATTGAAAATTAAATATTTATATATATATATATATATATATATATATATATATATATCAATATGTAATAATATAAATATTATTACAAAAAAAATTAAATACTTATTATTATATATTAATGATTAATCTTTTAAATATATTAATATTTATACATATACTATATATAATATATATTAAAAAATTAAATTTTAATATTGAAAATTAAATATTTATATATAAATATTTATATATATATATATATATATATATATATATTATAAATATGAAAAAAAAATATATATATGTCAATATGTAATAATATAAATATTATTACAAAAAAAATTAAATACTTATTATTATATATTAATGATTAATCTTTTAAATATATTAATATTTATACATATACTATATATAATATATATTAAAAAATTAAATTTTAATATTGAAAATTAAATATTTATATATATATATATATATATATATATATATCAATATGTAATAATATAAATATTATTACAAAAAAAATTAAATACTTATTATTATATATTAATGATTAATCTTTTAAATATATTAATATTTATACATATACTATATATAATATATATTAAAAAATTAAATTTTAATATTGAAAATTAAATATTTATATATATATATATATATATTTATATTATAAATTTGAAAAAAAAATATATGTACCCATAGGATGTAATAACGCATGAAGAATATTTGGCAATGGTTTAAGATACATCGCCGTTATTGTGAACAACGAAGTTGTCGATGCGATTTTCGACAATGTGTTCGATATATGATTGTAATGATAATAAATTGAACGTTCCTCGTTGTTTTCAAAGTATTCTCCGTTATTGACAATTTCGTTCTTTATAGTGACGATCAATGTTGCCAAACTCGGATGAAAACGAATAATTATTATCATTAATAACGACAAACTCGACACTAATGTTTCCAAAAGATTTTCAACCATAAGATGAAGGTCGTCTATTACATTATACAAATCGATATATGCCAATGTTATTTGTATCGTACAATAAACGGCATATATTGCAAATTTAACGTAACTTTTTCTCAATGGCCATACACCACCTATCGCGAAGTATCTCTCGTGAAGTAGAAAAACGTCGACGATTTCGATCGGTTTGATCTGAAAATAATTCAAGAAAAAAAAAAAAAGAAAAGAAAAAGAAAAAGGAAAAGAAAAAGAAAAAATGAAAAAACAGAGAAGAAAAGGAAAATGAAGAAACAAAGAAACGAATTAGAAGGAATAGAGATGTATGTTATTCTCTTGAATCTAAAGATATTTCTTCGATTGAATACAAAAAAGAAAAAAAGAAAAGAAAAAGAAAGAAGAAAAGAAAATGATCTACGACACAATATATAGTGTTTGAATTTATCTTATTTTATTTTGTTTTCTTTTTTTTCTTCATAAGAATTTTACGAGATCGTCATTTACATTTTTATAATATTAATAATAATAATAATAATAATAATAATAATAATAATAATAATAATAATAATAATAATTATTATTATTATTATTATATTTATTTGACACTTTTGATTAATATTAGTGCAAAAAGAAACGAGAAAAAAAAGGTAAGATAAAGATGAATTTGTTTCAAAAAAAAAAAAATAAAAAAATAAAAAAAGAGAGAGAGAGAGAGAGAGAAATAAATCTATCAGCAAAATCTCTCGTTAATTCTTTTTTTTTTTTTTTATGATTTATCCTTCTATTCTTTTCTTCTTTTCTATTTTTATTATTTTTATTATTTTCTTTTTTTTCTTATTTATTTTCCATTCGAAATAAGGACAACGATATTATATCACGACTTACTTTCTTCATGACGAATTGTCTTCGAACGAGAGCCACGTTCGAACTGACGTTTCATTCTTTCTATCTCTATCCCTTTCTCTCTCTCTCTCTCTCTCTCTCTCTCTCTTTCTTTCTTTCTATTTCTCTCTGATCCATTCCAAAGGAACCAAGAAATTTGTGGCTTCGATCTATTCGTTGAATAACGAATCGAGTTTAGAAAGTCAATTTTCTTCTATCAAATCGATTTTCATTTTAAATGTCCTGACCTGCCTTCCACCCTCTTCTCTATCTCTCTCTCTCTCTCTCTCTCTCTCTCTCTCTCTCTCTCTTTCTCTCTCTCTCTCCCATCGTTCTTTCTTTCTTTATTTTTCCTGTATTCCACGTAATACAACATAGCAAATAGTAATTATCTTATCTACTCGCGAAATACGGCATGAAGTTTACAGAGTCAGTAGAACGAGTAGAAATTAAATTCTTTGTTTCTTCAACATTTTTTTTTTTTTCCCTTTTTCACGTTTCTTTTCATTCTTCTTTCTTTCTTTTTCTTTCCTCTCTCTTTTTTCTTTTTTCTTTTTCTTTTTTTTTCTTCTTTCTTTTTTTTCTTTTTTTTTTTTTTCTTTCTATCGAACGTTTCTTCACCGCTCACTACGATACGTACGAGACAACAAAGTGAGAGTTGAAAGAGCGAGAGAGAGGGGAAAAAAAGAAAGAGGAAAGGAAAAAGTCAAATTACAGACAAGTCAGTCGATTTATTTTTTTCATCCCACCTTCCACCTTTTGTCTACTTTTTTTCCTTTCTCTCTTTTTTTTCTTTTAACTTTCAACGTGTCCCTCTCAAAAGCATTTTTATTTTTTTGCGTTGAACGTGTTTTCTTTTTCCTTTCTTTCTTTTTTTCCTTTGGTTCTTCTTTCTGTTCTTCTTCTTTCTCGTTTTTTTTTTTTTTTTTTCAATTATCTTCAACGGAGACGATACGCGTTGCGTATTATTATTGCTCTCTCCTTTCCTTCTCTCTTTCTTTCTCCCTTTTCTTTTCATCGTTCTTTCGATTTTTCTTTTCTTCGCTACCACGTATAGTTTGTTTTTTATCGCAAACACGGACGCACAGTATACGAAATTACGAGATTGTGAACAAAGTAAAATAAAATATCTTTAATATTATCATTTAGATCAATAACAGTGAGCTGTTTCTTCTTAAATTAAATGTTTGAAATAAAGAAACGTAACGTCGATTATTTAATCAATTTTATTTTTTCGATAAGATAATATCTATATTTTTCATTTATTTTTTCAATTTGAATGTAAAACGTAAAATTCTCTATTGTTTTTTTTTTTTTTTTAACCTTTCCTGTTTAGTATTCTTTTTTTTTCCGTTTTCTTTACATAAACGTTCGAAGTACGGATAAATACGCCATTGATGTCTTGACAACCTAAAAACGTACGAGAACGTATGAATAAAGGATATTAATGATGATTTAGAAGATTATATAAATATATATATGTATATATTTATGGTGAAAAAAGGACAGAATAAATGAAAAAAGGAAATAAAATTCAATTATTACTCACATCTGTAAATGTAGTCAACGACAATATAAAGAATTTGCCGACTGTCAGTTCCATTTGTTTCGACGATCGCATCATACAAATGTGCATTAACTTAATCTCTTCTTGCGTTATGTTGTACCATTTGCAGTGATAAAATGATTCACCAAAGGATGTGCTCTGTAAAATATGTTTTTAAACATTTATTAATCTGTAATAAAAATTATCAATTATTCGCGTCAGGGAAAGGGTAGTGAATGAAATTGGGAACCATGACAGTTAAATCAGAATTATAAAAAGAGAAAAAAAGGAGAAAAAATTTGTTTCCAGATATGCTTCTGAAGTCATGAATTCCAGAAGTTCTCAAATGTGATTATCTTTAATTTTTGCGACACAATACATATAATTTATAAATTATATGAATTTAATATGTATAATATAATATAAATCTGTGCGAATACATACATATATATACGCATTGATTTTTAATATAAAAAAAATTGTTCTAAAAAAGTAATAACAAATAAATGTAATTAGAAGATAATAATAAATAAATATAATAAATAATGTATCAAAAAAAAAAATATATGAAAATATTATATATGAAATTAAAATATAAAAAATAATAGAGAAAAATAAATAGCTATAAACAAATAGAAATAAATATAAATGAATTATAAAAAATATATAATTAATGTTTATGTGTATGTGTGTGTGCATTTCTTTATTTGAAAGTGTTTAAAACGATATCATTGTATTACTAGCATAAAATGACTTAATTGCATGCGAATGAGATAATTTACGTACTTCATTAATAAGACACTCTCCGATATAGCAATAAGCCAATAGCGTGGTTAAAACACGAAATGCAATTATAACAAAAGCGAGTAACTTGTGTTGCTCTCCTGCCGATATAGACTGGAAATAATAATAATTTAATCTAATATTTTCTAAAAAATATCTTCTATAAATAAGCAATAATAAAATTTATATGTTAAATTTACAACGAGCGCGTCGTAACCAAGAAGACAAAGATGAAAGGTACTTCCCAATAATTGTTGTAAAATTAGTAGGTTGAAGTCATTTTCCAAAGTATCAGCTAACCTGAAACATTCTACATAGTATATGTATACATATATAAATATATATTACATATATATATATATATTTATATATATGCATATATTTAATTTATAAATTTCATTAATGCATTCTTTTATTTATTTTATTCATTATTATTAGGTATTATTACTATTATCATCATAATCCGCCACATTATTAATAATATTATTATTATTGTTTTTGTTATAGTTGTTATTATTTATTATTATTACCGTATTAGACGTGTGTGTCTCAAAATTAATACTTTTATTCGACGTTTACGATTCTCCGGATTGTCCAAAACGTACTTTACTTTGGTGGAAAGTGCAGAGATAACACCGCTGACGTGGAGTACCATACTGATTACTAGACAATCAGTTCCGACGTAACCGAAGATTAAAATTAGTACTTTTAAAAATTGATATAGACAAAGAAAAATGTAAGTTATCAGATTTGTCGGTTCGATCGGCGGAGGAGTATTGTATGGCAATACGTATCCGTAAGATGAATTTGCAATGACTGTAAGTAACAACACAATTATAAAGGAAAGATTTTATTTTATTAGAAACTTTTTTTTTTTTTTTATTATTAAACGATAACTATAGAAAAAATTTAATTTCTAAATTTTAACTAATAAGAAATGATACCTGTAAGATCAATTTTACATTTTTCTCGATATAATAATATTATTAGTTTTTATAATATTATTTGTAATTGCTTTTATAAAAAAAAGAAATAATTTTAGATATAATTTTCTTTTCCATGCATCTTATGAACATTATTCATAATAAAAAATATTAGGATATTTAATATTTTTTTTATAAAAAATATTTTTAAAACGGACAATAATATTAATTTCTTCTTTTAATATATGAAATAAAAATATTATTAAAAATTTATTTTATGTAATTAAAATATCTAACGTTTATTTTTCGGATACCCGATATATAATTATACTATCTTCTGTTAAAGATAATATATATTTGATGTAAGATACGTAAAGAAAAAAGAAAAAGAATTAGAAAGAATAAAAATCAACAAAAATATATTTCAATATATATTAAAATAAAGTATTTTAAATTTACAAAATTATAATAATATAATTAATTGAAATAAAAAATTATACAATTATATATAATCGAAATAAATTAGAATATTTAAAATATATTCACTAAAAATTAAAACAATAAAATTCGACAGTCGTTACAATAAAAATTATTCACGAATATAAAAAGGAAGATGATAAATAAAAAGAAAAGGACAATAGTTGAAGAACATTTACAAAAATTACTTATCCAAATGATAAAAAATAAATATATAAAAGAAAAGAATTATATTACGACGTAAAATAAATAAATGAAAAAGAGAAAAACAAAATAATATCCATTATTCAAATATGATTTCGATTTAATTATAAAAAAATTTACCTTTTTTAATATTGGTAGCTGAAAAGGACACATAATACAGCAAACAGGCTGTGATGCTTGTTCCTAAAGTGAACTTAACGAGCTTTAGACTAAAAGTGTTATAATTTAAAAAAGCAATCTTTTCCTCATCGGTTTTGTATCTTTCTGGAATAAGATCGAGTTTAATTTCCTTTAAAATTTTGGCCAACGAATTGCTATTCATTCTGCATATGCATATCTTGAATAGCGTCATAAAATTGAACACGTTCTCTTCTAAGCAAGCAATAACATATTCCATATCAGATATGTTATTGTTAATCGAGATGACTCCCATTGTACATTGTAGAACCAAATAAACAGCGAAAAAAACGAAAATGGGCTCGTGAATCTTTTCTGGCCAAATTCCCGCGCAATTCATCGTACGTTTGATCAAATCTATTACCCTCCTGGTACCGTGAAAGTCAAGCTCCTAAAACGAAGATTATCTTATTTCTCTTATTCCTTTTTCTTTTTCTTTACATTCTTTATTTCTTTTTATTTATTTTTTTGTTTCTAATTTTTCTTCCTTCTAATCAATTATTTAAGTTAATTAAATCATTTAGCTTTCTCGAGAGTTATTGATAAATTGAATTTTTATTGCACTATATTTTTTGTTTCGTTTTGGTCTTTTTAAATCAGTCAATTACTACGAAACCGAAATTTTATTTTTGCATATCTTTCCATCTATTATGTATTTTTTATTTTTTTTCTATTATCTAATTAAATATTTTGCTTCTTTGAGGTCTAATGATTAATTAAAATTTCTTGCATATTTTTCATTTACTTCTTTTTCTTCTCATTACTATTTCGTATAACAAAAAGAAAATGAAGAAAATTTTATTATATCCTTCAATATAAATTTTCAATATAAGATTTTCATATCTTTTAGTAAAAATGAAAGTGATGCAGAAAAAAAATATTATTTATTACGAATCGCCTTATAAAAAATTTTCATACTTCAGTAATTTATTTTTCTTTAGTATAAAATATGAATAGTAAAGAATTGTAAATATATTTTTCAAAATACGGATGGAAGAAAAAAACAACAAGTCATTCGTTGATTCACTTAACAAAAGACGACTAGAGATTTTTTATAATTGACTTAAAAAAGAAAATTATTTTTTAAAATCAATTTGACAAAAACAAAAACGCACATGCGTATACACGGCCACACGTATCTTTTTGTAATCTTACTTGATCGAAAAAGAACAAGAAACCTGATAAGCAGAAAAGAAAGGAAAAAAAAAATAAATTTTAGAACACATATTCACCATGGCTAGCAAGGATGACATATATAAGAAAAAAACAATGTAAATTCTCAACATCGGTCGAAGAAAATGAGTTTCTTTAAATGAGTCCACCCTATGATTTATTTATTGAACAATTATCTTTGTAATAGAGCTTCATCAATATTTCCTAATTTTTTTCTCTTTATAGATTTATAGTAGTCACATATAGAAGTGAGTAGAGATACATTCAATCCCATGCACAGACTGATCAATTCTAAAAATCGATTAATTGCATGTTAATGCACTTCAGACGAACATTTTCCACACGGATCATTAAAACTTTTTACGATTCGATAGGGAACTTTTTTCTATGAATTTTTCGCTATTCTCCTTATATATTATTTGATAAGAAGAAAAAAAATTATCCACGAAAATCACTAAAGGTTGGGCTGAAAGATTTTTATTTGGTTTCACAATTTCCTCGTTCTTTCCTCTTTTTTCTCTCTCAAAAAATCACTTGTTAACTTTTGACCCAACACTTGCCTCAAAACACTCGCATTACGTGACGAAGTCATGAAAATATTAACAAAAATAATTTTTGTTAGGACAACGAATGAATGATCACTCGTTCCTCTGGATACAACACTGATGTGGATCACTTAAGTATCGTGAACTTAACCAATCCTATCTTCTCGAATTCGTCGTTATTTTTCTTTTTTTATACTTCCGTTAATAAACGATTGTTATTGAGTGTACGAGACAACAACGTATCAATCGAATTCGAGTCGACTAATGTTCGAAGGTTAGAGAATAATTTCGAGAATGAAAGGTCGTGTAGCTTTTGCATTGGTCGGGCGGAGGGGGGATGTAAGTTATGGAAAGTGGGGGTAAAAGGCAGAAACGAATGAGAGTTTGAAAGTTTCGTCATTGATGGATGATGGTTTATAATAACCTAGGATTTTTTTCTTTTTAATTTTCGAAACTTTCCGAAACTTTTTTTTGATTGTTCGTCGTTTCGTTTCGTTCTTCTTTTCTTTTCCTTTTTTTTTTGTTTCCTTGCATTGCAATTATCTTACCTACATTTTATCTAACTTCAGTCTGTGTCTTTTTTTTTCTTTTTTAATAGATGGAACGTCCTTTTTTGAACGTTTACAGAACGAAGAGACGTTTTTTAAACGTTACAATTTAATGATCGTTCGAAGAGGCATATGCATTATAGGGAAAAGTGTTTGCGAGCTTTAGTATAGCGTTTGCAATGATATGGTAAAGCAGTGTAGTTGACGGTTCACGCTAAGGGAAGTTCCGCGTTTAGTTTCGACTATTTTGTATTTTCATTTTCGATTTGTTTTGAAATGTAGGTCGCTATGGTAAATTTTACGATCCATTTAAGGGATACTGAATTTTTTTTTATGATCGTGGTGGCCAATTTATATTACGATATGTAGTGTGAACAGTTCAGACGATTTCAAGACATTTCCAATTTTTTGTGAAATTTTTAATGAAAAATTAGACAATTTTCAAATGTTGTTATGTAATACTGGACAATTCCAATTTATGCTACGGTAAGTATTGTTATTAATTTAAACGATTTCGCAATTTTTTTTTTTTATTCTATTTTATTTTTTTAATTATGTTGTCCCCCATGTTATGTTAGGGGATAATTTCTGCGATCAGTTTAGACATTTCTGAAATTTCTCTTCTCTTTTTTCTCTTTTCTTCTTTATAGTAACTCTTAAACTCTTAATGGACGTATGTATTCTTCAAGATCTACGGACAGGAAGAGCGAGAGAGAGAGAGAGAGAGAGAGAGAGAGAGAGAGAGAGAGAGAGAGAACAATAATGTGTTTCAGCCATTATTATATCGTGAAGCAGCCTATGTGAACTGGAAGCATTACTTATTAGACAAATGTTTGCGTATAGTAACATATTTACTAGGAATAGGAATAGTAACACCTGTAAAACAAGTATAATGAATACAGATTCTACAAGAACACAGCTTTTAAGAAGGTATAATAATTAATAAATGAATGTTTACTTTGAGCAGTTGAGTTTTGTGAATGATCTACGAACAGAGAAATCGAACGTAACTTTTTCTCAATGGCCATACACCACCGATCGCGATGTAGCTTTCGTGAAGTAGATAAACGTTCACGATCTCGAATGGTTTGATCTGAAAATAATTAAAAAAAAAAAAAAAGAACAACAAAAAATATAAAATAAAATAGTAAGCAATAAATTAGAAGGAATAGAGATATATATTATCCTCTTAAGTCTTCAATATTTCTTCGATTTGTTAAATTTAAAAATAGGAAACAGAAAAGAAAATGACCTTCGACCGATATCTCCATAGATAATGTTAAAACTTATCTTATTTTATTTAATTTTTTTTCTCCAGAAGGATTTTACAACGTTGTCATCCCCATTTTTATAATAATATAACTTAATAATAATTAATATTATTTAAATAATAAAATTACATTTGTATTTCCTTTCTTCTCATTTTTTCTCTTTTTCTTATTTGTGCTCTTTCCATTTTTCTTTTTTTCGCTACGACGTTCAGTTCGTTTTTTATCGCAAGCACGAACGTACATTCGAGATAACGAGATTGTAAACAAGATAAAATAAAATATTTTTAATACTATGATTTAGTTCAATAACAATGTGCTATTTCTTCTTAAATTAAATGTTTTAAATAAAGAAACGTAACATCGTTTATGTAATCAAATCAATTTCTTTGATAAGGTACTCTTTCTATTCTTCATTTTCCTATTTCTCAATTCGAATGTAACACTTAAAGTTCTCTATTGTTCTTTTTTTAACTTTTCTCTTTAGAATTTTTTTGTTATCGTTCCATCTACATAAATGTCCGAAGTACAGATAAATACGCCATTGATGTCTTCACAACCTAAAAACGTATGAGAACGTATGAATAAAGGATATTAATGATGATTGAAAAGATTATATAAATATATATATATATATTTATGGTGATAAAAGGACAGAACAAACGAAAAAAAAAATAAAATTTAATTTTTACTCACATCTGTGAATGTAGTCAACGACAACGCAAAGAATTTGCCGACTGTCAGTTCCATTTGTTTTGACGATCGCATCATACAAATGTGCATTAATTTAATCTCCTCTTGTGATATGTTGTACCATTTGCACTGATAAATTGATTCACCGAAGGATGTGCTCTGTAAAATACGTTTTTAAACATTTATTAATCTGTAATAACAATTATCACTTATTTGCGTCAGGGAAGGGGTAGTTTGTGGAACTGGAAACCATGACATTTCAATCAGAATTACAAAAAGAGAAAAAGAGGAGAAAAAAATTTGTTTTCAGATATGCTTCTGAAGTCATGAATTCCAGAAGTTCTCAAATGTGATGTCAAATTTTTTGCGACACAATACATATAATTTATAAATTATATGAATTTAATATGTATAATATAATATAATACTGTGCGAATATGTATATATATATATATATACACATTCATTTTTTAATATAATAAAAATGTTCTAAAACAATAATATCAAAAGTATGCAATTAGAAAATAAGAACAATAAGTATAATAAATAATGTATCAAAAGAAAAATATATGAAAATATTATATAAGAAATTAAAATATAAAAATAATAGAGCAAAATAAAGAACTATAAACAAATAGAAATAAATGTGAATGAATCATAAAAAGTAAGTAATTAATATTTATGTGTATGTATCCTTTATTTGAAAGTGTGTGAAACGATATCATTGTATTAGTAGCATAAAATGAAATAATTGCGTGTGAATGAGATAATTGACGTACTTCATTAATTAGACACTCTCCGATGTAGCAATAAGTCAATAGCGTGGTTAAAACACGACATACCAATATGACAAAAGCCATTAACTTCTTTTGCTCCCCTGCCGCTATACACTGGAAATAATAATAATTTAATCTAATATTTTCTAAAAAATATTTTCTATAAATAAGCAATAATAAAATTTATATGTTAAATTTACAACGAGCGAGTCATAACCAAGAAGAGAAAGATGAAGGGTACTTCCCAATAATTGTTGTAAAATCAGTATGTTGAAATTACTTTCCAAAGAATCAGCTAATCTGAAACATTCTACATAGTATATGTATACATAAATAAATAAATATATATATATATATATATATATATATTTATATATATGCATATATTCAATTTATAAATTTCATTAATGCATTCTTTTGTTTATTTTATTCACTATTATTGGTATTATTATTATTATCATCATCATCAGTCTCAGTATTAATAATATTATTATATTTATTTTTGTTATTATATATTATTATTACCGTATTAGACGTATGTGTCTCAAAATTAATTTTTTTATTCGACGTTTACGATTCCCCGGATTGTTCAAAACGTGCTTTACTTTGCAGGAAAGTGCAGAGAAAACACCACTGACGTGGAGTACCAAACTGATTATTAGACAATCAGTTCCAACGTAACCGGAGATTAAAATTAGTACTATTAAAAACTCATATAGACAAAGAAAAACGTAGATCGTCAGATTTGTCGGTTCGATCGGCGGAGGAGTTTTGTATGGCAATACGTATCCGTAAGATGAATTTGCGACGACTGTAAGTAACAAAAGAATTATAGAAGAAAGATTTTATTTTATTAGAAACTTTTTTTTATCTCTCTTTATTAAACTATTATTATAGAAAAAATTTAATTTCTAAATTTTAACTAATAAGAAATGATATCTGTAAGATCAATTTTAGATTTTTCTCGATACAATAATATTATCATTTCTTATAATATTATTTGTAATTGCATTTAACAAAAGAAAAATAATTTTAGTTTTTTCCATGTATCTTATGAACATTATCCTTAACGAAAAATATAAGGATATTCAATAATTTTTTATAAAAAGTATTTGTAAAACCTACAATAATATTAATTTCTTCTTTCAATATTTGAAATAAAAATAATGTTAAGAATTTATTTTAACTGATTAAAATTTTTATGGTTTCTATTCCGGACATCCGATATATGATAATACTAACTATCTTCTGTTAAAGATAATATATATTTGATGTAAGATATATAAAGCAAAAGGAAAACAATTAGAAAGAAGAAAAAACAACAAAAATATATTTCAATATATATTAAAATAAAGTATTTTAAATTTACAAAATTATAATAATATAATAAATTGAAATAAAAAATAATACAATTATATATAATTGAAATAAATTAGAATATTTAAAATATAGTTACTAAAAATTAAAACAATAAAATTAGACATTCGTTAAAATAAAAATTATTCACGAATATACAAAGAAAGATGATAAATAAAAGAAAAGGACAATAGTTGAAGAACATTTACAAAAATTACTGATCCAAATGATAAAAACTAAATAAATGAATATGTAGTCGAATGTAAAAGAAAAACATTATATTACGTAAAATAAATAAAAGAAAAAGAGAAAAACAAAAAAAATCCATTAGTCAAATATGATTTCGAATTTAATTATAATAAAATTTACCCATTTCAATGTTGATAGCTAAAAAGGACACAAAATACAGCATAGCAGATGTGGTGCTTGTTCCTAAAGTGATCTTAACGATCATTAAACTAAAATTGTTATAATTTAAAAAAGCAATCTTTTCCTCATCGGTTTTGTATCTTTCTGGAATAAGATCGACTTTGATTTCCTTTAAAATTTCGGCCAACGAATTGCTATTAATTCTGCATATGCATATCTTCAATAACGCCATAAAATTGAACAAGTTCTCTTCAAAGCAAGCAATAACATATTCCATATTCGATATGTTATCGGTAATCGAAATGACTCCCATTATTAAATGTGTGGCCAAGTAAACAGCGAAAAAAATGAAAACCGGCTCGTGAGTCCTTTCTGGCCAAATTCCCGCGCAATTCATCGTACGTTTGATCAAATCTATTACCCTCCTGGTACCGTGAAAGTCAAGCTCCTAAAACGAAGATTATCTTATTTCTCTTATTCCTTTTTCTTTTTCTTTACATTCTTTATTTCTTTTTATTTATTTTTTTGTTTCTAGTTTTTCTTTCTTCTAATCAATTATTTAAGTTAATTAAATCATTTAGCTTTCTCGAGAGTTATTGATAAATTGAATTTTTATTGCACTATATTTTTTGTTTCGTTTTGGTCTTTTTAAATCAGTCAATTACTACGAAACCGAAATTTTATTTTTGCATATCTTTCCATCTATTATGTATTTTTAATTTTTTTTCTATTATCTAATTAAATATTTTGCTTCTTTGAGGTCTAATGATTAATTAAAATTTCTTGCATATTTTTCATTTACTTCTTTTTCTTCTCATTACTATTTCGTATAACAAAAAGAAAATGAAGAAAATTTTATTATATCCTTCAATATAAATTTTCAATATAAGATTTTTATATCTTTTAGTAAAAATGAAAGAGATGCAGAAAAAAAATATTATTTATTACGAATCGCCTTATAAAAAATTTTCATACTTCAGTAATTTATTTTTCTTTACTATAACATATGAATAATAAGACATTGTAAATATATTTTTCAAAATACGGATGAAGAAAAAAACAACACGTCATTCGTTGATTCACTTAGCACAAATCGACTCGTTATTTTTTGTAATTTATTTAAAAAAAAAAAAAATTATTTTTTAAAATCAATTTGACAAAAACAAAAACACACATGTTTATGCACGGCCACACGTATCTTTTTGTAATCTTACTTGACCGAAAAAGAAGAAGAAACCTGATAAGCAGAAAAGAAAGGAAAAAAAAAATAAATTTTAGAACACATATTCACCATGGCTAGCAAGGACGGTATATATAAGAAAAAAACAATGTAAATTCTCAACATCGGTCGAAGAAAACGTTCTTTAAATGAGTGCATCCTATGATTTATTTATTGAACAATTATCTCTGTAATAGAGATTCATCAATATTTCCTAATTTTTTTCTCTTTATAGCTTTATGGTAGTCACATATAGACGTGAGTAGAGATACATTCAATCCCATGCACAGACTGATCGATTTTAAAAATCGATTAATTGCATGTTAATGCACTTCAGACGAACATTTTCCACTCGGATCATTAAAACTTTTTATGATTCGATAGGGAACTTTTTTCTGTGAATTTTTCACTATTCTCCTTATATATAATTTGATAAGAAGAAAAAAAATTATCCACGAAAGTCACTAAAGGTTGGGCTGAAAGACTTTTATTTGGTTTCACAATTTCCTCGTTCTTTCCTCTTTTTTCTCTCTCAAAAAATCACTTGTTAACTTTTGACCCAACACTTGCCTCAAAACACTCGCATTACGTGACGAAGTCATGAAAATATTAACAAAAATAATTTTTGTTAGGACAACGAATGAATGATGACTCGTTCCTCTGGATACAACACTGATATGGAGCACTTAAGTATCGTGAACTTAACCAATCCTTTCTTCTAGAATTCGTCGTTATTTTTCTTTTTTTATACTTCCGTTAATAAACGATTGTTATTGAGTGTACGAGACAACAACGTATCAATCGAATTCGAGTCGACTAATGTTCGAAGGTTAGAGAATAATTTCGAGAATGAAAGGTCGTGTAGCTTTTGCATTGGTCGGGCGGAGGGGGGATGTAAGTTATGGAAAGTGGGGGTAAAAGGCAGAAACGAATGAGAGTTTGAAAGTTTCGTCATTGATGGATGATGGTTTATAATAACCTAGGATTTTTTTCTTTTTAATTTTCGAAACTTTCCGAAACTTTTTTTTGATTGTTCGTCGTTTCGTTTCGTTCTTCTTTTCTTTTCCTTTTTTTTTTTGTTTCCTTGCATTGCAATTATCTTACCTACATTTTATCTAACTTCAGTCTGTGTCTTTTTTTTTCTTTTTTAATAGATGGAACGTCCTTTTTCGAACGTTTACAGAACGAAGAGACGTTTTTTAAACATTAGAATTTAATGATCGTTCGAAGAAGCATATGCATTATAGGGAATAGTATGCGCGAGCATTAGTATAGCGTGTTCAATGATATGGTAAAGCAGTGTAGTTGACGGTTCACGCTAAGGGAAGTTTTGCGTTTAGTTTAGACTGTTTTTTAGTTTCATTTTCGTTTTGTTTTGAAATGTAGGTCGCTATGGTAAATTTTACGATCCATTTAAAGGATTCTGAATTTTTTTTTTATAATCGTGATCGCCAATTTATATTACGATAAGTAGTGTGAACAGTTCAGACGATTTCAAGACATTTCCAATTTTTTGTTTTTGTGAATATAATAGTGTTTCGTCAAATGTTTAAGGAAAAATTAGACAATTTTGGAATGTTTTTATATAATACTGGACAATTCCAATTTATGCTACGGTAAGTATTGTTATTAATTTAAACGATTTCGCAATTTTTTTTTTTTATTCCATTTTATTTTTTTAACTATATTGTCCCCCATGTTATGTTAGGGGATAATTTCTGCGATCAGTTTAGACATTTCTGAAATTTCTCTTCTCTTTTTTCGCTTTTCTTCTTTATAGTAACTCTAAGACTCTTAATGGACGTAAGTATTCTTCAAGATCTACGGACAGGAAGAGCGAGAGAGAGAGAGAGAGAGAGAGAGAGAGAGAGAGAGAGAAAAATAATGTGTTTCAGCCATTATATCGTGAAGCAGCCTATGTGAGCTGGAAGCATTACTTATTAGACAAATGTTTGCGTATAGTAACATATTTACTAGGAATAGGAATAGTAATACCTGTAAAACAAGTATAATGAATGCAGATTCTACACGGACACAGCTTTTAAGAAGGTATAATAATTAATAAATGATAAACAATGAATGTTTACTTTAAGCAGTTGAGGTTTGTGAATGATCTATGAACAGAGAAATCGAACGTAACTTTTTCTCAATGGCCATACACCACCGATCGCGATGTAGCTTTCGTGAAGTAGATAAACGTTCACGATCTCAAATAGTTTGATCTGAAAATAATTAAACCAAAAAAAAAGAACAACAAAAAATATAAAATAAAATAGTAAGCAACAAATTAGAAGGAATAGAGATATATATTATCCTCTTAAGTCTTCAATACTTCTTCGATTTGTTAAATTTGAAAATAGGAAACAGAAAAGAAAATGACCTTCGACCGATATCTCCATAGATAATGTTAAAACTTATCTTATTTTATTTAATTTTTTTTCTCCAGAAGGATTTTACAACGTTGTCATCCCCATTTTTATAATAATATAATTTAATAATAATTAATATTATTTAAATAATAAAATTACATTTGTATTTCCTTTCTTCTCATTTTTTCTATTTTTCTTATCTGTGCTCTTTCCATTTTTCTTTTTTTCGCTACGACGTTCAGTCCGTTTTTTATCGCAAGCAGGAACGTACATTCGAGATAACGAGATTGTAAACAAGATAAAATAAAATATTTTTAATACTATGATTTAGTTCAATAACAATGTGCTATTTCTTCTTAAATTAAATGTTTTAAATAAAGAAACGTAACATCGTTTATGTAATCAAATCTATTTCTTTGATAAGATACCCTTTCTATTCTTCATTTTCCTATTTCTCAATTCGAATGTAACACTTAAAGTTCTCTATTGTTTTTTTTTTAACTTTTCTCTTTAGAATTTTTTTGTTATCGTTCCTTCTACATAAATGTCCGAAGTACAGATAAATACGCCATTGATGTCTTCACAACCTAAAAACGTATGAGAACGTATGAATAAAAGATATTAATGATGATTGAAAAGATTATATAAATATATATATATTTATGGTGATAAAAGGACAGAACAAACGAAAAAAAAAATAAAATTTAATTTTTACTCACATCTGTGAATGTAGTCAACGACAACGCAAAGAATTTGCCGACTGTTAGTTCCATTTGTTTTGACGATCGCATCATACAAATGTGCATTAATTTAATCTCCTCTTGCGATATGTTGTACCATTTGCACTGATAAATTGATTCACCGAAGGATATGCTCTGTAAAATACGTTTTTAAACATTTATTAATCTGTAATAACAATTATCACTTATTTGCGTCACGGAAGAGGTAGTATGTGGAACTGGAAACCATGACATTTCAATCAGAATTACAAAAAGAGAAAAAGAGGAGAAAAAAATTTGTTTCCAGATATGCTTCTGAAGTCATGAATTCCAGAAGTTCTTAAATGTGATGTCAAATTTTTTGCGACACAATACATATAATTTATAAATTATTTGAATTTAGTATGTATAATGTAATATAAATCTGTGCAAATATATAAACATATATACACATTGATATTTAAATATAAAAAAATTGTAAAAAAATAATATCAAAAGTATGTAATTAGAAAATAATAATAAATAAATATAATAAATTATGTATCAAAAAAAAAAGAATATATGAATATATATGAAATTAAAAAATAATAGAGAAAAATAAATAGCTATAAACAAATAGAAATAAATATAAATGAATTATAAAAAATAAATAATTAACGTTTAGGTACATGTGTGTGTATGTTTCTTTAAAATGTGATACGATATCATTGTATTAGTAAAATAAAATGACTTATTTGCGTGCAAATGAGATAATTTACGTACTTCATTAATAAGACACTCTCCGATATAGCAATAAGCCAATAACGTGGTTAATACACGACATGCAATTATGACAAAAGCGATTAACTTTCTTTGCTCTCCTGCCGATATAGACTGGAAATAATAATAATTTAATCTAATATTTTCTAAAAAATATTTTCTATAAATAAGCAATAATAAAATTTATATGTTAAATTTACAACGAGCGAGTCATAACCAAGAAGAGAAAGATGAAGGGTACTTCCCAATAATTGTTGTAAAATCAGTATGTTGAAATTACTTTCCAAAGAATCAGCTAATCTGAAACATTCTACATAGTATATGTATACATAAATAAATAAATATATATATATATATATATATATATATATATATTTATATATATGCATATATTCAATTTATAAATTTCATTAATGCATTCTTTTGTTTATTTTATTCATTATTATTGGTATTATTATTATTATCATCATAATCAGCCTCATTATTAATAATATTATTATATTTATTTTTGTTATTATATATTATTATTACCGTACTAGACGTATGTGTCTCAAAATTAATTTTTTTATTCGACGTTTACGATTCTCCGGATTGTTCAAAACGTGCTTTACTTTGCAGGAAAGTGCAGAGAAAACACCGCTGACGTGGAGTACCAAACTGATTAATAGACAATCAGTTCCAACGTAACCGACGATTATAATTAGTACTATTAAAAACTCATATAGACAAAAAAAAACGTAGATTGTCAGATTTGTCGGTTCGATCGGCGGAGGAGTTTTGTATGGCAATACGTATCCGTAAGATGAATTTGCGACGACTGTAAGTAACAAAACAATTATAGAAGAAAGATTTTATTTTATTAGAAACTTTTTTTTATCTCTCTTTATTAAAATATTATTATAGAAAAAATTTAATTTCTAAATTTTAACTAATAATAAATGATATCTGTAAGATCAATTTTAGATTTTTCTCGAAACTATAATATTATTATTTCTTATAATATTATTTGTAATTGCTTTTAAAAAAAAAAAAAATAATTTTGGTTATTTTTTCTTCTTCCATCTAATGAACATTTTTCTTAACGAAAAATATACGGATATTCAATATTTTTGTATAAAAAATATTTTTAAAGCGTACAATAATATTAATTTCTTCTTTTAATATTTGAAATAAAAATAATATTAAAAATTTATTTTACGTGATTAAAATTTCTAACGATTTTATTTCGGACACCTGATATACAATAATACTATCTTCTGTTAAAGATAATACATATTTAATGTAAAAGATATAAAAAAAAGGATACAATTAGAAACAAGAAAAATCAACTCAAAAATATATTTCAATATATATTAAAATAAAGTATTTTAAATTTACAAAATTATAATAATATAATAAATTGAAATAAAAAATTATACAATTATATATAATCGAAATAAATTAAAATATTTAAAATATATTCACTAAAAATTAAAACAATAAAATTCGACAGTCGTTACAATAAAAATTATTCACGAATATAAAAAAGAAGATGATAAATAAAAAGAAAAGGACAATAGCTGAAGAACATTTACAAAAATTACTTATCCAAATGATAAAAAATAAATAAATAAATATGTAGTCGAATGTAAAAGAAAAGAATTATATTACGACATAAAATAAATAAAAGAAAAAGAGAGAAACAAAAAAAAATTCCATTAGTCAAATATGATTTTGATTTAATTATAATAAAATTTACCCATTTCAATGTTGATAGCTAAAAAGGACAGAAAATACAGCATAGCGGATGTGGTGCATGTTCCTAAACTGATCTTAACGATCAATAAACTAAAATTGTTATAATTTAAAAAAGCAATTTTTTCCTCATCGGTTTTGTATCTTTCTGGAATAAGATCGACTTTGATTTCCTTTAAAATTTCGGCCAACGAATTGCTATTCATTCTGCATATGCATATCTTCAATAACGTCATAAAATTGAACAAGTTCTCTTCAAAGCAAGCAATAACATATTCCATATTCGATATGTTATCGGTAATCGAAATGACTCCCATTATTAAATGTGTGGCCAAGTAAACAGCGAAAAAAATGAAAACCGGCTCATGAGTCTTTTCTGGCCAAATTCCCGCGCAATTTAACGTACGTTTGATCAAATCTATTACCCTCCTGGTACCGTGAAAGTCAAGCTCCTAAAACGAAGATTTTCTTATTTCTCTTATTCCTTTTTCTTTTTCTTTACATTCTTTATTTCTTTTTATTCATTTTTTTGTTTCTAGTTTTTCTTTCTTCTAATCAATTATTTAAGTTAATTAAATAATTTGCTTTCTCGAGAGTTATTGATAAATTGAATTTTTATTGCACCATATTTTTTGTTTCGTTTTGGTCTTTTTAAATCAGTCAATTACTACGAAACCGAAATTTTATTTTTGCATATCTTTCCATCTATTATGTATTTTTTATTTTTTTCTATTATCTAATTAAATATTTTGCTTCTTTGAAGTCTAATGATTAATTAAAATTTCTTGCATATTTTTCATTTACTTCTTTTTCTTCTCATTACTATTTCGTATAACAAAAAGAAAATGAAGAAAATTTTATTATATCCTTCAATATAAATTTTCAATATAAGATTTTTATATCTTTTAGTAAAAATGAAAGAGATGCAGAAAAAAAATATTATTTATTACGAATCGCCTTATAAAAAATTTTCATACTTCAGTAATTTATTTTTCTTTAGTATAACATATGAATAGTAAAGAATTGTAAATATAGTTTTCAAAATACGGATGGAAGAAAAAAACAACAAGTCATTCGTTGATTCACTTAACAAAAGACGACTAGAGATTTTTTATAATTGACTTAAAAAAGAAAATTATTTTTTAAAATCAATTTGACAAAAACAAAAACGCACATGCGTATGCACGGCCACACGTATCTTTTTGTAATCTTACTTGATCGAAAAAGAACAAGAAACCTGATAAGCAGAAAAGAAAGGAAAAAAAAAATAAATTCTAGAACACATATTCACCATGGCTAGCAAGGATGACATATATAAGAAAAAAACAATGTAAATTCTCAACATCGGTCGAAGAAAATGAGTTTCTTTAAATGAGTCCACCCTATGATTTATTTATTGAACAATTATCTTTGTAATAGAGCTTCATCAATATTTCCTAATTTTTTCTCTTTATAGATTTATGCTAGTCACATATAGAAGTTAGTAGAGATACATTCAATCCCATGCACAGACTGATCGATTTTAAAAATCGATTAATTGCATGTTAATGCACTTCAGATGAATATTTTCCACTCGGATCATTAAAACTTTTTACGATTCGATAGGGAACTTTTTTCTATGAATTTTTCGCTATTGTTCTTATTTATAATATGATAAGAAGAAAAAAAATTATCCACGAAAATCACTAAACGTTGCGCTGAACGATTTTTATTTGCTTTCACAATTTCCTCGTTCCTTTCTTTTTTCTCTTTCAAAAAATCACTTGTTAACTATTGACCCGACACTTGTCTCAACACACTCGCATTACGTGACGAAGACATGAACATATTAAAAAAAAAAATTTTTTTTAGGATCACCAACGTGTAATCACTCGTTTCTCTGGATACAACACTGATGTGGATCACTTAAGTATCGTGAACTTAACCAATCCTATCTTTTCGAATTCGTCGTAATTTTTCTCTTTTTATTCCTCCGTTAATGAACAATTGTTATTGGATGTATCAGACAACAACGTATCAATCGAATTCGAGTCGATTAATGTTAGAAGGTTAGAGAATAAATTCGAGAATGAAAGGTCGTGTAGCTTTTGCATTGGTTGGGAGGAGGAGAATGTAAGTTATGGAGAGTGGGGGTAAAAGGCAGAAACGAATGAGAGTTTGAGAGTTTCGTGGGTGGAGGGTGATGATTTATAATAACCTAGGATATTTT
Source organism: Vespa velutina (assembly GCF_912470025.1). Classification (NCBI taxonomy): domain Eukaryota; kingdom Metazoa; phylum Arthropoda; class Insecta; order Hymenoptera; family Vespidae; genus Vespa; species Vespa velutina. Next base: position 1,882,332 of record NC_062212.1, read on the forward strand.
TTTCTTTTTAATTTTCATAACTTTCCGAAACTTCTCTTTGATTCTTCGTCGTTTCATTTCGTTCTTCTTTTCTTTTCCTTTTTTTTTGTTTCCTTGCATTGCAATTATCTTACCTACATTCAGTCTAACTTCTGTCTGTGTCTTTTTTTTTCTTTTTTAATAGATGGAAAGTCCTTTTCCGAACGTTTACAGAACGAAGAGACGTGTTTTAAACGTAAGAATTTAATGATCGTACGAAGAGGCATATGCATTATAGGGAAAAGTATGTGCAAGCATTAGTATAGCGTGTGCAATGATATGCTAAAGCAGTGTAGTTGACGGTTCACGGTAAGGAAAATTTTGCGTTTCGTTTAGACTGTTTTTTAGTTTCATTTTCGTTTTGTTTTGAAATGTAGGTCGCTATGGTAAATTTTACGATCCATTTAAAGGATTCTGAATTTTTTTTTATAATCGTGATCGCCAATTTATATTACGATCTATAGCGTGAACAGTACAGTCGATTTAAAGACATTTCCATTTTTTCTTTTTTTGTATATAATAGTGTTTTGTCGAAAGTTTAATGAAAAATTAGACAATTTTCAAATGTTTTTTTATAATGCGGGACAATACCAATTTATGTTACGATAAGTATTGTTGTTAATTTATATGATTTGCAATTTTTTTTTATTCTATTTTATTTTTTTAATAATTTTGGCCCACGTGTTATTTTACGGGATAAGTTCTGCGATCAGTTTAGACGTTTCTGAAATTTCAATTCCCTTTTTTCTCTTTTCTTCTTTATATTAACTCTTAGACACTTAATGGACGTATGTACTCTTCAAAATCTACGGACAAGGAGAGCGTGAGAGAGAAAAAGAGTGGTTAAATGCGTCTCAGCCATTATTTCGTGATGAGTAAAATTAGTAACACATATAAAACTGGTATAATGAATACAGATTCTACAGGGATACAGTTTTTAACAAGGTATGATAATTAATAAATAATAAATAATGAATGTTCACTTTAAGAAATTGAGTATTCTGAAAGATCTATGATCAGAGAAATCGAAGGAATCGGTAAGATACGTCGGAATGGAAGCGCATCATCTGAAATTGAAAGAACTGAAATTAGCACTCAAATTTTAATATATCTAATAATTTTATAATATCAATGTAAACTCAATTAATCGGATAAGTTATTCACTTTTCTTGTTTTATTTTGCACTTCAGTTCTCTTTATATGAATGATACCTCTTTTCTCTTTTTTTCCATATATGTATATATATATGGAAGTAATGACGAAAATTTTATTTTAAAAAATTTTAGATTTGGGAATAGTTTACATCGTCGTTATGTTGAAGTTGTCGATGCGATTTTCGACAATGTGTTCTATATGTGATTGTAACGGTAATAAACCCGAACGTTCCTCGTTCTTTTCGATGTATCCTTCGTCATTAACGATTTCGTTCTTGATAGTGATGATCAATGTAACCAAAATGGGATGAAAACGAATAATTATTATCCTTAAGAATGACAAACTCGGCACTAATGTTTCCAAAAGATTTTGTACCATGAGATAAATGTCGTCTATAATATCGTACAAATTGATATACGCCACTGTGATTTGTATCAAGCAAGAAGTGGCATATATTGCAAATTTAACGTAACTATTTCTCAATGGCCATACAACATTGATCGCGAAGTATCTCTCGTGAAGTAGAAAAACGTTCACGATCTCGAATGGTTTGATCTGAAAATAATCAAACAAAAAAAAAAACAACAAAAAATGGAAAATAAAAAAGAAGGTAATAGATTAAAAAGTATAGCAATAAATGTTATCCTTTCTTGTCTTCAATACTTCTTCGTCTTGTTACAATTAAAAAGAAGGAAACAGAAAAGAAAATGATTTTCGACCGATTTCTCTATACATAATGTTAACATTTATCATATTTTATTTAATTTTTCTTCTCCAGAAGGATTTCCCGACATTGTCATTCACATTTTTGTAGTAATATAGTTTAATAATAATTAATTTAATTTAAATAATAAAATCATTTTTGTATTTCCTTCCTTTTCATTTTTTCTCTTTTTCTTATCTGTGTTCTTTTGGTTTTTCTTTTTTTCGCTACTACGTTCACTTCGTTTTTTATTGCAATCACGGCCGCACAGTCGGAATAACCAGATTGTAAACAAGGTAAAATAAAATAATTTTTATACTATGATTAAGATCAATAAAATGGAACTTATTCTTCTTAAATTAAATGTTTGAAGTAAACAAACGTAACATCGATTATTTAATCAATTTTGTTTATTTGATAAGATGCCCATACTTTTTTAAATTTTTTCTTTATTTTAAATGTAACACTTAAAGATCTCTATTGTTTTTTTCTTACCTTTCCTCTGTAATAATTTTTTGTTTTCGTTCTTTTTACATAAACGTTCGAAGTACCGATAAATACGCCATTGATGTTTTGATAACCTAAAAACGTAGGCGAACGTATGAATAAAGGATATTAATGAGGATTTAGAAGATTATATAAATATATATATATATATATTTATATATATTTATGGTGAAAAAAGGACAGAATAAACGAAAAAAAGAAATAAAATTCAATTATTACTCACATCTGTAAATGTAGTTAACGACAATACAAAGAATTTGCCGACTGTCAGTTCCATTTGTTTTGACGATCGCATCATACAAATATGCATTAATTTAATCTCCTCTTGCGATATGTTGTACCATTTGGAGTGATAAAATGATTCACCAAAGGATGTGCTCTGTAAAATACGTTTTTAAACATTTATTAATCTGTAAAATCAATTTTCAATTATTTGCGTAAGGGAAGAGATAGTGGGTGGAACTGGAAACCATGACAGTTCAATCAGAATTATAAAAAGAGAAAAAAAAGCGAAAAAAATTTGTTTCCAGATATGCTTCTGAAGTCATGAATTCCAGAAATTATCAAATGTGATGTCAAATCTTTTGGGACACAATACATATAATTTATAAATTATGTGAACTTTGTATGTATAATGTAATATAAATCTGTGCAAATATATTCATATATATACACATTGATTTTTAAATTTAAAAGAATTGTTCTAAAAAAATAATATCAAAAGAATGTAATTAGAAAATAAGAATAAATAAATATAATAAATAATGTATCAAAAAATAATATAGGAAAATATTATATATGAAATTAAAATATAAAATATAATAGAGAAACATAAATAGCTATAAACAAATGGAAATAAATGTAAATGAATTATGAAACAAAAATTTCTTTATTTGAAAATATGAAACGATATCATTGTATTAGTAGTATAAAATGACTTAATTGCATGCAAATGAGATAATTTACGTACTTCATTAATAAGACACTCTCCGATATAGGAATAAAGTAATAGCGTGCTTAAAACACGACATGCAATTATGACAAAAACGATTAACTTTCTTTGCTCTCCTGCCGATATAGACTGGAAATAATAATAATTTAATCTAATATTTTCTAAAAAATATTTTCTAGAAATAAGCAATAACGAAATGTATATGTTAAATTTACAACGAGCGCGTCGTAACCAAGAAGACAGAGATGAAGGGTACTTCCCATTAATTGTTGTAAAATTAGTAGGTTGAATTCACTTTCCAAAGAATCAGCTAACCTGAAACATTCTACATAGTATATGTATACATATATAAGTATATATTAAATATATATATATATATATACATATATTTATATATATATGCATATATTTAATTTATAAATTTCATTAATGTATTCTTTTGTTTATTTTATTCATTATTATTGGTATTATTATTATTATCATCATCATCAGTCTCATTATTAATAATATTATTATATTTGTTTTTGTTATTATATATTATTATTACCGTACTAGTCGTATGTGTCTCAAAATTAATTTTTTTATTCGACGTTTACGATTCTCCGGATTGTTCAAAACGTGTTTTACTTTGCAGGAAAGTGCGGAGAAAACACCGCTGACGTGGAGTACCAAACTGATTAATAGACAATCAATTCCAACGTAACCGAAGATTAAAACTAGTACTATTACAAATTCATATAGACAAAGAAAAACGTAGATTATCAGATTTGTTGGTTCGATCGGCGGAAGAGTTTTGTATGGCAATACGTATCCGTAAGATGAATTTGCAATGACTGTAAGTAACAACACATTTATAAAGGAAAGATTTTATTTTATTAGAATCTTTTTTTTATGTTTCTTTATTAAACTATTACTATAGAAAAAATTTAATTTCCAAATTTTAACTAATAAGAAATGATATCTGTAAGATCAATTTTATATTTTTCGCGATATAATAATATTATAATTTCGTATAATATTATTTGTAATTGCTTTTAACAAAAAAAAAAAATAATTTTGGTTATTTTCTCTTCTTCCATCTTATGAACATTATTCTTAACGAAAAATATACGGATATTCAATATTTTTTTATAAAAAATATATGTAAAAATTACAATAATATTAATTTCTTCTTACAATATTTGAAATAAAAATAATATTAAAAATTTATTTTAACTGATTAAAATTTTTATGGTTTCTATTTCGGACATCCGATATATAATTATACTAAGTATGTTCTGTTAAATATAATATCTATTTGATGTAAGATATATAATTCAAAAGAAAAAGAATTAGAAAGAATAAAAATCAACAAAAATATATTTCAATATATATTAAAATAAAGTACTTTAAATTTACACAATTATAATACTATAATAAATTGAAATAAAAAATTATACAATTATATATAATCGAAATAAATTAGAATATTTAAAATATATTCACTAAAAATTAAAACAATAAAATTCGACAGTCATTACAATAAAAATTATTCACGAATATAAAAAAGAAGATGATAAATAAAAAGAAAAGGACAATAGTTGAAGAACATTTACAAAAATTACTGATCCAAATGATAAAAAATAAATAAATAAATATGTAGTCGAATGTAAAAGAAAAGAATTATATTACGACATAAAATAAATAAAAGAAAAAGAGAAGAACAAAAAAAAATCCATTAGTCAAATATGATTTCGATTTAATTATAAGAAAATTTACCCATTTCAATGTTGATAGCTAAAAAGGACAGAAAATAGAACGTAGCGGATGTGGTGCTTGTTCCTAAAGTGATCTTAACGACCATAAAACTAAAATTGTTATAATTCAAAAAAGCAATCTTTTCTTCATTGGTTTTGTATCTTTCTGGAATAAGATCGATTTTAATTTCCTTTATAATTTCGGCCAAGGAATTGCTATTAATTTTGCATATGCATATCTTCAATAACGCCATAAAATTGAACAAGTTCTCGTCAAAGCAAGCAATAACATATTCCATATTCGATATGTTATCGGTAATCGAAATGACTCCCATTGTTAAATATATGGCCAAGTAAACAGTGAAAAAAATGAAAACCGGCTTGTTAACCCTTTCTGGCCAAATTCCCACGACCTTTAAAGCACGTTTGTTCAAATCTATTACCCTCCTGGTACCGTGAAAGTCGAGCTCCTAAAACGAAGATTTTTCTTATTTCTCTTATTCTTTCTCGTTTCCGTTTTCTTTTTCTTTACATCCTTCATTTCTTTTTATTTATTTCTTGGTTCCTAGTTTTTCTTTCTATTAATCAAGTAATTAAGTTAATTAAATCGTTTAGCTTACTCGAGAGTTATTGATTAATTGAATTTTTATTGTACCATATTTTTTGTTTCGTTTTGGTCTTTTTAAATCAGTCAATTACTAGGAAACCGAAATTTTATTTTTGCATATCTTTCCATCTATTATGCATTTTTTATTTTTTTCTATTATCTAATATTAGATATTTTTCATTATTTTTTTTTTTTTTTTTTTTTTTTTTTTGATTAATATTTCGCATAACAAAAAAGAAAATTATGAAAATTTTAATGTTTCCTTCAATATAAATTTTCAATATAAAATTTTTATATCTTTTAGTAAAAATGAAAGAGATGCAAAAAAAAAATATTATTTATTACGAATCGCCTTATAAAAAATTTTCATACTTCAGTAATTTATTTTTCTTTAGTATAACATATGAATAGTAAGAAATTCTAAATATTTTTTTTCAAAATATGAATGGAAGAAAAAAACAACACGTCATTCGTTGATTCACTTAACAATAAACGATTCGTGATTTTTTATAATTTACTTAAAAAAGAAAATAATTTTTTAAAATAAATTTGACAAAAACAGAAACACACATGCGTATACACGGCCGCACGTATTGTTTTGTAATCTTACTTGATCGAGAAAGGAACAAGAAAACTGATAAGTAGAAAAGAATTGGAGAAAGTAATATAAATTTTGGAACACATATTCACCATTGCTAGCAAGGACGACACATAAAGTAAAGAAAACTACGTAACTTCTAAACACCGATCGAGAAAACTTCCTTTAAATGAGTGCACCCAATGATTTATTGATTTAGCAATTATCTCTGTAATAGAGCTTCATCAATATTTCCTAATTTTTGTCTCTTTATAGCTTTATGGTACTCATATATACACACGAGTGCACATACATTCAATCCCATGCACAGACTGATCGATTTTAAAAATCGATTAATTGCATGTTAATGCATTTCAGACGAACATTTTCCACTCGGATCATTAAAACTTTTAACGATTCGATAGGGAACTTTTTTCTATGAATTTTTCGCTATTCTTCTTATTTATAATATGATAAGAAGAAAAAAAATTATCCACGAAAATCACTAAACGTTGCGTTGAACGATTTTTATTTGTTATCACAATTTCCTCCTTCTTTTCTTTTTTTTCTCTCGAAAAATCACTTGTCAACTATTGACCTAACACACTCGCATTACGTGACGAAGACATGAACATATTAAAAAAAAAATTTTTGTTAGGACAACGAATGTGTGATCACCCGTTCCTCTGGATACAACACTGATATGGATCACTTAAGTATCGTAAACTTAACCAATCCTTTCTTCTCGAATTCGTCGTAATTTTTCTTTTTTTATACTTCCGTTAATAAACGATTGTTATTGGGTGTACGAGACAACAACGTATCAATCGAATTCGAGTCGACTAATGTTCGAAGGTTAGAGAATAAATTCGAGAATGAAAACTCGTGTAGTTTTTGCAATGGTTGGGTGGAGGGGGATGTAAGTTATGGAGAGTGGGGGTAAAAGGCTGGAACGAATGAGAGTTTGAGAGTTTCGCGGGTGGTGGATTATGATTTATAATAACCTCAGATATTTTTTTCTTTTTAATTTTCATAACTTTCCGAAACTTTTTTTTGATTGTTCGTCGTTTCGTTTCGTTCTTCTTTTCTTTCCTTTTTTTTTTTTGCTTCCTTGCATTGCAATTATCTTACCTACATTTTATCTAACTTCAGTCTGTGTCTTTTTTTTTCTTTTTTAATAGATGGAACGTCCTTTTTCGAACGTTTACAGAACGAAGAGACGTTTTTTAAACATTAGAATTTAATGATCGTTCGAAGAAGCATATGCATTATAGGGAATAGTATGCGCGAGCATTAGTATAGCGTGTTCAATGATATGGTAAAGCAGTGTAGTTGACGGTTCACGCTAAGGGAAGTTTTGCGTTTAGTTTAGACTGTTTTTTAGTTTCATTTTCGTTTTGTTTTGAAATGTAGGTCGCTATGGTAAATTTTACGATCCATTTAAAGGATTCTGAATTTTTTTTTTATAATCGTGATCGCCAATTTATATTACGATATATAGTGTGAACAGTACAGTCGATTTAAAGACATTTCCATTTTTTCTTTTTTTGTATATAATAGTGTTTTGTCGAAAGTTTAATGAAAAATTAGACAATTTTCAAATGTTTTTTTATAATGCAGGACAATACCAATTTATGTTACGATAAGTATTGTTATTAATTTATATGATTTGCAATTTTTTTTTATTCTATTTTATTTTTTTAATAATTTTGGCCCACGTGTTATTTTACGGGATAAGTTCTGCGATCAGATTAGACGTTTCTGAAATTTCAATTCCCTTTTTTCTCGTTTCTTTTTTATAATAACTCTGAGACTCTTGATGGACGTATGTACTCTTCAAGATCTACGGACAGGGAGAGCGAGAGAGAGAGAGAGAGAGAGAGAGAAAGAGAGAGGTTAAATGTGGCTCACCCATTATTTCGTGATGACTAGAATTAGTAACATATATAAAACTGGTATAATGAATACAGATTTTGCAGGGATACAGTTTTTAACAAGGTATGATAATTAATAAATAATAAACAATGAATGTTCACTTTAAGAAATTGAGTATTCCGAAAGATCTATGATCAGAGAAATCGAAGGAATCAGTAAGATACCTTGGAATGGTGGCGCATCATCTGAAATTGTAAGAACTGAAATTAGTACTCAAATTTAAATATATCCAATAACTTTATAATTTCCATATAAACTCAACTAATCGGATAAGTTATTCATTTTTCTGGTTTTATTTTTCAATTCATTTCTCTTGATATGAATGATATCTCTTTTGTCTTTTTTTTTCATATATGTATATATATATGGAAGTAATGACGAAAATTTTATTTTAAAAAATTTTAGATTTGGGAATAGTTTACATCGTCGTTATGTTGAAGTTGTCGATGCAATTTTCGACAATGTGTTCTATATGTGATTGTAACGGTAATAAACTGAACGTTCCTCGTTGTTTTCGATGTATCCTTCGTCATTAACGATTTCGTTCTTGATAGTGATGATCAATGTAACCAAAATGGGATGAAAACGAATAATTATTATCCTTAAGAATGACAAACTCGGCACTAATGTTTCCAAAAGATTCTGTACCATGAGATAAAGGTCGTCCATTATATCGTACAAATTGATATACGCCACTGTGATTTGTATCAAGCAAGAAATGGCATATATTGCAAATTTAACGTAACTATTTCTCAATGGTCATACAACATTGATCGCGAAGTATCTCTCATGAAGTAGAAAAACGTTCACGATCTCGAATGGTTTGATCTGAAAATAATCAAATAAAAAAAAAGAACAACAAAAAATGGAAAATAAAAAAGAAGGTAACGGATTAAAAGGAATAGCGATATATGTTATCCTCTTGAGTCTTCAATACTTCTTCGACTTGTTACATTAAAAAGAAGGAAACGGAAAAGAAAATGATCTTCGACCGATATCACACATTACGTTAACATTTATCTTATTTTATTTAATTTTTTTTCTCTAGAAGCATTTCACAACGTTGTCATCCACATTTTTATAGTAATATAATTTAATAATAATTAATATTATTTAAAAATAAAATCATTTTTGTATTTCCTTATTTCTCATTTTTTCTCTTTTTCTTATCTATGTTCTTTTGGTTTTTCTTTTTTTCGCTACGACATTCAGTTCGTTTTTTATCCGAAGTACGGACGCATAGTCGAGATAACGAGATTGTAAACAAAGAAAAATAAAATATTTATAATATTACCATTTAGATCAATAAAATTGAACTTTTTCTTCTGAAATTAAATATTTGAAGTAAAGAAACGTAACATCGATTATTTAATCAATTTTATTTATTTGATAAGATGCCCTTACTTTTTTTAATTTTTTTTTTTATCTTAAATGTAACACTTAAAGTTCTTTATTGTTTTTTTCTTACCTTTCATCTGTAATAATATTTTGTTTCCGTTCTTTTTACATAAACGTTCGAAGTACGGATAAATACGCCATTGATGTCTTGACAACCTAAAAATATACAAGAAAGTATGAATAAATTATATTAATGATGATTTAGAAGATTATATATATATAAATAAAGGACAGAAAAAAGGACAGAACAAACGAAAAAAAGAAATAACATTTTATTATTACTCACATCTGTAAATGTAGTCAATGACAATACGAAGAATTTGCCGACTGTCAATTCCATTTGTTTTGACGATCGCATCATACAAATGTGCATTAATTTAATCTCCTCTTGCGATATGTTGTACCATTTGCAGTGATAAAACGATTCACCAAATGATGTACTCTGTAAAATATGTTTTTAAACATTTATTAATCTGTAATAAAAATTATCAATTATGTGCGTCAGGTAAGGCGTAGTGAGTGGCACTGGAAACCATGACAGTTAAATCAGAATTATATAAAGAGAAAAAAAGGAGAAAAGAATTTGTTTCCAGATATGCCTCTGAAGTCATGAATTCCAGAGGTTCTCAAATGTGATGTCAAATTTTTTGTGACACAATACATATAATTCATAAATTACATGAATTTAGTATGTATAATGTAATATAAATCTGTGCAAATATATACATATATATACACATTGATTTTTAAATATAAAAAAATTGTTCTAAAAAAATAATATCAAAAGAATGTAATTAGAAAATAAGAATAAATAAATATAATAAATAATGTATCAAAAAATAATATAGGAAAATATTATATATGAAATTAAAATATAAAATATAATAGAGAAACATAAATAGCTATAAACAAATAGTAATAAATGTAAATGAATTTTAAAAAATAAATAATTAATGATTATGTGTATGTGCTTGTGTGTTTCTTTATTTGACAGTATGAAACGATATCATTGTATTAGTAGTATAAAATGACTTAATTGCGTGCAACTGAGATAATTTACGTACTTCATTAATAAGACACTCTCCGATATAGGAATAAAGTAATAACGTGCTCAAAACACGACATGCAATTATGACAAAAGCTAATAACTTTCTTTGCTCTCCTGCCGCTATACACTGGAAATAATAATAATTTAATCTAATATTTTCTAAAAAATATTTTCTAGAAATAAGCAATAACGAAATGTATATGTTAAATTTACAACGAGCGCGTCGTAACCAAGAAGACATAGATGAAGGGTACTTCCCATTAATTGTTGTAAAATTAGTAGGTTGAATTCACTTTCCAAAGAATCAGCTAACCTGAAATATTCTACATAGTATATGTATACATATATATATATATATATATATATATATATATATATATATATATATATATATTTATATATATATGCATATATTTAATTTATAAATTTCATTAATGTATTCTTTTAATTATTTTATTCATTATTATTGGTATTGTTATTATTATCATCATCTTCCGCCTCATTATCAATAATATTATTATTCTTGTTTTTGTTGTTTTCGTTATTATTTATTATTATTACCGTAATAGACGTATGTGTCTCAAAATTAGTTTTTTTATTCGACGTTTACGATTATCCGGATTCTCCAAAACGTGCTTTACTTTGCAGGAAAGTGCGGAGAAAACACCGCTGACGTGGAGTACCAAACTGATGAATAGACAATCAGTTCCAACGTAACCGAAGATTATTATTAGTATTATTAAAAATTGATATAGACAAAGAAAAACGTAGATTGTCAGATTTGTCGGTTCGATCAACGGTGGAGTTTTATATGGAAATATGCATCCGTAGGATGAATTTGGAACGACTGTAAGTAAGAAAACCATTATAAAAAAGAAGATTTTATTTTATTAGAAACTTTTTTTTTTTTCTTTCTTTATAAAACTATAACTATAGAAAGAATTTAATTTCTCAATTTTAACTAATAAGAAATAAAATCCGCAAAATCAATTGTAGATTTTTCTGGATATAATAATATTATAATTTTGTATAATATTATTTGTAATTGCTTTTAACAAGAAAAAAAATAATTTTAGTTATTTTTTCTTCTTCCATCTTATGAACATTATTCTTAACGAAAAATATAAGGATATTCAATATTTTTCCATAAAGAATACTTTTAAAATGTACAATATTATTAAATATTTTTTGAAATATTTGAAATAAAAATAATATATTTCAATATATATTAAAGTAAAGTATTTTAAATTTACAAAATTATAATAATATAATAAATTGAAATAAAAAATTATACAATTATATATTATTGAAATAAATTAGAATATTTAAAATATATTCACTAAAAATTAAAACAATAAAATTTGACTATCGTTGCAATAAAAATTATTCACGAATATAAAAAAGCAGATGATAAGTAAAAAGAAAAGGAATATAGTTGAAGAACATTTAGAAAAATTACGAATCGAAATGATAAAAAGTAAATAAATAAATAAGTAGGCGAATGTAAAAGAAAAAAAAAAATACGTAGCAAAATAAATAAATGAAAAAGAGAAAAACAAAAAATAATCCATTATTCAAATGATTTCGATTTAATTATAAAAAAATTTACCTATTTCAATGTTAGATGCTACAACGGACAGAAAATATACAGAAGTGGATGTGGTGCTTGTTGCTAAACTGAACTTAACGAGCTTTAGACTAAAAGTGTTATAATTTAAAAAAGCAATCTTTTCCTCATCGGTTTTATATTTTTCTGGAACAAGATCGACTTTGATCTCCTGTAAAAATTCAGCCAACGGATTGCTTTTCATTCTGCATATGCATATCTTCAATAGCGTCATAAAATTGTACAAGTTCGCTTCTAAGCAAGCAATAACATATTCCACATCCGATATGTTTTCAACAATCGAGATGGCTCCCATTATACAATATAGGGTCAAGTAAACAGCGAAAAAAATGAAAACCGGCTCGTTAACCCTTTCTGGCCAAACTCCCGCTATCTTTAAAGCACGTTTGTTCAAATCTAATACCTTCCTGGTACCGTGAAAGTCGAGCTCCTAAAACGAAGATTTTCTTATTTCTCTTATTCTTTCTCGTCTCCTTTATTTCTTTTTATTTATCTCTTGATTTCTAGTTTATCTTTCTTTTAATCAATTAATTAAGTTAATTAAATCGTTTAGCTTACTCGAGAGTTATTGATTAATTGAATTTTTATTGCATAATTTTTTTCGTTTCATTTTGTTTATTTTTAAATTAGCCAATTACTACGAAATCGAAATATTATTTTTGCATATCTTCCCATTCATAATGCATTTTTTATTTTCTTTCAATTATCTAATTAAGAAACTATTTTGCTTCCTTGAAGTATAATGATTATTTAAATTTTTCTTGCATATTTTTCATTTACTTCTTTTTTTTTTTTTTTCATTACTATTTCGTATAACAAAAAATAAATTATGAAAATTTTAATATATCCTTCAATATTAATTTTCAATATAAGATATTTATATCTTTTAATATAATTGAAAGAAATATAGAAAAAAAATGTCATTTATTACGATTCGCCTCATAAAAAATTGCCATAATTCATTAATTTGTTTTTCTTTACTATAACATATGAATAGTAAAAAATTGTAAATATATTTTTCAAAATACGGATGGAACAAAAACAACACATCATTTGTTGATTCACTTATCAAAAAACGATTCGTGATTTTTTATAATTTACTTAAAAAAGAAAATTATCTTTTAAAATCAATTTGACAAAAAGAAAAACACACACGCGTATATACGGCCACACTTTATACTTCTCCGTAACCTCACACGATCAAAAAAAGAGCAAGAAAACTGATAACCAGAAAAGAAAGGGGGAAAAAAAAAATAAATTTTAGAACACATATTCACCATTGCTAGGAAGGACGACATATAAAGGAAAGAAAACTATTTAAGTTCTAAACACCGATCGAGAAAACTTTCTTTAAATGAGTGCACCCTATGATTTATTTCTTTAACAATTATCTCTGTAATAGAGCTTCATCAATATTTCGTATTTGTTTTCTCTTTATAGATTTATGGTAGTCACATATAGACGTGAGCGGAGATGCATTCACTCCCATACACAAATTGATTGATTTTAAAAATATATTAATTGCATTTTAATGCACTTCGGACGAACATTTTCCACTCGAATCATTAAAACTTTTTACGATACGATAGAAAAGTTTTTTCTATAAATTATTCGCTGTTCTTCTTGTATATAATTTGATAAGAAGAAAAAAAAAGAATTATCCACGAAAATCACTAAACAACATGGCGAACAATTTTTATTCGTTTTTCACAATTTCCTCATTTTTCTCTTTTTTCTCTCTCAAAAAATCACTTGTTAACATTTCATCTAACATCTCCTTCAACACACTCGCATAACGTGACGAAGACATGAAAATATTAACAAAAGAAAATTTTTCTTAGAACAACGAATGTGTGATCACCCATTCTTTTGGATTCATCCCTGATGTGAATCACGTGAGTATGGTGAACTTAACCAATCCTTCCTTTTCGAATTCTTCGTTATTTTTCTTTTTTTATATTTTCGTTATTAAACGATTGTTATTGGGTGTACGAGACAACAACGTATCAATCGAATTCGAGTCGACTAATGTTCAAAGGTTAGAGAATAAATTCGAGAATGAAAACTCGTGTAGTTTTTGCAATGGTTGGGTGGAGGGGGATGTAAGTTATGGAGAGTGGGGGTAAAAGGCAGGAACGAATGAGAGTTTGAGAGTTTCGTGGATGGTGGGTGATGGTTTATAATAACCTCGGATATTTTTTTCTTTGTAATTTTCGAAACTTTCCGAAACTTCTTTTTGATTCTTCGTCGTTTCGTTTCGTTCTTCTTTGTTTTTCCTTTTTTTTTTTGTTTCCTTGCATTGCAATTATCTTACCTGCATTGAGTGTAACTTTGGTCTGTGTCTTTTTTTTTTTTTTTTAATAGACGGAACGTTCTTTTTCGAACATTTACAGAACGAAGAGACGTGTTTTAAACGTAAGAGTTTAATGATCGTTCGAAGAGGCATATGTATTATAGGGAATAGTATGCGCGAGCATTAGTATAGCGTGTGCAATGATATGGTAAAGCAGTGTAGTTCACGGTTCACGGTAAGAAAAATTTTGCGTTTAGTTTATACTGTTTTGTATTTTCATTTTCGTTTTGTTTTAAAATGTCGATCGGTATGGTAAATTTTTCGATCCATTTAGAGGATTCTGAATTTTTTTTTATAATCGTAATCGCCAATTTATGTTACGATATGTAGTGTGAACAGTTCAGACAATTTTAAGACATTTCTATATCTTCCTTTTTTTTTTTGGTGATAATGGTATATCGTTGAAAGTTTAAGAAAGAATTGCACAATTTTCAAATGTTGTTATATAATACTGGACAGTTCCAATTTATGCTACGGTAAGTATTGTTATTAATTTAAACCATTTTCCAATGTTTTTTTTTATTCTATTTTATTTTTTGAATAATGTTGTTTGTCGTTTTATGTTACGGGATAAGTTTTGCGATCAGTTTAGACATTTCTGAAACTTCTCTTTTCTTTTTTAATTTTTTCTCTTTTATAATAACTCTTAGACTATTAATAGACGTATATACTTTTCAAAATCTACGGATAGGGAGAGCGAGAGAGAGATAAAGTGGGAGAGAGAGAGAGAGAGAGAGAGAGAGAGAGAACAGAAATGTATCTCAGCCATTGTATCGTGAATCAGCTCATGTGAGCTGGAACCATTACTTATTAGACAAATGTTTGCGTATAGTAACACATTTACTAGGAATAGGATTAGTGACACATGTAAAATAGATATAATGAATACAGATTCTACACGGACACAGCTTTTAAGAAGGTATAATAATTAATAAATGATAATAAATGAATGTTCATTTTAAGTAGTTGAATTTTCTGAATGATCTACGAACAGAGAAATCGAACGTAACTTTTTCTCAATGGCCATACACCACCGATCGCGATGTATCTCTCGTGAAGTAGAAAAACGTTCACGATCTTGAATGGTTTGATCTGAAAATAATCAAATAAAAAAAAAAAGAACAACAAAAAATGGAAAATAAAAAAGAAGGTAACAGATTAAAAGGAATAGAGATATATGTTATCCTCTTGAGTCTTCAATACTTCTTGGATTTGTTAAATTTAAAAATAGGAAACAGAAAAGAAAATGAACTTCGAGCGATATCTCCATGCGTAATTTTAAAATTTACCTTGTTTATTTAATTTTTTTTTCTACAGATGAATTTCACGACGTTGTCATTCACTTCTTTATAATAATATTATTTAATAATAATTAATATAATTTAAATAATAAAAGTCTGTGTTCTTTTGATTTTTCATTCTTTCCCTACGACGTTCAGTTCGTTTTTTATCCCAAGCACGGACGCATATTACACGAGATTAAAATAAAATATTTTTAATACTATCATTTAGATCAATAACAGTGAGCTTTTTCTCCTTAAATTATAGATTTGAAATAATGAAACGTAACATCGATTATTTAATTAATTTTATTTTTTTGATAAGATACCCTTTCTTTTTTTCAGTTTTTTTTTTTTTTTTTTTTCAATTTGAATCTAATAATAAGAGTTCTCTATTGTTTCTTTTTACCTTTCCTCCTTAGTATTTTTTGTTATCATTCTATTTACATAAACGTTCGAAGTACGGATAAATAAGCCATTGATGTCTTGATAACCTAAAAACGTACGAGAACGTATGAATAAAGGATATTAATGATGATTAAAAAGATTATATAAATATATATATATATATATATATATATATATTTATGGTGAAAAAAGGACAGAACAAACGAAAAAAAGGAATAAAATTTAATTTTTACTCACATCTGTGAATGTAGTCAACGATAATACGAAGAATTTGCCGACTGTCAGTTCCATTTGTTTCGACGATCGCATCATACAAATGTGCATTAACTTAATCTCTTCTTGCGTTATGTTGTACCATTTGCAGTGATAAAATGATTCACCAAAGGATGTGCTCTGTAAAATATGTTTTTAAACATTTATTAATCTGTAATAAAAATTATCAATTATTCGCGTCAGGGAAAGGGTAGTGAATGGAATTGGGAACCATGACAGTTAAATCAGAATTATAAAAAGAGAAAAAAAGGAGAAAAAAATTTGTTTCCATGCTTTTGAAGTCATGAATTCCAGAAGTTCTCAAATGTGATGTCAAATTCTTGCGACACAATACATATAATTTATAAATTATATGAATTTAGTATGTATAATATAATATAAATCTGTGCGAATACATACATATATATACACATTGATTTTTAATATAAAAAAAATTGTTCTAAAAAAGTAATGACAAATAAATGTAATTAGAAAATAACAATAAATAAATATAATAAATAATGTATCAAAAAAATATATGAAAATATTATATATGAAATTAAAATATAAAAAATAATAGAGAAAAATAAATAGCTATAAACAAATAGAAATAAATGTAAATGAATTATAAAAAATATATAATTAATGTTTATGTGTATGTGTGTGTGCATTTCTTTATTTGAAAGTGTTTAAAACGATATCATTGTATTACTAGCATAAAATGACTTAATTGCATGCGAATGAGATAATTTACGTACTTCATTAATAAGACACTCTCCGATATAGCAATAAGCCAATAGCGTGGTTAAAACACGAAATGCAATTATAACAAAAGCGAGTAACTTGTGTTGCTCTCCTGCCGATATAGACTGGAAATAATAATAATTTAATCTAATATTTTCTAAAAAATATTTTCTAGAAATAAGCAATAACGAAATGTATATTAGAAATTTACAAGGAGCGAGTCGTAACCAAGAACACAAAGATGAAGTGTACTTCCTATTAATTGTTGTAAAATTAATAGGTTGAATTCACTTTCCAAAGAATCAGCTAACCTGAAACATTCTCCATAGTATATGTATACATATATAAATATATATATTATATATATATATATATATATATATAAATATTTATATATTTATATATATGCATATATTTATTTTGTAAATTTCATTAATATATTCTTTTAAATATTTTATTCATTATTATTGGTATCATTATTATTATTATCATTATTAACCACATTATTAATAATATTATTATTGTTGTTTTTTGTTGTTGTTGTTATTATTTATTATTATCACCGTAATAGACGTATGTGTCTCATAATTAATATTTTTATTCGACGTTTACGATTGTCCGGATTGCCCAAAACGTGCTTTACTTTGCAGGAAAGTGCAGAGAAAACACCGCTGACGTGGAGTACCAAACTGATGAATAGACAATCAGTTCCGACATAACCGAAGATTATAATTAGTATTATTATAAACTGATATAGACAAAGAAATACGAAAATTGTCAGATTTGTCGGTTCCACCAGCGGAGGAGATTTGAATGGAAGTAAGCATCCGTAAGATGAATTTGCAACGGCTGTAAGTAAGAAAACCATTATAAAGGAAAGATTTTATTTTATTAGAAACTTTTTTTTTTTCTTTCTTTGTTAAACTATAATTATAGAAATAATTTAATTTCTGAATTTTAACTAATAAGAAATGAAATCTGTAAAATTAATTTTAGATTTTTCTCAATATAATAATATTATCATTTCTTATAATATTATTTGTAATTGCTTTTAAAAAAAAAAAAAAAAAAAAAAAAAAAATAATTTTAGTTATAATTTCTCTTTCCATCTTATAAATATTATTCTTAACGAGAAATATAAGGATATTCAATTTTTTTCTATAAAAAATATTTTTAAATCGTACAATATTATTAAATATTTTTTCAAAAATTTGATATAAAAATAATATTAAAAATTTATTTTATACGATTAAAATTTCTAACGTTTATTTTTCGGACACCCGATATATAATTATACTAATTATCTTCTGTTAAAGATAATATATATTTGATGTAAGATATATAAAAAAAAAAAAGGAAAACAATTAGAAACAAGAAAAATAAACACAAAAATATATTTCAATATATATTAAAATAAAGTATTTTAAGTTTATAAAATTATAATAATATAATAAATTGAAATAAAAAATTATATAATTATATATAATCGAAATAAATTAGAATATTTAAAATATATTCACTAAAAATTAAAATAATAAACGTCGACAGTCATTACAATAAAGATTATTCACGAATATATAAAAGAAGATGATATATAAAAAGAAAAGGAAGAACATTTACAAAAATTACTGATTCAAATGATAAAAAATAAATAAATGAATTAGTAGTTGAGTGTAAAAAAAAAAAAACAAGAAATTATTATACGACGTAAAATAAATAAATGAAAAAGAGAAAAAGAAGAAAAATGCATTATTCAAATATGATTTCGATTTAATTATAAAAAAAATTTACCTATTTGAAAGTTAGCTGCTAAAACGGATAGAAAATAGACAGTAGTGGATGCGGTGCTTGATCCTAAACTGAACTTAACGAGCTTTAGACTAAAATTGTTATAACTTAAAAAAGCAATCTTTTCCTCATCGGTTTTGTATTGTTCTGGAGTAAAATCGATTTTGATCTCTTTTAACATTTCGGCCAACGGATTGCTTTTCAATCTGCATATGCATATCTTCAATAGCGTCATAACATTGTACATGTACGGTTCTAACCAAGCAATAACATATTCCACATCCGATATGTGATCAGTAATCGAGATGACTCCCAATATACAATATACGGTCAAGTAAACAAAGAAAAAAATGAAAACTGGCTCGTTAACACTTTCTGGCCAAATTCCCGCGCAATTTAACGCACGTTTGTTCAACTCTATTACCTTACTGGTATCATGAAAGTTAAACTCCTAAAACGAAGATTTTCTTATTTTTCTTATTCTGCTTTTTTTTTTTTTTCTAGTTCCTTTACTTCTCTTTTATTTCGTTTTAATTATGTTTTTGTTTCTTGTTCTTTTTTTTTTTTTTTTTTTTTTTTTAATCTATTAATTAAGTTCATTAAATCGTTTAGCTTACTCGAGAGTTATTGATTAATTGAATTTTTATTGCATTATTCTTTTTTGTTTCATTTTGGTCTTTTTATATTAGTCAATTACTACGAAATCGAAATTTTCTTTTTGCATATCTTTCCATCTATTATGCATTTTTTATTGTTTTTCAATTATCCAATTAAGTAACTATTTTGCCTCCTTGAAGTATAATGATTAATTAAATTTTGCTTGCGTATTTTTCATTTGCTTCCTTTCTTTTGTTTTCATTACTAATTCATATAATTAAAAAAAAAATAAAAAAATTTTAATGTATACTTCAGTACACATTTTCGATATAAGATTCTTATATATTTTAATATAAATGATAGAAATACAGAAAAAAAAATGTCATTTATTACGATTCGCCTCATAAAAAATTGCCATAATTCATTAATTTGTTTTTCTTTACTATAACATATGAATGGTAAAAAATTGTAAATATACTTTTCAAAATACGAATAGAAGAAAAAAACAACACGTCATTTGTTGATTCACTTAGGAAAAAACGACTCGTGATTTTTTATGATTTACAAAAAAAAAAAAAAATCATTTTTTAAAATCAATTCGATAAAAACAAAAACACACACGCGTATACACGGCCACACGTATTTTTCTGTAATTCTACTTGATCGAAAAAAGAACAAGAAAACTGTTAAGCAGAAAAGAAAGGGAGAAGAAAAAATAAATTTTAGAACATATATTCACCATTGCTAGCAAGGACGACACATAAAGTAAAGAAAACTATGTAAGTTCTAAACACCGATCGAGAAAACTTTCTTTAAATGAGTGCACCCTATGAATTATTTATTTAACAATTATCTTTGTTATAGAGCTTCATTAATATTTCCTAATTTTTTTCTCTTTATAGATTTATGATAGTCACATATAGACGTGAGCGGAGATACATTCACTCCCATACACAAACTGATTGATTTTATAAATCGATTAATTGCATTTTAATGCACTTCAGACGAACATTTACCACTCGAATCATTAAAACTTTTTACGATACGATAGGAAACTTTTTTCTATGAATTTTTCGCTATTCCCCTGATATATAATATGATAAGAAAAAAAAAAAAAAATATTATCCATGAAAATCACTAAACGTCGTGGTGAACGATTTTTATTCGTTTTTCACAATTTCCTCATTTTTCTCATTTTCCTCTCTCTCTCTCTCAAAAAATCACTTGTTAACATTTGATCTAACACCTCCCTCAATACACTCGCATAACGTAACGAAGACATGAAAATATTAACAAAAAAAAATTTTTGTTAGGACACCGAATGAATGATCACCCGTTCCTCTGGATACATCCCTGATGTGGATCACGGGAGTATCGTGTACTTAACCAATCCTTCCTTTTCGAAATCGTCGTAATTTTTCTTTTTTTTTATTCCATAGTTAATAAACGATTGTTATTGTATGTAGGAAACAATAACGTATCAATAGAATTCGAGTCGACTTATGTTCGAAGGTTAAAGAATAAATTCGAGAATGAAAGGTCGTATAACTTTTGCATTGGATGGGTAGAGGGGGATGTAAGTTGTAAAGAGTGGGGATAAAATGCAGGAACGAATAAGAGCTTCATGGGTGGTGGGTGATGGTTTATAATAACCTAGGATTTTTTTTCTCTTTTAATTTCGAAACTTTCCGAAACTTCTTTTTGATTCTTCTTTCGTTTCGTTTCGTTCTTCTTTTCTTTTCTATTTTTTTTTCCTTGCATTGCAATTATCTTACCTACATTGAGTCTAACTTCTCTCAGTGTCTTTTTTTTTTTCTCTTTTAATAGATGGAACGTCCTTTTCCGAACGTTTACAGAACGAAGAGACGTGCTTTAAACGTAAGAATTTAATGATCGTACGAAGAGGCATATGTATTATAGGGAAAACTATGTGCAAGTATTAGTATAGCGTATGGAATGATATGGTAAAGCAGTGTAGTTTACAGTTCACCCTAAGGAAAGTTTTGCGTTTAGTTTACACTATTTTATATTTCCATTTACGTTTTGTTTTAAAATGTAGATCGCTATAGTAAATTTTACGATCCATTTAGAGGATTCTGAATTTTTTTTTATAATCATGATCGCCAATTTATATTACGATATATAGCGTGAACAGTACAGTCGATTTAAAGACATTTCCATTTTTTCTTTTTTTGTATATAATAGTGTATCGTCGAAAGTTTAATTAATGATTAGAAAATTTTGAAATGTTTTTATATAATACTGGACAATACCAATTTATGCTACGGTAAGTATTGTTATTGATTTAAACGATTTCGCAATTTTTTTTTTATTCCATTTTATTTTTTTTAATAATGTTGTCCCCCGTGTTATGTTATGGGATAAATTCTGCGATCAGTTTAGACATTTCTGAAATTTCTCTTCTCTTTTTTCTCTTTTCTTCTTTATAGTAACTCTTAGACACTTAATGGACGTATGTATTCTTCAAGATCTACGGACAGGAAGAGCGAGAGAGAGAGGTTAAATGTGTCTCAGATATTATTTCGTGATGATTAGGATCAGTTACACAGATATAATGAATACAGGTTCTACATGGATACAGCTTGTAAGAAGATATAATAATTAATAAATAATAAACAATGAACGTTCACTTTAAGCAATTGAGTATTCTGAAAGATCTATGATCAGCGAAATCGAAGGGATCGGTAAGATACGTCGGAATGGAAGCGCATCATCTGAAATTGATAGAACTGAAATTAGCACTCAAATTTTAATATATCTAATAATTTTACAATATCAATGTAAACTCAATTAATCGGATAAGTTATTCATTTTACTTGTTTTATTTTGCAGTTCAGTTCTCTTTATATGAATGATACCTCTTTTCTCTTTTTTTCCATATATGTATATATATATGGAAGTAATGACGAAAATTTTATTTTTAAAAATTTTAGATTTGGGAATAGTTTACATCGTCGTTATGTTGAAGTTGTCGATGCGATTTTCGACAATGTGTTCTATATGTGATTGTAACGGTAATAAACCCGAACGTTCCTCGTTGTTTTCTATGTATCCTTCGTCATTAACGATTTCGTTCTTGATAGTGATGATCAATGTAACCAAAATGGGATGAAAACGAATAATTATTATCCTTAAGAATGACAAACTCGGCACTAATGTTTCCAAAAGATTCTGTACCATGAGATAAATGTCGTCTATTATATCGTACAAATTGATATACGCCACTGTGATTTGTATCAAGCAAGAAATGGCATATATTGCAAATTTAACGTAACTATTTCTCAATGGCCATACAACATTGATCGAGAAGTATTTCTCGTGAAGTAGAAAAACGTTCACGATCTCGAATGGTTTGATCTGAAAATAATCAAATAAAAAAAAAGAACAATAAAAAATGGAAAATAAAAAAGAAGGTAACGGATTAAAAGGAATAGCGATATATGTTATCCTCTTGAGTCTTCAATACTTCTTCGACTTGTTACATTAAAAAAAAAGGAAACAGAAAAGAAAATAGTCTTCAACCGATATCTCCATACATAATGTTAAAACTTATCTTATTTTATTTAATTTTTTTTCTCTAGAAGCATTTCACAACGTTGTCATCCACATTTTTATAATAATATAATTTAATAATAATTAATATAATTTCAATAATAAAATTATTTTTGTATTTCCTTTCTTCTCATTTTTTCTCTTTTCGTTATCTGTGCTCTTTCTATTATTCTATTTTTCGCAACGACGCTCAGTTCGTTTTTTATCGCAAGCTCGGACGCACAGTCGAAATAACGAGATTGTAAATAAGGTAAAATAAAATATTTTTAATACTATGATTTCGATCAATAACAATGTGTTATTTCTTCTAAAATTAAATGTTTGAAATAAAGGAACGTAACATCGTTTATTTAATCAATTTTATTTCTTTGATAAGATACCCTATCTATTTTTCATTTTCCTTTTTTTCAATTTGAATTTAACACTTTAAGTTCTCTATTGTTTTTTTTTTAACCTTTCCTCTTTAGTATTCTTTTGTTAACTTTCTTTCTACATAAACGATCGAAGTACGGATAAATACGCCATTGATGCCTTCACAACCTAAAAACGTATGAGGAGGTATGAATAAAGGATATTAATGATGATTCAGAAGATTACATAAATATATATATACATGTATTTATGTTGGAAGAAGGACAGAAGAAAATGAAAAAAAGAAAAAAAAATTAATTTTTACTCACATCTGTGAATGTCGTCAACGACAAGACGAAAAATTTGCCTACGGTCAGGTGCGTTTGTTTTGCCGATCGCATCATACAAAAGTGCATTAATTTAATCTCCTCCTGCGATATGTTGTACCATTTGCAGTGATAAAACGATTCACCAAAGGATGTACTCTGTAAAATATGTTTTTAAACATTTATTAATCTGTAATAAAAATAATCAATTATTTGCGTCAGGGAATGGGTGGGGGCTGGAACTGAAAATCATGACAGTTCAACCAGAATTATAAAAAGAGAAAAAAAGGAGAAAAAAATTATTTTCCATGCTTTTGAAGTCATGAATTACAGAAGTTCTCAAATGTGATGTCAAATTTTTGCGACACAATACATATAATTTATAAATTATATGAATTTAGTATGTATAATATAATATAAATCTGTGCAAATATATACATATATATACACATTGATTTTTAATATAAAAAAAATTGTTCTAAAAAAGTAATAACAAATAAATGTAATTAGAAAATAACAATAAATAAATATAATAAATAATGTATCAAAAAAATATATGAAAATATTATATATGAAATTGAAATATAAAAAATAATAGAGAAAAATAAATAGCTATAAACAAATAGAAATAAATGTAAATGAATTATAAAAAATAAGTAATTAATGATTATGTGTATGTGCGTGTGTGTTTCTTTATTTGACAGTATGAAACGATATCATTGTATTAGTAGTATAAAATGACTTAATTGCGTGCAACTGAGATAATTTACGTACTTCATTAATAAGACACTCTCCGATATAGCAATAAGCTAATAGCGTGCTTAAAACACGACATGAAATTATGACAAAAGCGATTAACTTTCTTTGATCTCCTGTCGACAAACACTGGAAATAATAATAATTAAATCTAATATTTTCTAAAAAATATTTTCTAGAAATAAGCAATAACGAAATGTATATGTTAAATTTACAACGAGCACGTCGTAACCAAGAAAACAAAGATGAAGGGTACTTCCCATTAATTGTTGTAAAATTAGTAGGTTGAATTCACTTTCCAAAGAATCAGCTAACCTGAAATATTCTACATAGTATATGTATACATATATATATGTATATATATATATATATATATATATATATATATATATTTACATATTTATATATATGCATATATTTATTTTGTAAATTTCATTAATATATTCTTTTAATTATTTTATTCATTATTATTGGTATTATTATTATTATCATCATCATCCGCCTCATTATCAATAATATTATTATTATTGTTTTTGTTGTTGTTGCTATTATTTATTATTATTACCTTAATAGACGTATGTGTCTCAAAATTAACTTTTTTATTCTCCGTTTACGATTCTTCGGATTGTTCAAAACGTGTTTTACTTTGCAGGAAAGTGCAGAGATAACACCGCTGACGTGGAGTACCAAACTGATTATTAGACAATCAGTTCCGACGTAACCGAAGATTATAATTAGTATTATTAAAAATTGATATACACAAAGAAAAGCGTAGATTGTCAGATTTGTCGGTTCGATTAGCGGAGGAGTTTTGTATGGCAATACGCATCCGTAAGATGAATTTGGAAAGACTGTAAGTAAGAAAACCATTATAGAAGAAAGATATTATTTTATTAGAAACTTTTTTTTTTTTTCTTTATTAAACTATAACCACAGAAAAAATTTAATTACTCAATTTTTATTGAAAAGTAATGAAATCTGTAAAATCAATTGTAGATTTTTCTCGATATAATAATATTATAATTTCTTATAATATTATTTGTAATTGTTTTTAACAAAAAAAAAATAATTTTAGTTATAATTTCTTTTTCTAACTTATGAACATTATTCTTAACGAAAAATATAAGGATATTCAATATTGTTCTATAAAAAATATTTTCAAAACGTACAATAATATTAATTTCTTCTTTTAATATTTGAAATAAAAATAATATTAAAAATTTATTTTATGTTATGTATATGTTAAAATTTCTAACGATTTTATTTCGGACACACGATATATAATTATACTAACTATCTTATGTTAAAGATAGCATATATTTAATATAAAAGATATAGAAAAAATGGAAAACTATTAGAAACAAGAAAAATCAACATAAAAATATATATCAATATATATTAAAATAAAGTATTTTAAATTTAGAAAATTATAATAATATAATAAATTGAAATAAAAAATTATACAATTATATATAATCGAAATAAATTAAAATATTTAGAATATATTCACTAAAAATTAAAATAATAAAATTTGACAGTCGTTACAATAAAAATTATTCACGAATATAAGATAGAAGATGATAAATAAAAAGAAAAGGACAGTAGCTGAAGAACAAAAATTACTGATCCAAATGATAAAAAATAAATAAATTAATAAGTAATCGAATGTAAAAGAAAAGAAAATACGTCGCAAAGTAAATAAATGAAAAAGAGGAAATCAAAAAAAAAATCAATTATTCAAATGATTTCGATTTAATTATAAAAACATTTACCCATTTCAATGTTGGATGATATAACCGACAGGAAATACACAGAAGTGGATGTGGTGCTTGTTGCTAAACTGAACTTAACGAGCTTTAGACTAAAACTGTTATAATTTAAAAAAGCAATCTTTTCCTCATCGGTTTTATATTTTTCTGGAACAAGATCGACTTTGATCTCCTGTAAAAATTCGGCCAACGGATTGCTTTTTATTCTGCATATGCATATCTTCAATAGCGTCATAAAATTATATAAGATCACTTCTAAGCAAGCAATAACATATTCCACATCCGACATGTTTTCAATAATTGAGATGATTCCCATAACACAATATAGGGTCAAGTAAACAGCGAAAAACATGAAAACCGGCTCGTTAACCCTTTCTGGCCAAACGCCCGCGATCTTTAAAGCACGTTTGTTCAAATCTAATACCTTCCTGGTACCGTGAAAGCTGGTATCAAGTTCCTAAAACGAAGATTTTCTTATTTCTCTTATTCTTTCTCGTTTCCTTTTTCTTTTTCTTTACATCCTTTATTTTTTTTTATTTATTTCTTGGTTCCTAGTTTTTCTTTCTATTAATCAAGTAATTAAGTTAATTAAATCGTTTAGCTTACTCGAGAGTTATTGATTAATTGAATTTTTATTGTATCATTTTAGTCTTTTTAAATTAATCAATTACTCCGAAACCGAAATTTTATTTTTGCATATCTTTCCATCTTATTATGCATTTTTTATTTTTTTCTGTCGTCTAATTAAATATTTTGCTTCTGTGAGGTCTAATGATTAATTGAATTTTTCTTGGATATTTTTCATTAATTTCTGTTTTTTTTTTTCATTACTATTTCGTATAACAAAAAAAAAAAAAAGTAAAAAAATTTTAATCTATCCTTCAATATAAATTTCCAATATAAGATATTTATATCTTTTAATATAAATAAAAGAAATACAGAAAAAAATGTCATTTATTACGATTCGTCATATAAAAAATTTTTATGATTCTTTAATTTGTTTTTCTTTACTGTAACATATGAATAGTAAAAAATTGTAAATATATTTTTCAAAATACGGATGGAAGAAAAGAACAACACGTCATTTGTTGATTCACTAAGCAAAAAACGATCCGTGATTTTTTATAATTTACTTAAAAAAGAAAATTATTTTTTAAAACCAATTTGACAAAAACGAAAACACACACGCGTATATACGGCCACACGTAGTTTTGTGTAATCTTACTTGATCGAGAAAAGAACAAGAAAACTGATAAGTAGAAAAGAAATGATAAAAAAAAAAAATAAATTTTAAAACACATATTCACCATTGCTAGCGAGGACCACATATAAAGGAAAGAAAACTATGTAACTTCTAAACAACGATCGAGAAAACTTTCTTTAAATGAGTGCACCCTATGATTTATTTATTTAACAATTATCTCTGTAATAGAGCTTCATCAAAATTTCCTAATTTTTTTCCCTTCATAGATTTATGGTAGTCACACATAGACGTGAGTGGAGATATATTCACTACCATACACAAACTGATTGATTTTAAAAATCGATTAATTGCATTTTAATGCACTTCAGGCGAACATTTTCCACTCGGATCATTAAAACTTTTTACGGTACGATAGAAAAGTTTTTTCTATAAATTATTCGCTGTTCTTCTTGTATATAATTTGATAAGAAGAAAAAGAAATTATCCACGAAGATCACTAATTATCGTGGCGAAAAATTTGTATTCTTTTCACAATTTCCACATTCTTTTCTTTTATCTCTCTCAAAAAATCACTTGTTAACATTTGATCTAACACCTCCCTTAACACACTCGCACAACGTGACGAAGATATAAAAATATTAACAAAAAGAAATTTTTGTTAGGACACCGAATGAGTGATCACCGGTTCCACTGGATACATCCCTGATGTGGATCACGAGAGTATCGTATACTTAACCAATCCTTCCTTTTCGAATTCGTCGTAATTTTTCTTTTTTTTATTCTTTCGTTAATGAACGATTGTTATTGGATGTGCGTGATAACAACGTATCAATCGAATTCGAGTCGACTAATATTCGAAGGTTAGAGAATAAATTCGAGAATGAAAGGTCGTATAGCTTTTGCATTGATTGAGTGGAGGGGGATGTAAGTTATGGAGTGTGGGGGTAAAAGGCAGGAACGAATGAGAGTTTAAGAGTTTCGTGGGTGGAGGGTGATGATTTATAATAACCTAGGATATTTTTTTCTTTTTAATATTCGAAACTTTCCGAAACTTTTTTTTTGATTGTTCGTCGTTTCGTTTCGTTCTTCTTTTCTCTTCCATTTTTTTTTTGTTTCCTTGCATTGCAATTATCTTACCTACATTGAGTCTAACTTCTCTCAGTGTCTTTTTTTTTTCTTTTTTAATAGATGGAACGTCCTTTTCCGAACGTTTACAGAACGAAGAGACGTGTTTTAAACGTAAGAATTTAATGATCGTACGAAGAGGCATATGCATTATAGGGAAAAGTATGTGCAAGCATTAGTATAGCGTGTGCAATGATATGGTAAAGCAGTATAGTTTACGGGGTCACGGTAAGAAAAATTTTGCGTTTAGTTTATACTATTTTGTATTTTCATTTCCGTTTTGTTTTACAATGTAGATCGCTATTGTAAATTTTAGGATCCATTTAGAGGATTCTGAATTTGTTTTTATAATCGTGATCGCCAGTTTATGTTACGACAAGTTGTGTGAACAGTCCAGACAATTTTAAGACATTTCCATTTTTTTTGTTTTTTTTTGTTGATAATAGTGTTTCATCGAACGTATAATGAAAAATTAGACAATTTTGAAATGTTTTTATATAATATTGGACATTACCAATTTATGCTACGATATGTATTGTCATTAATTTAAACAATTACGAAATTTTCTTTTTTATTCTATTTTATTTTTTTAATAATGTTGGTCCCTGTCTTATTTTACGAGATAAGTCCTGCGATCAGTTTAGACATCTCTGAAATTTCTCTTCTTGTTTTTTTTTATAGTAACTCTTAGACTCCTAAAGGACGTATGTACGCTTCAAAATCTACGGACAGAGAGAGCGAGGGAGAGAGAAAGAGAGTGAGAGAGAGAGAGAGAGAGAGAGAGAGAGACAGAGAGGATAAATGTTTCTTAGCCATTATTTCGTGAATCAGCTCATGTGAGCTGGAACCATTACTTATTAGACAAATGTTTGCGTATAGTGACACATTTACTAGGACTAGGATTAGTACCAAATTTAAAACGGGTATAATGAATACAGATACTATCATGGACACAGCTTTTACGAAGGTATAATAATTAATAAATAATAAACAATGAATGTTCACTTTAAACAGTTGAGTTTTCTGAATGATTTACGAACAGAGAAATCGAACGTAACTTTTTCTCAATGGCCATACATCTCCTATCGCGAAGTGTCTCTAGTGAAGTAAAAAAACGTCGACGATCTCGAATGGTTTGATCTGAAAATAATTAAACAAAAAAAAAAAAGAAAAATACAACAAAAAATGTAAATTAAAAAAGAAGGCAACAAATTAGAAAGAATTAGGAGATGTATGTTATCCTATTGAGTCTTC
Source organism: Vespa velutina (assembly GCF_912470025.1). Lineage (NCBI taxonomy): Eukaryota > Metazoa > Arthropoda > Insecta > Hymenoptera > Vespidae > Vespa > Vespa velutina. The sequence continues at coordinate 1,912,375 of NC_062212.1, forward strand.
ATTACTTCTTCGATTTTTTACATAAAAAAAAAAAAGAATCAGAAAAGAAATAATCATCGATTGATATCTCCATACATAATGTTAAACTTTATTTTATTTTATTTTATTTTATTTCTTTTTTCCTCCAGAATGACACTTTCATTCACATTTTTATAATAATACAATTTAATAATAATTAATATAAATTAAATAATGAAATAATTTTTATATTCCTTTCCATCTCATTCTTTTTCTTTCTCTTATCTTTGTTCTTTCGATTTCTCTTTTTTTCGCTACAACCTTCAGTTTGTTTTTTTTATCGCAATCACGGACGCACAGTACACGAGATTACGATATTGTAAAGAAGTTAAAATAACATATTTTTAATACTACCATTTAGATAAATAACAGTCAGTTTCTTCTTCTGAAATTAAATAATAGAAATAAAGAAACGTAACATCGATTATTTAATCAATTTTATTTTTTTGATAAGATACCCTCTCTTTTTTTCATTTTTTTTCTTTTTTTTTTTTTTTTTAATTTAAATCTAATACTTAAAGTTCTTTATTGTTTTTTTTTTTTTTTACCTTTCCTCTGTAGTATTTTTTTGTTTTCGTTCTTTTTACATAAACGTTCGAAGTACAGATAAATACGCCATTGATGTCTTGATAACCTAAAAACGTACGAGAACGTATGAATAAATGATATTAATGATGATTCAGAAGATTATATAAATATATATACGTATATTTATGTTGAAAAAAGGAAAGGAAAAAATGAAAAAAAGAGAAAAAATTTAATTTTTACTCACATCTGTGAATGTAGTCAACGACAACGCGAAGAATTTGCCGACGGTCAGTTGCATTTGTTTTGACGATCGCATCATACAAATGTGCATTAATTTAATCTCCTCTTGTGATATGTTGTACCATTTGCAGTGATAAATTGATTCACCAAAGGATGTACTCTATAAAATACGTTTTTAAACATTTATTAATCTGTAATAAAAATTATCAATTATTTGCGTCAGGGAAGGGGTGGGGGCTGGAACTGGAAACCATGACAGTTCAATCAGAATTATAATAAGAGAAAAAAAGGAGAAAAAAATTATTTTCCATGCTTTTGAAGTCATGAATTCCAGAAGTTCTCAAATGTGATGTCAAATTTTTGCGACACAATACATATAATTTATAAATTATATGAATTTAATATGTATAATATAATATAAATCTGTGCGAATACATACATATATATACGCATTGATTTTTAATATAAAAAAAATTGTTCTAAAAAAGTAATAACAAATAAATGTAATTAGAAAATAATAATAAATAAATATAATAAATAATGTATCAAAAAAAGATATATGAAAATATTATATATGAAATTAAAATATAAAAAATAATAGAGAAAAATAAATAGCTATAAACAAATAGAAATAAATGTAAATGAATTATAAAAAATATATAATTAATGTTTAGGTGTATGTGTGTGTGCATTTCTTTATTTGAAAGTTTGTGGAACGATATCATTCTACTAGTAGCATAAAATGACTAAATTGCGTGCAACTGAGATAATTTACGTACTTCATTAATAAGACACTCTCCGATATAGCAATAAGCCAATAGCGTGCTTAAAACACAACCTGCGGTTATGCCAAAAGCAATTAACTTTGCTTCCTGGCCTGCTGATGTACTCTGAAAATAATAATAACAATTTAATCAAATTTTGTTTAAGAAACATTTTTTAGAAAAAAAAAGAATCACAAAAAGAACTTAACATAATTTGTATTTTATACTTACAACGAGACCATCGTAACCGAGAAGACAAAGATGAATTGTACTTCCCAATAATTGTTGTAAAATCAGTATGTTGAAATCACTTTCCAAAGATTCAGCTAATCTAAAACATTCTACATATGTAGTATATGTATATATATATATACATATGTATACAAATATATTGTATATATCCATATATAATATATTTTTTATATATACGTAGATGAATATTGTATATTTACATACATAAATATATATACATATATATATATATATATATATATGTATATATATATAAAAGTTCTCTTATTTTTATTATATTCGTTATCATGTAAAATTATAATACAATATATTTAATATATTTATTTAATAAATTTAAAATTATTATTATTATTACTGATATTATTATTGTAATTATTATAATATACATATTATAATAATATATAATTATTATATTATATAGTAATTAATATTATATTATATTATAATATATAAATATACATATTGTATAGTAATTAATATTATATTATATTATAATATATAAATATACATATTATAATAAAATATAATAGTAATAATAATAATAATTACTGTTATTGTTATTTTCTTCTATTCCTTCTATTTAATGTATTATTCACTGTATTCATTATATATATACATACACAGAGATATATATATATATATATATATGCATATATATATATATATAAACATAAATATAAAATATTATTTGATGATATTCTCGTATACATAGTCATGTTAATATAATAATACATATATGTCATTAATATATATTATCATTACCATCGTTATCATCTTCATTATTATTATTATTAATATTATTATTGTTATTATTATTATTATTATTATTGTTGTTGTTATTTTTGCCATTATTATTATTATCATTACCGTACTAGACGCATATGTTTCAAAATTAATTTCTTTATTCGACGTCTGCGATTCTCCGGTTTGTCCAAAACGTGTTTTACTTTGCAGGAAAGTGCAGAGAAAACACCGCTGACGTGGAGTACCAAACTGATTAATAGACAATCTGTTCCGACGTAACCGAAGATTATAATTAGTACTATTAAAAATTGATATAGACAAAGAAAAACGTAGATTATCAGATTTGTCGGTTCGATCAGCGGACGACTTTTGTATGGCAATACGTAACCGTAAGATGAATTTGCAACGACTGTAAGTAACAAAACAATTATAAAGGAAAGATTTCATTTTATTAGAAACATTTTTTTTTTTTTTTTTCATATTAAACGATAACTATAGAAAAAATTTAATTTCTCAATTTTAACTAATAAGAAACGAAATCTGTAAATTCAATTTTAGATTTTTCTCGATACAATAATATTATAATTTCTTATAATATTATTTGTAATTGTTTTTAGCAAAAAAAAAAAAAAATAATTTTAGTTATAATTTCTTTTTTCATCTTATGAATATTATTCTTAACGAAAAATATAAGGATATTCAATATTTTTCTATAAAAATTATATTTAAATCGTACAATATTATTAAATATTTTTTCAAATATTTGAAATAAAAATAATATTAAAAATTTATTTTAAGTGATTAAAATTTCTAAGGTTTCTATTTCGGACACCCGATATATAATTATACCAACTATCTTATGTTAAAGATAACATATATTTAATGTAAAAGATATAAAAAAAAAGGAAAATTATTAGAAACAAGATAAATCAACATATATATATTTCAATATATATTAAAATAAAGTATTTTAAATTTACGAAATTATAATACTATAATAATTTGAAATAAAAAATTATACAATTATATATAATTGAAATAAATTAGAATATTTAAAATATATTCACTAAAAATTAAAACAATAAACGTCGACAGTCGTTACAATAAAAATTATTCAGGAATATAAAAAAGAAGATGGTAAATAAAAAGAAAAGGAAAATAATTGAAGAACATTTAGAAAAATTACTGATCGAAATGATAAAAATAAATAAATAAATAGATAGTCAAATGTAAAAGAGAAAAATTATTATACGACGTATAATAAATAAATGAAAAAGAGAAAAATAAAAAAAATCCATTAGTCAAATATTATTTCAATTTAATTATAAAAAAATTTACCCATTTCAATGTTGGTAGCTAAAACGGACAGATAATAAAGCGTAGCGGCTGTGACGCATGATACTATAGTGATCTTAACGAACTTTAGACTAAAATTGTTATAATTTAAAAAAGCAATCTTTTCCTCGTCGGTTTTGTATCTTCCTGGAATAAGATCGACTTTGATCTCCTTTAAAAATTCGGCCAGAGAATTGCTTTTCATTCTGCATATGCATATCTTCAATAGAGTCATAAAATTGAACATGTTCTCTTCTATGCAACCGATAATATATTCCATGTCCGACATGTTATCGGTAATCGAGACGACTCCCATTGTACAATGTACGGCCAAGTAAACGGAGAAAAAAATGAAAACCGGCTCGTGAATCCTTTCTGGCCAAATTCCCGCGCAATTTAACGTACGTTTGTTCAAATCTATCACTTTGCTGGTACCGCGAAAGTCAAGCTCCTAAAATGAAGATTTTCTTATTTCTTATATTCTTTTTCTTTTTCTTTTTCTTTTTCTTTTTCTTTACATCCTTTATTTCTTTTTATTTATTTTTTTGTTTCAAGTTTTGCTTTCTTTTAATCAATTATTTAAGTTAATTAAATCGTTTAACTTTCTCAAGAGTAATTGATAAATTGAATTTTTATTGCACTATATTTTTTGTTTCGTTTTGGTCCTTTTAAATTAGTCGATTACTACGAAACCAAAATATTATTTTTGCATATGTTTCCATTTATTTTGTATTTTGTATTATTTTCAATTATCTTATTAACTAACTATTTTGCTTCCTTGAAGTATTAATTATTAATTAAATTTTTTCTACATATTTTTCATTACTATCTCGTATAACAAAAAAAAAAAAATTAAGAAAATTTTAATCTATCCTTCAATATAAATTTTCAATTTAAGATATTTATATCTTTTATTATTTTTTAATATATTTTAATATATTTTAATATATTTTAATAATACTTATATCTTAAATGAAAGAAATACAGAAAAAACTGTTATTCATTACGATTCGGCTTATAAAAAATTTTCATACTTCATTAATTTATTTTTCTTTAGTATAACATATGAATAGTAATGAATTGTAAATATATTTTTCAAAATACGGATGGAAGAAAAAAACAACACGTCATTCGTTGATTCACTTAACAAAAGACGACTAGAGATTTTTTTATAATTGACTTAAAAAAGAAAATTATTTTTTAAAATCAATTTGACAAAGACAAAAATGCACATGTGTATATACGGCCACACATAGCCTTCTGTAATCTTATTTAATCGAAAAAAGAACAAGAAAACTGATAAGCAGAAAAGAAACGATAAAAAAAAAAAATAAATTTTAGAACACATATTCACCATTACTAGCGAGGACCATATATAAAGGAAAGAAAACTATGTAACTTCTAAACACCGATCGAGAAAACTTTCTTTAAATGAGTGCACCCTATGATTTATTTATTTAACAATTATCTCTGTAATAGAGCTTCATCAATATTTCCTAATTTTTTTCTTTTTATAGCTTTATGGTAGTCACATATACACGTGAATGCAGATACATTCACTCCCATACACAAACTGATTGACTTTAAAAATCCAAAAATTGCATTTTAATGCACTTCGAACGAATATTTTCCACTCGTATCATTAAAACTTTTTACGTTACGATAGAAAAGTTTCTTCTATGAATTATTCCCTGTTCTTCTTGCATATAATTTGATAAGAAGAAAAAAAAATTCTCCACGAAAATCACTAAACGTCGTGGTGAACGACTTTTATTAGTTTTCCACAATTTCCTCGTTCTTTTCTTTTTTTCTCTCTCAAAAAATCACTTGTTAACATTTGATCTAACACCTCCCTCGACACACTCGCATAACGTAACAAAGATATGAAAATATTAACAAAAAAAATTTTTTGTTAGAACAACGAATGAGTGATCACCCGTTCCTCTGGATACATCCCTGATGTGGATCACGTGAGTATCGTGAACTTAAACAATCCTTTCTTTTCGAATTCGTCGTAATTTTTCTTTTTTTTATTCCTTCGTTAATGAACGATTGTTATTGGATGTACGAGACAACAACGTATCAATCGAATTCGAGTCGACTAATGTTCGAAGGTTAGAGAATAAATTCGAGAATGAAAAGTCTTGTAGCTTTTGCATGGGTGGAGGGGGATGTAAGTTCTTGAGAGTGGGGGTAAAAGGCAGGAACGAATGAGAGTTTGAGGGTTTCGTGGGTGGAGGGTGATGATTTATAACAACCTCTGATATTTTTTTCTTTTCAATTTTCTAAACTTTCCGAAAGTTTTTTTTGATTGTTCGTCGTTTCGTTTCGTTCTTCATTTCTTTTCCTTTTTTTTTTGTTTCCTTGCATTGCAATTATCTTACCTACATTGTGTCTAACTTCGGCCTGTGTCGTTTTTTTTCTTTTTTAATAGATGGAACGTCCTTTTTCGAACGTTTACAGAATGAAGAGACATGTTTTAAACGTAAGAATTTAATGATCGTTCGAAGAGACATATGCATTATAGGGAAAAGTATGTGCGAGTATTAGTATAGCGTGTGCAATGATATGGTAAAGCAATGTAGTTTACGGTTCACGATAAGGAAAGTTTTGCGTTTAGTTTAGACTGTTTTGTATTTCTATTTCCATTTTGTTTTGAAATGTAGATCACTAAGGTAAATTTTACGACCCATTTAGAGGATTCTGAATTTTTTTTTTATAATCGTTATCGCCAGTTTTTGTTACGACAAGTTGTGTGAACAGTTCAGACAATTTTAAGACATTTCCATTTCTTTTTTTTTTTTTTTTTGATAAAAAAGTTTAATTAGACAATTTTGAAATGTTTTTATATAATACTGGACAATACCAATTTATGCTACTGTAAGTATTGTTATTAATTTAAACGGTTTCCCAATTTATTTTTGTTTCTATTTTATTTTTTTATTAATGTTGTTCGCCGATTTATGTTACGAGATAAGTTTAGCGAACAGTTTAGTCATTTCTGAAATTTTTTTTTTCTTTTTTCTCTGTTTTTTTTTTTTATAGTAACTCTTAGACTCTTTTAAGGACATATATACTCTTCAAGATCTATAGACAGGGAGAGCGAGAGAGTGAGAGAGGGAAGAAAAATGTGTCTCAGATATTATTTCATGAATCAACCCACTTGATCTTGACCTATTAGACAAATGTTTGACATATAATAACACATTTACTATGACTGGGATTAATAACACATGTAAAATAGGTATGATGAATACAGGTTCTACATGAATACGGCTTTTAACAAGGTTGAATAATTAATAAACAATGAATGTTCGCTTGAAGCAAATGAGTCTTTTGAAAGATCTATGAACAGGGAAATCGAACGTAACTTTTTCTTAATGATCATATATCGCGTGTAACGAAGTATCTCTCGTGAAGAAGAAAAACGTTCAACGAACTCAAAAGGTTTGATCTGAGAATAATTAGCAAAAAAAAAAAAAAAAACAACAACAAGAAATGGAAAATAAAAAAGAAGGCAACAGATTAAAAGGATTAGTAATATATGTTATGCTCTTGATTCTTCAATACTTCTTCAATTTGTTACATTAAAAAAAAGGAGACAGAACAGAAAATGATCTTCGACCGATATCTCCATACATAATGTTAAAACTTATCTTATTTTATTTAATTTTTTTTCTCCAGAAGGATTTCACGACGTTGTCATCCACATTTTTATAATAATATAATTTAATAATAATTAATATAATTTCAATAATAAAATTATTTTTGTATTTCCTTTCTTCTCATTTTTTCTCTTTTCGTTATCTGTGCTCTTTCTATTATTCTATTTTTCGCAACGACGCTCAGTTCGTTTTTTATCGCAAGCTCGGACGCACAGTCGAAATAACGAGATTGTAAATAAGGTAAAATAAAATATTTTTAATACTATGATTACGATCAATAACAATGTGTTATTTCCTCTAAAATTAAATGTTTGAAATAAAGGAACGTAACATCGTTTATTTAATCAATTTTATTTCTTTGATAAGATACCCTATCTATTTTTCATTTTCCTTTTTTTCAATTTGAATCTAACACTTAAAGTTCACTATTGTTTTTTTTTTTACCTTTTCTCTTTAGTATTATTTCGTTAACATTCTTTCTACATAAACGTTCGAAGTACGGATAAATACGCCATTGATGTCTTGACAACCTAAAAACGCATGAGAACGTACGAATAAAGGATATTAATGATGATTCAGAAGATTACATAAATATATATATACGTATATTTATGTTGAAAAAAGGAAAGGAAAAAATGAAAAAAAGAAAGATAATTTAATTTTTACTCACATCTGTGAATGTAGTCAACGACAAGACGAAGAATTTGCCTACGGTCAGTTGCATTTGTTTTGACGATCGCATCATACAAATGTGCATTAATTTAATCTCCTCTTGTGATATGTTGTACCATTTGCAGTGATAAAACGATTCACCAAATGATGTACTCTGTAATATATGTTTTTAAACATTTATTAATCTGTAATAAAAATTATCAATTATTTGCGTCAGGGAAGGGGTGGGGGCTGGAACTGGAAACCATGACAGTTCAATCAGAATTATAATAAGAGAAAAAAAGGAGAAAAATATTATTTTCCATGCTTTTGAAGTCATGAATTCCAGAAGTTCTCAAATGTGATGTCAAATTCTTGCGACACAATACATATAATTTATAAATTATATGAATTTAGTATGTATAATATAATATAAATCTGTGCGAATACATACATATATATACACATTGGTTTTTAAAAAAATTGTTGTAAAAAAATAATATCAAAAGTATGTAATTAGAAAATAATAATAAATAAATATAATAAATTATGTATCAAAAAAAAAGAATATATGAATATATATGAAATTAAAATATAAAAAATAATAGAGAAAAATAAATAGCAATAAACAAATAGAAATAAATATAAATGAATTATAAAAAATAAATAATTAATGTTTAGGTACATGTGTGTGTGTGTGTTTCTTTATTTGAAAATGTGAAACGATATCATTGTATTAGTAAAATAAAATGACTTATTTGCGTGCAAATGAGATAATTTACGTACTTCATTAATAAGACACTCTCCGATATAGCAATAAGCTAATAGCGTGCTTAAAACACGACATGCAATTATGACAAAAGCGATTAACTTTCTTTGCTCTCCTGTCGATAAACACTGGAAATAATAATAATTAAATCTAATATTTTCTAAAAAATATTTTCTAGAAATAAGCAATAACGAAATGTATATGTTAAATTTACAACGAGCGCGTCGTAACCAAGAAGACATAGATGAAGGGTACTTCCCATTAATTGTTGTAAAATTAGTAGGTTGAATTCGCTTTCCAAAGAATCAGCTAACCTGAAACATTCTACATAGTATATGTATACATATATAAATATATATTATATATATATATATATGTATATATTTTTATATATTTATATATATGCATATATTTATTTTGTAAATTTCATTAATGTATTTTTTTAATTATTTTAATTATTATTATTGGGATTATTATTATTATCATCATCATCAGCCACATTATTAATAATATTATTATTATTGTTTTTGTTGTTGTTGTTATTATTTATTATTATTACCGTAATAGTCGGTTGTGATTCATAATTAATATTTTTATTCGACATTTACGATTCTCCGGATTGTCCAAAACGTGCTTTACTTTGGTGGAAAGTGCAGAGATTACACCGCTGACGTGTAGTACCAAACTGATGAATAGACAATCAGTTCCGACGTAACCGAAGATTAAAATTAGTACAATTACAAATTCATATAGACAAAGAAAAACGTAGATTATCAGATTTGTCGGCTCGATCGGCGGAGGTGTTTTGTATGGCAATACGTATCCGTAAGATGAATTTGCAACGACTGTAAGTAACAAAACAATTATAAACGAGACATATTTTATTAAAGACTTTTTTTTTTTTTTTTTATTAAACAACTATAGAAAAAATTTTATTACTATATTTTAACTAATAAGAAATGATATCTGTAAAATCAATTTTAGATTTTTCTCGATATAATAGTATTGTAATTTCTTTTAATATTATTTGTAATTGTTTTTAGCAAAAAAAAAAAAATAATTTTAGTTATAATTTCTTTTTCCATCTTATGAATATTATTCTTAACGAAAAATATAAGGATATTCAATATTTTTCTATAAAAATTATATTTAAATCGTACAATATTATTAAATATTTTTTCAAATATTTGAAATAAAAATAATATTAAAAATTTATTTTAAGTGATTAAAATTTCTAAGGTTTCTATTTCGGACACCCGATATATAATTATACCAACTATCTTATGTTAAAGATAACATATATTTAATGTAAAAGATATAAAAAAAAGGAAAACTATTAGAAACAAGATAAATCAACATAAATATATTTCAATATATATTAAAGTAAAATATTTAAAAATTACAAAATTATAATAATATAATAATTTGAAATAAAAAATTATACAATTATATATAATTGAAATAAATTAGAATATTTAAAATATATTCACTAAAAATTAAAACAATAAACGTCGACAGTCGTTACAATAAAAATTATTCAGGAATATAAAAAAGAAGATGATAAATAAAAAGAAAAGGAAAATAGTTGAAGAACATTTAGAAAAATTACTGATCCAAATGATAAAAAATAAATAAATATATAAGTAGTCGAATGTAAAAGAAAAGAATTATATTACGACATAAAATAAATAAAAGAAAAAGAGAAAAACAAAAAAAAATCCATTAGTCAAATATGATTTCGATTTAATTATAAGAAAATTTACCCATTTCAATGTTGATAGCTAAAATGGACAGAAAATACAGCAAAGCGGCTATGGTGCTTGTTCCTAAACTGAATATAACGAGCTTTAGACTAAAATTGTTATAATTTAAAAAAGCAATCTTTTCCTCATCGGTTTTGTATCTTTCTGGAATAAGATCGACTTTGATCTCCTTTAAAATTTCGGCCAACGAATTGCTTTTCATTCTGCATATGCATATCTTGAATAGCGCCATAAAATTGTACAAGCTCTCTTCTAAGCAAGCAATAACATATTCCATATCAGATATGTTATCGGTAATCGTGACGAATCCCATCGTACATTGTAGAACCAAGTAAACAGAGAAAAAAATGAAAACTGGCTCGTGAATCTTTTCTGGCCAAATTCCCGCGCAATTTAACGTACGTTTGTTCAAATCTATTAACTTCCTGGGAACGCGAAAGTCAAGCTCCTAAAACGAAGATTTTCTTATTTTTCTTGTTCTGTTTTATTTTACATCCTTCATTTCTTTTTATTAATATTTTTGTTTTCTAGATTTACTTTCTTTTAATCAATTAATTAAGTTAATTAAATCGTTTAGCTTTCTCGAGTGTTATTGATTAATTGAATTTTTATTGCATTATCTTTTTCGTTCCATTTTGGTCTTTTTAAATTAGTCAATTATCACGAAATCAAAATATTATTTTTGCATATCTTCCCATTTATAATGCATTTTTTACTTTTTTTCAATTATCTAATTAACTAACTATTTTGCTTCCTTGAAGAATAATGATTATATAAATTTTTCTTACATATTTTTCATTTACTTCTTTTTTGTTTCATTACTATCTCGTATAACAAAAAAAAAAAATTATGAAAATTTTAATATATCCTTCAATATAAATTTTTAATATAAGATATTTATATCTTTTAATATAAATGAAAGAAATGCAGAAAAAAATGTCATTCACTACGATTCGTCTTACATAAAATTTTCAGAATTCATTAATATATTTTTCTTTACTATAACATATGAATAGTAAAAAATTGTAAAATTATTATTCAAAGTACGGATGGAACAAAAAAACAACACGACATTTGTTAATTCACTTATCAAAAAACGATCCGTGATTTTTTATAATTTATTTAAAAAAGAAAATTATTTTTTAAAAGCAATTTGACGAAAACTAAAACACACATGCGTATATACGGCCTCATGTAGCTTTCTGTAATCTTACTTGATCGAAAAAAGAACAAGGAAACTGATAAGCAGAAAAGAAATGATAAAAAAAAAAACAAATTTTAGAACACATATTCACCATTACTAGCGAGGATCACATATAAAGGAAAGAAAACTATGTAACTTCTAAACACCGATCGAGAAAACTTTCTTAAAATGAGTGCACCCTGTGATTCATTTATTTAACAATTATCTCTGAAATAGAGCTTCATCAATATTTCCTAATTTTTTTCTCTTTATAGCTTTATGGTAGTCACATGTACAGAAGAGTGAAGATACATTCATTCCCATACAGAAACTGATTGATATTAAAAATCGAAAAATTGCATTTTAATGCACTTCAGGCGAACATTTTCCACTCGTATCATTAAAACTTTTTACGGTACAATAGAAAAGTTTCTTCTATGAATTATTCCCTTTTCTTCTTGCATATAATTTGATAAAAAGGAAAAAAAATTCTCCACGAAAATCACTAAACGTCGTGGTGAACGACTTTTATTCGTTTTCCACAATTTCCTCGTTCTTTTCTTTTTTTCTCTCTCAAAAAATCACTTGTTAACATTTGATCTAACATCTCCCTCGACACACTCGCATAACGTAACAAAGATATGAAAATATTAACAAAAAAAAATTTTTGTTAGGACAACGAATGAGTGATTACCCGTTCCTCTGCACACATCCCTGATGTGGAACTCGTGAGTATCGTGAATTTGACAAATCCTTCCTTTTCGAATTCGTCGTAATGTTTTTTTTTATTATTCTTTCGTTAATAAACGATTCTTATTGGATGTACGTGACAACAACGTATCAATCGAATTCGAGTCGACTAATGTTCGAAGGTTAGAGAATAAATTCGAGAATGAAAAGTCGTGTAGCTTTTGCATGGGTGGAGGGGGATGTAAGTTATGGAAAGTGGGGGTAAAAGGCAGGAACGAATGAGAGTTTGAGAGTTTCATGAGTAGTGGGTGATGGTTTATAATAACCTAGGATTGTTTTCTTTTTTATTTTTGAAACTTTCCGGAACTTTTTTTTGATTCTTCGTCGTTTCGTTTCGTTCTTAATTTCTTCTCCTTTTTTTTTTTTGTTTCCTTGCATTGCAATTATCTTACCTACATTGATTCTAACTTCTCTCAGTGTCTTTTTTTTTTCTTTTTTAATAGATGGAACGTCCTTTTCCGAACGTTTACAGAACGAAGAGACGTGTTTTAAACGTAAGAATTTAATGATCGTACGAAGAGGCATATGCATTATAGGGAAAAGTATATGCAAGCATTAGTATAGCGTGTGCAATGATATGGTAAAGCAGTATAGTTTACGGGTCACGGTAAGAAAAATTTTGCGTTTAGTTTATATTATTTTGTATTTTCATTTTCGTTTTGTTTTACAATGTGGATCGCTATTGTAAATTTTAGGATCCATTTAGAGGATTCTGAATTTGTTTTTATAATCGTGATCGCCTGTTTATGTTACGACAAGTTGTGTGAACAGTCCAGACAATTTTAAGGCATTTCCATTTTTTTTTTTTTTTATATAATAGTGTTTTATCGAAAGTTTAATGAAAAATTAGACAATTTTGAAATGTTTTTATATAATACTGGACAATTTCAATTTATGCTACGGTATGTATTGTTATTAATTGAAACGATTTTCCAATTTTTTTGTGTTCTATTTTATTTTTTTAATAATATTGTTCGCCGATTTATGTTACGGGATAAGTTTTGCGATCAGTGTAGACATTTCTGAAATTTCATTTTTCTTTTTTCTCTTTTTTTTTAGTAACTCTTAGATTCTTTTAAGGACGTATATTCTCTTCAAGATCTATGGACAGGGAGAGCGAGAGAGAGAGAGAGAGAGAGAGAGAGAGAGAGAGAGAGAGAGAAAGAAAGCGTGATAGTATAGGTGCAAGAGAGAGAGAGAGAGGGGGAGAAAAATGTGTCTCAGACATTATTTCATGAATCAGCTCACGTGATCTGGACCTACTAGACAAATGTTTGCATATAATAACACATTTACTATGACTAGGATTAGTAACACATGTAAAAAAGGTAAAATGAATACAATTTCTATATGTATACAACTTTTAACAAGGTATAATAATTAATATACAATGAATGTTCACTTTAAGCATTTGAGTATTCTGAAAGATCTATGAACAATGAAATCGAACGTAACTTTTTCTCATTGGCCATACACCATCGATCGCGAAGTATCTCTTGTGAAGTAAAAAAACATCCACGATCTAGAATGGTTTCATCTGAAAATAATTAAACAAAAAGAATACAACAAAAAATGTAAAAAAAGAAGAAGGTAACAAATTAGAAGAAATAGAGATATATGTTATCTTCTTGATTCTTCAATACTTCTTCAATTTGTTAGATAAAAAAAAAGGAAACAGAAAAGAAAATGGTCTTCGACCCATATCTCCATGCATAATGTTAAAACTTATCTTATTCTATTCAATTTTTTTTCACCAGAAGGATTTCACGGCGTTGTCATTCACATTTTTATAATAATATAATTTAATAATAATTAATATTATTTAAATAATAAAATTATTTTTGTATTTCCTTCCTTCTCATTATTTCTCTTTTTCTTATCTGTGCTCTTTCCATTTTTCTTTTTTTCGCTACGACGTTTAGTTCGTTTTTTATCGCAAGCTCGGACGTACAATTGAGATAACGAGATTGTAAACAAGGTAAAATAAAATATTTTATATTATCATATAATATGATTTAGATCAATAACAATGTGCTATTACTTCTTAAATTTAATGTTTGAAATAAAGGAACGTAACATCGTTTATTTAATCAATTTTATTTCTTTGATAAGATACCCTTTCTTTTTGTCATCTTCCTTTTTTACAATTTGAATGTAACACTTAAAGTTATCTAATGTTTTTTTTTACCTTTCACCTTTAGTATTCTTTTGTTAACATTCTTTTTACATAATCGTTCGAAGTACGGACATATACGCCATTGATGTCTTGACAACCTAAAAACGTATGAGAACGAATGAATAAGGGATATTAATGATAATTCAGAAGATTACATAAATATATATACATATATTTATGTTGAAAAAAGGACAGAAAAAAATGAGAAAAAGAAAAAAAAATTAATTTTTACTCACATCTGTGAATGTAGTCAACGACAACACGAAAAATTTGCCTACGGTCAGGTGCATTTGTTTTGACGATCGCATCATACAAATGTGCATTAATTTAATCTCCTCTTGCGATATGTTGTACCATTTGCAGTGATAAAATGATTGACCAAATGATGTACTCTGTAAAATATGTTTTTAAACATTTATTAATCTGTAATAAAAATTATCAATTATGTGCGTCAGGTAAGGGGTAGTGAGTGGCACTGGAAACCATGACAGTTAAATCAGAATTATAAAAAGAGAAAAAAAGGAGAAAAAAATTTTTTTCCAGATATGCTTCTGAAGTCATGAGTTCCAGAAATTATCAAATGTGATGTCAAATTTTTTGCGACACAATACATATAATTTATGAATTATATGAATTTAATATGTATAATATAATATAAATCTGTGCAAATATATACATATATATTCACATTGATTTTTAAATATAAAAAAATTGTTCAAAAAAAATAATATCAAAAGAATGTAATTAGAAGATAATAATAAACAAATATAATAAATAATGTATCAAAAAAAAGAATATATAAATATATATGAAATTAAAATATAAAAAATAATAGAGAAAAATAAATAGCTATAAACAAATAGAAATAAATGTA
The DNA here is from genome assembly GCF_912470025.1 of Vespa velutina. Lineage (NCBI taxonomy): Eukaryota > Metazoa > Arthropoda > Insecta > Hymenoptera > Vespidae > Vespa > Vespa velutina. The sequence goes on from NC_062212.1 coordinate 1,928,087, forward strand.
AATGAATTATAAAAATTAAATAAGTAATGTTTATGTGTATGTGTGTATGTCTTTCTTTATTTGAAAATGTTAAACGATATCATTGTGTTAGTAGTATAAAATGACTTAATTGCGTGCGCATGAGATAATTTACGTACTTCATTAATAAGACACTCTCCGATATAGCAATAAGCTAATAGTGTGCTTAAAACACAACTTGCGACTATAACAAAAGCGATTAACTTTGTTTCCTGTCCAGCTGATATACACTGTAAATAATAATAATTTAATCTAATATTTTCTAAAGAATATTTTCTAAAAATAAGCAATAATAAAATGTAGATGTTAAATTTACAAGGAGCCCGTCGTAACCTAGAAGAGAAAGATGGATGGTAGTTCCCAATAATTGTTGTAATATCAGTATATTGAATTCACTTTCCAAAGAATTAGCTAATCTGAAACATTCTACATAGTATATGTATAAATATATAAATATATATTTATATTTATATATATATGTATATATAATTTTTATGTAAATTTTATTATTTTTATTGTGTACATTGTTTTGTTAAATTACAATACAACATATATATATATATATATATTTATATATGTGTATATATTTATTTTATAAATTTCTTTAGTGCATTCTTTCATTTATTTTATTCATTATTATTGTTATTATTATTATTATCAGCATCATTATTGATAATATTATTATTATTGTTTTTGTTGTTGTTGTTATTATTTATTATTATTACCGTACTAGACGTATATGTCTCAATATTAATTTCTTTATTCGACGTTTACGATTCTCCGGATTGTCCAAAACGTATTTTACTTTGCAGGAAAGTGCAGAGAAAACACCGCTGACGTGGAGTACCAAACTGATTAATAGACAATCTGTTCCGACGTAACCGAAGATTACAGTTAGTACTATCAAAAATTGATATAGACAAAGAAAAACGTAGATTGTCAGATTTGTCGGTTCGAACAGCGGACGACTTCTGAATGGTAATATGTATCCGTAAGATGAATTTGCTACGACTGTAAGTAACAAAACGATTATAAGAGAAAGATTTTATTATTATTTTATTATACTTTTTTTTTTACTAAACGATAAGTATTGGAAAAATTTAATCTCTTAATTATAACTAATAAGAGATGATAACTGTGAAATTAATTTTTGATTTTCCTCGACATAATAAGATTATTACTTTTTATGATATTATTTGTAATTGCTTTTAACGGGAAAATAGTTTTATTTATCATTTCTTTTTCTGTATATTTTTTAAACGTTATTTTTCATGAAAAATATGTGGATATTCAATGTTTTCCTATAAAAGATATTTTAAAATAAATTGCATATATAAATGAGATATTATTAATGAAACATATAATATTATTAAATATTTCTTTTTTTGTAATATATGAAATAAATCTAATATTTAAAATTTATTTTGCATGATTAAAATTGATGAAAATATGACTTTTATTCCGGATACACGCTACATATCTTTATTAACTATATTATATTATAAATAATACACATTTAAATGGAAAAAATATAAAAACAATACAAAAAGAAAATGATGAATAAAAATAAAATAAGAAAAGGAAAAAGAAAATAGTTGATAAATATATTACTGATCGAAATGATAAAGAATAAATATATTAATAAATAAAAAATTGAGCTTAAAAGAAAAATTAAATAATAAACGTTAAATAAATAGAAAAGGAAATAATAAGAACAACAATAAATTAATCCAATATTTCAATAAGATTTCAAATTAATTGTAAAAATATTTACCCATTTCAACGTTGGGAACTAAAAGAGATAGATAATACAACGTAGCGGCTATTCCGCATGATACTATAGTGACCTTGACGAACTTTACACTAAAATTGTTATAATTTAAAAAGGCGATCTTTTCCTCATCGGTTTTGTATCTTTCTGGAATAAGATCGACTTTGATCTCCTTTAAAATTTCGGCCAACGAATTGCTTTTCATTCTGCATATGCATATCTTCATTAGCGTCCTAAAATTGAACATGTTCTCTTCTATGCAATCAACAATATATTCCATGTTCGACATGTTATCGGTAATCGAGACGACTGTCAATATACAATGTATGGCCAAGTAAACAGAGAAAAAAATGAAAACTGGCTCGTTAACACTTTCTGGCCAAATTCCCGCGCAATTTAACGTACGTTTGTTCAAATCTATCACCTTGCTGGTACCGCGGAAATCAAGCTCCTAAAACGAAGGTTTTTTTATATTTCTTATACTGTTTTTTTTTTACATCCTTTACTTCTCTTTTATTTTTTTTCTTTTATATTTTTGTTTCTTGTTTTTTGTTTTTTTTTAATCAATTAATTAAGTTAATTAAATCGTTTAGCTTTCTCGAGAATTATTGATTAATTGAATTTTTATTGCATTATCTTTTTCGTTCCATTTTGGTCTTTTTAAATTAGTCAATTATTACGAAATCAAAATATTATTTTTGCATATCTTCCCATTTATAATGCATTTTTTACTTTTTTTCAATTATCTAATTAACTAACTATTTTGCTTCCTTGAAGTATAATGATTTATTGAATTTTTCTCGCATATTTTTCATTTACCTCTTATTTTTTTGTATTGATTACTATTTCAAAAAAAAAAAGTAAAAAAATTTTAATGCATCCTTCAGTATAAATTTTCAATATAAGATTTTTATATCTTTCAATATAAATGAAAGAAATACAGAAAAAAATGTCATTTGTTACGAGTCACCTTATAAAAAATTTTCATATTTCATTAATTTAATTTTCTTTACTATAACATATGAATAGGAAAAAATTGTAAATATATTTTTCAAAATACGGATGGAAGAAAAAAACAAACACGTCATTTGTTGATTCATTTAGCAAGAAACGACTCGTGATATTTATGATTTACAAAAAAAAAAAATCATTTTTTAAAATCAATTTGAGAAAAACAAAAACACACATGCGTATACACGGCCATGCATATATTTCTGTAATCTTACTTGATCGAAAAAAGAACAAGAAAACTGATAAGCAGAAAAGAAATGATAAAAAAAATAAATTCAAGAACACATATTCACCATGGCTAGCAAGGTTGACATATACAAGAAAAATACAATGAAAAATTCTAAACATCGATCGAAAAAAACGTTCTTTAAATGAAGGCACGCTATAAATTATTTATTTAACAATTATCTCTGTAATAGAGCTTCATAAATATTTCCTAATTTATTTCTCTTTATAGCTTTATGGTATACACATATACGCGAGTGTACATATATTCACTCTCATACACAAACTGATTGATTTTAAAAATCGATTAAATGCATTTTAATGCATTTCAAACGAACATCTTCCAATCGGATCATTAAAACTTTTTACGATACGATAAAAAAGTTTTCACTATGAATTATTCGCTGTTCTTTTTGTATATACTTTGATAAGAAGAAAAAAAAATCACAAAACGATGCAGTGAAATATTTTTATTGGTTCTTCAAAATTATCTCGTTCTTTTCTTTTTTCTCTCTCAAAAAATCACTTGTTAACGTTTGACATAAACTCTCCCCTCATACATACTCGCATAACGTGACGAAGACATGAAAATATTAACAAAAAAAAATTTTTCTTAGGACACTGAGTGAGTGATCATCCGGTACTTTGGAAACATCCCTGTTGTGGAACACGTGAGTATCGTGAACTTGACAAATCCTTTCCTTTCGAATTCGTCGTAATTTTTTTTTTATTATTCTTTCGTTAATGAACGATTGTTATTGGATGTACGAGACAACAACGTATCAATCGAATTCGAGTCGACTAATGTTCGAAGGTTAGAGAATAAATTCGAGAATGAAAAGTCGTGTAGCTTTTGCATGGGTAGAGAGGGGATGTAAGTTCTTGAGAGTGGGGGTAAAAGGCAGGAACGAATGAGAGTTTGAGGGTTTCGTGGGTGGAGGGTGATGATTTATAACAACCTCTGATATTTTTTTCTTTTCAATTTTCTAAACTTTCCGAAAGTTTTTTTGATTGTTCGTCGTTTCGTTTCGTTCTTCATTTCTTTTCCTTTTTTTTTTGTTTCCTTGCATTGCAATTATCTTACCTACATTGTGTCTAACTTCGGACTGTGTCTTTTTTTTTCTTTTTTAATAGATGGAACGTCCTTTTTCGAACGTTTACAGAACGAAGAGACGTGTTTTAAACGTAAGAATTTAATGATCGTTCGAAGAGGCATATGCATTATAGGAAAAAGTATGTGCGAGCATTAGTATAGCGTGTGCAATGATATGGTAAAGCAGTGTAGTTGACGGTTCACGCTAAGGAAAGTTTTGCGTTTAGTTTAGTCTATTTTGTATTTTCATTTTCGTTTTGTTTTATAATGCAGATCGCTATGGTAAATTTTACGATCCATTTAGAGGATTCTGAATTTGTTTTTATAATCGTGATCGCCAGTTTATGTTACGACAAGTTGTGTGAACAGTCCAGACAATTTTAAGATATTTCCATTTTTTTTTTTTTGTATATTTTCGTCGAAAGTTTAATGAAAAATTAGACAATTTTGAAATGTTTTTATATAATACTGGACAATTTCAATTTATGCTACTGTAAGTATTGTTAATATTTAAACGATTTACCAATTTATTTTTTCCTATTTTATTTTTTTAATAATGTTGTTCGACGATTTATGTTACGAGATAAGTTTTGCGATCAGTTTAGACATTTCTGAAATTTCATTTTTCTTTTTTCTCTTTTTTTTTATAGTAACTCTGAGACTCTTTTAAGGACGTATGTACTCTTCAAGATCTATGGACAGGAAGGGTGAGAGGGAGGGAGAGAGAGAGAGAGAGGGAGAGAGAGGAAAAATGTGTCTCAGCCATTATTTCATAAATCAGCTCACGTGATCTGGACCTATTAGACAAATGTTTGCATATAGTAACGCATTTACTATGACTAGGATTAGTAACACTTGTAAAAAAGGTAAAATGAATACAATTTCTACATGTATACAACTTTTAACAAGGTATAATAATTAATATACAATGAATGTTCACTTTAAGCATTTGAGTATTCTGAAAGATCTATGAACAATGAAATCGAACGTAACTTTTTCTCATTGGCCATACACCATCGATCGCGAAGTATCTCTCGTGAAGTAAAAAAACATCCACGATCTAGAATGGTTTCATCTGAAAATAATTAAACAAAAAGAATACAACAAAAAATGTAAAAAAAGAAGAAGATAACAAATTAGAAGAAATAGAGATATATGTTATCCTCGTGATTATTCAATACTTCTTCAATTTGTTAGATAAAAAAAAAGGAAACAGAAAAGAAAATGGTCTTCGACCCATATCTCCATGCATAATGTTAAAACTTATCTTATTTTATTCAATTTTTTTTCACCAGAAGGATTTCACGGCGTTGTCATTCACATTTTTATAATAATATAATTTAATAATAATTAATATTATTTTAATAATAAAATTATTTTTGTATTTCCTTCTTTCTCATTATTTCTCTTTTTCTTATCTGTGCTCTTTCCATTTTTCTTTTTTTCGCTACGACGTTCAGTTCGTTTTTTATCGCAAGCTCGGACGCACATTCGAGGTAACGAGATTGTAAACAAGGTAAAATAAAATATTTTTCATAATATGATTTAGATCAATAACAATGTGCTATTACTTCTTAAATTAAATGTTTGAAATAAAGGAACGTAACATCGTTTATTTAATCAATTTTATTTCTTTGATAAGATACCCTTTCTTTTTTTCATTTTCCTTTTTTACAATTTGAATGTAACACTTAAAGTTCTCTAATGTTTTTTTTTTACCTTTCACCTTTAGTATTCTTTTGTTAACATTCTTTTTACATAAACGTTCGAAGTACGGATAAATACGCCATTGATGTCTTGACAACCTAAAAACGTATGAGAAGATATGAATAAAGGATATTAATGATGATTCAAAAGATTACATAAATATATATACGTATATTTATGTTGAAAAAAGGAAAGGAAAAAATGAAAAAAAGAAAAAAAATTTAATTTTTACTCACATCTGTGAATGTAGTCAACGACAACGCGAAGAATTTGCCGACGGTCAGTTGCATTTGTTTTGACGATCGCATCATACAAATGTGCATTAATTTAATCTCCTCTTGCGATATGTTGTACCATTTGCAGTGATAAAATGATTGACCAAATGATGTACTCTGTAAAATATGTTTTTAAACATTTATTAATCTGTAATAAAAATTTTCAATTATTCGCGTCAGGGAAGGGGTAGTGGGTGGAACTGGAAACCATGACACTTCAATCAGAATTATAAAAAGAGAAAAAGAGGAGGAAAAAATTTGTTTCCAGATATGCTTCTGAAGTCATGAGTTCCAGAAGTTCTCAAATGTGATATCATATTTTTTGCGACAGAATACATATAATTTATAAATTATATGAATTTAATATGTATAATATAATATAAATCTGTGCAAATATATACATATATATACGCATTGATTTTTATATATAAAACAATTGTTCTGAAAAAATAAGATCAAATAAATGTAATTAGAGGATAATAATAAATAAATATAATAAATAATGTATCAAAAAAAGATATATGAAAATATTATATATGAAATTAAAATATAAGAAATAATAGAGAAAAATAAATTGCTATAAACGAATAGAACTAAATGTAAATGAATTATAAAAAATAAATAATTAATGATTATGTGTATGTGCGTGTGTGTTTCTTTATTTGACAGTATGAAACGATATCATTGTATTAGTAGTATAAAATGACTTAATTGCGTGCAACTGAGATAATTTACGTACTTCATTAATAAGACACTCTCCGATATAGCAATAAGCTAATAGTGTGCTTAAAACACAACCTGCGATTATGACAAAAGCGATTAACTTTGTTTCCTGTCCAGCTGATATACACTGTAAATAATAATAATTTAATCTAATATTTTCTAAAAAATATTTTCTAGAAATAAGCAATTATAAAATGTAGATGTTAAATTTACAACAAGCCCGTCGTAACCAAGAAGGGAAAGATGGATTGTACTTCCCAATAACTGTTGTAATATCAGTATGTTGAAATAATTTTCCAAAGAATCAGCTAATCTGAAACATTCTACATAGTATATGTATACATATATAAATATATGTTATATATATATATATATATATATATATATATATATTTATATTTATATACATATATATGTATATATAATCTTTATGTAAATTTTATTATTTTTATTGTATACATTGTTTTGTTAAATTACAATACAACATACATATATTTAAATTTATTTGAATGAATTTTTTAATTTTTGATTTCTTCATAATTATTGCCATTATTTTATATTTTTTTCTACTTCATAGACTATTTATTGTTTTCATTATATCTATATATATATATATATATATATATATATATATATATTTATATATTTATTTTTATATATGTGTATATATTTATTTTATAAACTTCTTTAATGCATACTTTTATTTATTTTATTCATTATTATTGTTATTATTACTATGATCATCATCATCAGCATTAATATTGATAATATTATTATTATTGTTTTTGTTGTTGTTGTTATTATTTATTATTATTACCGTACTAGACGTATGTGTCTCAATATTAATTTCTTTATTCGATGTTTACGATTCTCCGGATTGTCCAAAACGTGTTTTACTTTGCAGGAAAGTGCAGAGAAAACACCGCTGACGTGGAGTACCAAACTGATGAATAAACAATCAGTTCCGACGTAACCGAAGATTATAATTAGTACTATTAAAAATTGATACAGACAGAGACAGATGTAGATTGTCAGATTAGTCGGTTCAATCAGCGGACGACTTTTGTATGGCAATACGTATCCATAAGACGAATTTGCTACGACTGTAAGTAACAAGACGATTATAAGAGAAAGATTTTATTTTCATTTTATTATACTTTTTTTTTACTAAACGATAAATATTGAAAAAATTTATTCTCTTAATTATAACTAATAACAGATGATTACTGTGAAATTAATTTTTGATTTTTCTCGATATAATAAGATTAAAAATTTTTATAATTTTATTTGTAATTGCTTTTAACGGAAAAATAGTTTTATTTATAATTTCTTTTTCTGTATATTTTATAAACATTATTCTTCATGAAAAATATAAGGATATTCAATGATTTCATATAAAAGATATTTTAAAATCAATTGCATATATAAATGAGATATTATTAATGAAACATATAATATTATTATATATTTCTTTATTTTTTTTGTAATATATGAAATAAATCTAATATTTAAAATTTATTTTGCATGATTAAAATTTCTATGACTTTTATTCCGGATACAGGCTACATATCTTTATTCACTATATTATATTATAAATAATATACATTTAAATGGAAAAAATATAAAAACAATACAAAAAGAAAATGATGAATAAAAATAAAATAAGAAAAGGAAAAGGAAAATAGTTGATAAATATATTACTGATCGAAATGATAAAGAATAAATATATTAATAAATAAAAAATTGAGCTTAAAAGAAAAATTAAATAATAAACGTTAAATAAATAGAAAAGGAAATGATAAGAACAACAAAAAAAGTAATCCAATATTTCAATAAGATTTTGAATTAATTGTAAAAAAATTTACCCATTTCAACGTTGGGAGCTAAAAGGGATAGATAATACAATGTAGCGGCTATTACGCATGATACTATAGTGACCTTGACGAACTTTACACTAAAATTGTTATAATTTAAAAAGGCGATCTTTTCCTCATCGGTTTTGTATCTTTCTGGAATAAGATCGACTTTGATCTCTTTTAAAAATTCGGCCAGAGAATTGCTTTTCATTCTGCATATGCATATCTTCAATAGAGTCATAAAATTGAACATATTCTCTTCTATGCAACCGATAATATATTCCATGTCCGACATGTTATCGGTAATCGAGACGACTCCCATTGTACAATGTACGGCCAAGTAAACGGAGAAAAAAATGAAAACCGGCTCGTGAATCCTTTCTGGCCAAATTCCCGCGCAATTTAACGTACGTTTGTTCAAATCTATCACCTTGCTGGTACCGCGAAAGTCAAGCTCCTAAAACGAAGGTTTTTTTATATTTCTTATTCTGTTTTTTTTTTACATCCTTTACTTCTCTTTTATTTTTTTTTCATTTATATTTTTGTTTCTTGTTTTTTTTTTTTTAATCAATTAATTAAGTTAATTAAATCGTTTAGCTTTCTCGAGAATTATTGATTAATTGAATTTTTATTGCATTATTTTTTTCGTTCCATTTTGGTCTTTTTAAATTAGTCAATTACTACGAAATCAAAATATTATTTTTGCATATCTTCCAATTTATAATGCATTTTTTATTTTTTTTCAATTATCTAATTAACTAACTATTTTGCTTCCTTGAAGTATAATGATTTATTGAATTTTTCTCGCATATTTTTCATTTACTTCTTTTTTTTTTTGTATTGATTACTATTTCAAAAAAAAAAAGTAAAAAAATTTTAATGCATCCTTCAGTATAAATTTTCAATATAAGATTTTTATATCTTTCAATATAAATGAAAGAAATACAGAAAAAAATGTCATTTGTTACGAGTCACCTTATAAAAAATTTTCATATTTCATTAATTTAATTTTCTTTAGTATAACATATGAATAGGAAAAAATTGTAAATATATTTTTTAAAATACGGATGGAAGAAAAAAACAAACACGTCATTTGTTGATTCATTTAGCAAGAAACGACTCGTGATATTTATGATTTACAAAAAAAAAAAATCATTTTTTAAAATCAATTTGAGAAAAACAAAAACACACACGCGTATACACGGCCACGCGTATTTTTCTGTAATCTTACTTGATCGAAAAAAGAACAAGAAAACTGATAAACAGGAAAGAAAGGAAGAAAAAAAAAATTTTAGAACACATATTCACCATTGCTAACAAGGATGACATATAAAAGAAAAAGAAACTATGTAAGTTCTAAACACCGATCGAGAAAACTTTCTTTAAATGATTGCACCTTATGATTTATTTACTTAACAATTATCTCTGTAATAGAGCTTCGTAAATATTTCCATAATTTTTTTCTCTTTAAAGCTCTATGGTACCTACATACACACACATACACACACACACACACACACACACCTACTCACACATACATTCACAATCCCACACATATATTGATCAATTTTAAAAATCAATTAATCGCATTCGGAGACATTTCAGACTTTTCACTCGAATTGTTAAAACTACAAGCTTACGAATTTTTTGTTATATCTTATTTGTATAATTTAATAAAAAGAAAAAAAATAATTATCCACGAAAATCACTAAACGTCGTGGTGAACGATTTTTATTCGTTTTTCACAATTTTCTCGTTCTTTTCTTTTTTCTCACTCTCAAAAATTCACTTGTTAACATTTGACCTAACACCTGCCTCAATACACTCGCATAAAGTGACGAAGACATGAAAAATATTAACAAACAAAAATTTTTGTTAGTACAACGAATGAGTGATCACCCGTTCCTCTGGATACATCCCTGATGTGGATCACGTGAGTATCGTGAACTTAAACAATCCTTTCTTTTCGAATTCGTCGTAATTTTTTTTTTTTTTTATTCCTTCGTTAATGAACGATTGTTATTGGACGTGACAACAACGTATCAATCGAATTCGAGTCGACTTATGTTCGAAGGTTAGAGAATAAATTCGAGAATGAAAGATCGTGTAGCTTTTGCAATGGTTGGATGGAGGGGGATGTAAGTTCTTGAGAGTGGGGGTAAAAGGCAGGAACGAATGAGAGTTTGAGAGTTCCGTGGGTGGTGGGTGATGATTTATAATAACCTCGGATATTTTTTTCTTTCTAATTTTCGAAACTTTCCGAAACTTTTTTTTGATTCTTCGTCGTTTCGTTCTTCTTTTCTTTTCCTTTGTTTTTTTTTTTGTTTCCTTGCATTGCAATTATCTTACCTACTTTGTGTCTATCTTCGGTCTCCGTCTTTTTTTTTTTTCTTTTTAAATAGATGGAAAGTCCTTTCTCGAATGTTCATTGAACGAAGATTACGTGTTTTAAATGTAAGAATTCAATGATCGTTCGAAGAGACATGTACATTGTAGGGAAAATTATGTTCGAGCATTAGTATAGCGTGTGCAGTGGTATAGTAATGGTCGTGTGGTTGATCCTAAAGAAAGTTTTGCATGGAGTTTAGAAGGTTTTTTATTTTTTTTTTTTTTTTTTTTTTTTATAATGAAAGTCGTCAGTTTATGGTATCGTAAGTATTGCGATCGTTTAGACAATTATTCTTCTTTTTTTTTCCTTTTTTTCTTAGTAATAGTAGTCACTGGTCTATGTTACTGTAAGTTTTGCGATCAGTATAGATGGATCAGAAATTTCATTTTCTTTTTTTTTTTCTTTCTTTTAGTAACAAAGATTTTCGGTTCATTCGTATAAGTTTTAAATATAATTATGTCAAATTCTCTATAAAGAAAAAAAAAAAAAAAACATTAAACAGTATATGTCGAAAAATTATTAGTTTAGGAAGGATATTTTAATCTTGATTAATTTGAATAATTCTGAAATATTTTTTTTTATTTAATTTTACTAATATATAATACGAGTTAATTATTAATATACCATTATATAATAAATATATAATTATATTTACATTAATATGATTGATATAATATAATAATAACTCGATATATCATAATAAATATTTTTTAAATATATAGTTATTGAATTAAAAGGAAAAACAAATAAAAAAAAATATATATATATATTTTTTTTTTTTAATTATATTATTATAATTAAAAATATTAATATATATTAATAATATATATTAATTATATATATATATATATATATATATATAATTTTATAATATGAATATAAAATCAATTAATCGAACAAGTAATTATTTTTTCTTTTTTTATTTTGCAATACAGTCCACTTGATATAAACTATATTTTATCTTTTATCTTTTTTTTTCATTTTAAATAATTATTACATCTTCATAACAAATATAATATAAATAAGATATTAAAAGAAATAAATAAATAAATAAATAAATAAATAAATAAATAAATAAATATATAAATATATATATATATATATTGTATAATTGAGAATTTGATCATTTTATTTCCCGTTCACATAAACGTTTGTAGGACTGAAAAATAAGCCATCGATGTTTCCAGGACCTGCAATAGAAACTTTTTAAATTTAATGGAAAAGAGAAAAGGAAAAAAAAAAAAGAAACAGAAACTAATAATAATATTTTTTATAAGACTAAAAAGTACGCCTTTGTTTTTTTTTTTTACAATGCAGTTTTCAAATCTTTTTTTGCTTTTAATTTTTCACTACACTAGTTGGCATATTTTTTAACATGACATGTCGGAATATACAATTTGTCATACTTCAAGATGCCAAAACTCGATAAAATATCGATCGATATTCTTTACAACTTTTGTTCTGTCTAAAATATCGAATTATGTTTAATAAAAATTACTTATGACTTTTGCATCTGCGACAATAAGATGCCCTACACGAATAAGTTGTTATCAATATTAATTAAATTTACAGCTCAAAACTTGAAAAGCTTCTATTTAAAAAAAATTTTTTTTTTTTTTTTTTTTTTTTTTTTTTTTTTTTTAATAAAACCAATAGATACAATTGATATAATTTTTAAAAATGAAATAATTCTGTAATCATAATTCTTCTTCTTTTTTTCTCTTTCTTTTTATAATTATTAAAAATTACTCAAGATCATACTCACGTCGATGAAAGTGATCAATGATAATGCGACAAATTTTCTTCCTCAAGTCAAATGCAATTTTTTTAATCGATAAACGTAACATAAAAAAATTTGCAACAATACTTTCTTCCCTTTTTGAAATGTGTTATATTATTCTCATAGATACAGTGGATCGCATAAAGACTGTATACTGAAAAAGAGAATGCAAAAAAATATTAATTACGATAAACTTAATTACGATAGATCATGATCGACAATTTTGTGAAAGAAAAGAATAAAAAAGAATTTATCGTGTTAATAAAGGAGGATATTTTTTCGACGATGAAATTTTATGGAAAAAAAAAAAAAGAAAAAAAAAAAGAAAATATTAATTACTTCAATCGTAAAGATATTTTTCCTCTTGAAATTTTTTTTATCGAAGATAGAAACAAAAAAGAAAAGTAAAAGAGATCGATCATTATATTATTTCCTCCAGCGATAAGGAAAATTTTTAAAATGATGAAAATTTTATGAAAGAAAAAAGAAAATAAATAAATAAATGAATAAATAAAAAAGTGATAAAACTATTTTTTTTTTTTTCGTTTTTTTTTTTTCTTCCTTTTTTTTTTTTGTTAGCCATTCTCATGTGTAACAATATATCAACAGTACGTGAACGATCTTAATATCTAATTTTAATATAGCTATAGATCATTGCCTTTTGATCATCATCGCTAGGTATCACTTGTAAATGATATTGAATTGAATAAGATTGAAAAAAAAAAAAAAAGAAAAGAAAGAAAAAAATAAAAACGATAAATTGCAATTGTTTCCATCGAAAGTACAATTTTCTTTTCTTTCATTCCTTCTTTTATTTTCATTTCATTCTATTTTCTTCTTTTCCTTTTTTTTTTTTTCTTTTTTTTCTTTTTCTTTTAGAATCAAAAAGTAACTTCCGAATTTGTCAACGAATTTACATATTAAATCAATGATCATTCTTCTTTAATAAATCCGATAATCTAAAACAAAATATAACGAAGGAATAATAATGATTGTTATTATTATATAAAAATAAATAAAATAATATTACTTATTAATTATTTTATTTATAATTTATTATTTTATATATAATTATAACGAGATAAATAAAGAAAAAAGCAATATATTGTAATATTTAATCTTTTTACCATAATATTGATAACCTTTAACCTTAATATTAATAAATCGTCCATATGCTCAATATCAACAATTATCAAACGATACATAAAACCAAACGATATATAATATCATTGAAATGAATAAATAAATAAATCAATAAATAAATAAATAAATAAATAAATCAAAAATCAAAAATCAAAAAAGAAAGAAATAAAAAAAATTAAAAAAAGAAGAACTAAAAAAATAAAAAAAAAAAAGCAATATGATATCTAATTTTTTTTCGATCTTAATAATGATAAATCGTCCATATTCTCAGTATCAATAATTATCAAACAATACACAATGTCAAATAACATTTAATACCATTAAAAAAAATAATAATAAAAATAAAAAATAAAAAATAAACAGAATAATGGAATATCTAACTCTTTCACAATCTTAATAATAATAATAATAATAATAATAATAATAATAATAATAATAATAATAATAATAATAATAATAATAAAAATAATAATAATAAATCTTCCATATATCTAAGATCAACAATTATTAAATGAATAAATAGATAAATAAATCAAAAATCAAAAATCAAAAAAGAAAGAAATAACAAAAATTAAAAAAAAAAGAACTAAAAAAATAAAAAAAAAAGCGATATAATATCTAATTCTTTTACGATCTTAATATTGATAAATCGTCCATATTCTCAAAATCAATGATTATCAAATATTACAAAATATTAAATATTATATAATACCATTAACACAAATAATAATAAAAATAAAAAATAAAAAATAAACAGAACAATGGAATATCTAACTCTTTCACAATCTTAATAATAATAATAATAATAATAATAATAATAATAATAATAATAATAATAATAATAATAATAATAAAAATAATAATAATAATAATAATAATAAAAATAATAATAAATCTTCCATATACCTAAGATCATTTCCAGAACGATAACGTACACAGTAATGGACATTGCATGTGCAGATATAAACAATAAAATAAAAAGAACTATATTTCGCATTACACTGTCATATATTTGCAACGGCAACTACAGGAATTCTTTTTTTTTTTCTTTTTCTTAAAAGTTAGTTTATTTGTCACAGCTCCTTATATGTACGTAAGTATAATCTAACTTAAAAGATTTTTAACAGTATTATCTTATAACTGAAGCTATAAGTTATCTATACGTTAAATCTCCATAGCTATCCGTATCATAGAATCTTCATTAATCTTATAACTGCGGTTAAATGTTCAATGACAGTACTATATGTATGTTGGTATAATAAAAAATTAATGTCTATAAAAATTCTTTACCTCCTCTAGCACTGAAACTACAGGAATAAAGGATAAAATTCTTTTATTCTTATATTCCAATTTCTTCTCTTTGTAAGGAAGTAAGATTGTGAAAATGGCAACTTAGATCCAGAATAGAAGACTGATAAATTAAATGCGATGATATTCATCATTTGATTGCAGTTTCTGCTGTTTGAAAAAAAATTATAATGCAGAAGAAAAAAAATGTCAACAACACACGGTGTTCCCAAGCGGTCACCCATCCAAGTACTAACCGTGCCCAACGTTGCTTAACTTCAGTGATCGGACGAGAACTGGTGTTTTTCAACGCGGTATGGTCGTTGACTGATCAATTCTCTCATTTTATATGCATTTTTACTCCTTTTTACTTCTAAAAAAATTGATTTATTCTAGAGTATATTTCATTTGTACAAAGTATATCGTCTTATTGTAGTTTTGGTTATTTATAAAAAAAAAAAAAAAAAAATAGAAAAGAAAGTAAAAAAAATGTCAACAACACACGGTGTTCCCAAGCGGTCACCCATCCAAGTACTAACCGTGCCCAACGTTGCTTAACTTCAGTGATCGGACGAGAACTGGTGCTTTACAACGCGGTATGATCGTTGACTTGTGAATTTTATCTTTTTATACGTATTTTTACTTCTAAAAAATTGATTTATTCTAGAGTATATTTCATTTGTACAAAGTATATCGTTTTATTGTAGGTTTGGTTATTTATAAAAAAAAAAAAAAAATAGAAAAGAAAGTAAAAAAAATGTCAACAACACACGGTGTTCCCAAGCGGTCACCCATCCAAGTACTAACCGTGCCCAACGTTGCTTAACTTCAGTGATCGGACGAGAACTGGTGCTTTACAACGCGGTATGATCGTTGACTTAACGGCTTTGTCTTTTTATTCTATATTTCTTTACCCGATAAGATTAATTTATTATAGAGCATTTTTTAATCGTCTTCAATATATTAAGTTTATTAAATAAAATAGAATGTTCGAATTACAAGAAATATGTATATATATTTAAGTTTTGTTAGATTCTCCAATTTGTGAAAAAGTAAGATTGCGATCGATGAAACAGGTAGCTTAGATTCGGTGCAGTAGAAGTGACGTATAATGACGCATATCATTTTATTGTAATTTTTAAATTGTTTATAAAAAAAAATAAAAAAAGAAAAAGAATGTCAACAACACACGGTGTTCCCAAGCGGTCACCCATCCAAGTACTAACCGTGCCCAACGTTGCTTAACTTCAGTGATCGGACGAGAACTGGTGCTTTACAACGCGGTATGATCGTTGACTTAGTAGTTCTATTATATTATTTGGTATTTCCTTGTTCGTTAAGATTGATTTATTAAAAAGAATTTTTCATTCTTACTGAGTGTATTAAGTCTGTCACGTAAACTGATGTGATCAAACAAAAATTTATATACGTATTCTTTATTATATGTTATATATATGTTTTCTTAGATTCTTCGCCTTGTGAAGAAGTAAAATTGCGTTCGAAGACACATGTATCTTAAAGTGCAGACGACCGATGAGTTAAGTTCGACGATGTTTATCATTTGATTACAGTTTTGGTTGTTTGTAAAAAAAGTATAATGAAGAACAACAAAAAAAATGTCAACAACACACGGTTGTTCTCAAGCGGTCACCCCCATCCAAAGTACTAACCGTGCCCAACGTTGCTTAACTTCAAGAACTGGTACTTTCCAACGCGGTATGTTCGTTGACTTTTAGATCGGTTGATTTGTATATTATTTCTGCATCCAAGAAAATTGATTTATTATAGATTATTTTTTATTCATATTAAGTACATTAAGTGGGTTAAATAATATGAAATATATTATTTAAAAAATATATATATATATTTATATATAAGTTTTTATATATATAACCGAATCTATTAAATTCCAATGCTACTTATTACCGTCAGATACTAATTTGTGTTTTACTACTTTATCATCAAATGATATTATCGGCGGTAAATATTTCTACCTTACTTACTTGAGTTATTAATAGAACTTTTATTCTACCGTGGATCGATAAATAATTGAATGTTACCGGCCGTTGTTGATAAGTTAGCTAGTTGGTAATATATATTAATAATAATTATTATGATTAATATTTAGTACTAACTATCTAATTGTCATAATATTAGTATTTATTACTAATTTCTAAGTATCCAGATAACAATTTAGTTAATATATAACACATTATTTACAGGATATAAAAGAAAGATACAATATATTATATATTTTTCAAAATAGTTGTTTTTAATTATGGTCATTCGTAAAAGTATGCAATTTAAATAAATGTAATGTAATTTTTCGAATACATTTTTTCTTTTGAAATGAATTTTGTATACTGTTATGCATTTCATATTATTTTGTGTCTGTTAATATGATATATGAATGATTACATTTAGTGATATAGAAACTGATCTTCATATTTGGTAATAATATATAGGTTACTTATTTATTTTTTCATGATTTTTTCGATTGGAAATTTGATATTGATGTCATATATATTTTTGTAAGTCTTCTGTTTGTTTTGAATATTGTTGTGAAAATTCCTGTCGATAATTTCAAATTGTTTATTGAACACATTTATGCTTTCAAAACAGCGTCAATATGATCATATAAATTTCAATCTTTAAAAATACCTGAAAAACTTAATTGTTTCGAATCAAATTTTACGAATATTTATATAAATTTTGAAGATGTTTTGTTTAAAATTTCCAAGAACTTCAACAATTATTTAAACATGGTAATCACATAGTTTAATTTGATCTAATTTAATCTAATCGTAAAATCAGTTTATTCGTTACTTTTTTTGTTTTGCATTATATCACAAAACCTAATCAAACGTCGTTTATTCTTATTATTATTATCTATTCTTTTCTCTTTTTTTTTCAGCTGGCAGATTTCGCTAATACAGTAAAAGTGATAACAATCAGGAAATGATTGTTTGATCTGACAGGATTTTTGGAAATTCGTAACAGTTTATTCACATTAATTTCAATTTCAATTTTAAATATTTTCGATGGTTTAAAATTTGGAATAATTTCGATATTCAAAAGGATTAAAATCTATTATTTTTTTATCAATTTTACAGAGACTGTATAAATCAATAGTATACTTATCATTTTTACGGACGGCTCTATAAGCGAAACTGTTTAATAGTTAATCGTTGATAATAATTGTTGAAATATAGCTGCTATTTCTATACAAATATTAAATAGATAGTTCGTAATGAATGCATAGAATCATGTTATTTAAATTAATAAAAATAAGGTTAACGTTATTTCGATATTTATTAAAATAATCATTCTGTTTATAAGTAAAAAAAAAAAAAAAGAAAGAAAAAACAAATACGTAACACATTTTTCATGATGACACAAATAACTTTATCGAAAATTGTATTGAAAGTATTAATTCTATCATCTTCTAGAATTTTTCAGTCAAAACTTCATTATTCCAATTTATCAAAAATTTCTCCTCCTTCTGAGAAAAGAATTGTTTAGATAATTTATGCAATTTTTCGAGTACTCGAAAGTTTTTCCATATAGAAAATATTATTAACATCGAAATAACGAAATTTTTGATCAATTTGATATTACAATTTTGTATTAATAATTCGATAAGAAATCGCAAAATTTTATTCTAATTCGGTTCTAATTATATTTCATTTGTGAAATTTATAGAACTATAGTCGATATTATTAAAACGTCTTTGTTGTGTTTAATTAATAAAAAAAATTTGCTATAATAAAATTTGTAAAATATATACGTACATACATTGTTTACATTTTTTTTTTTCTTCTTCAAGCATTTTTGATTCAAGCAAAGTTGGTCAGGTGACATAATACACCATTACTTTCTATTCATTATATTAAAAAGTATAATATATTATTATTATTATTATTATTTTCGTTTAGAATTAAAGTTTTTCTCCTTCGTATAGTCTTCGTATTTTCTTTTTTCTTCTTTTTCTTTGTTTTTACTTTTACGAAAGAATTGATTTTATTTTCTTCGTCAAAATAAAACAAAGCACAACAACGATCACATTGATACGATTCACCATTAAACTTTTTTTCTTTATCTTTAGATTATACATACAGGATACCTATCATAAACTTGCGAGTGCTTTATATTATTTTTTTCTCGTTTCTATTTTCTTTTTCTTTTTCGCTCGACTTTTCACTTTGTTCTTCGTTGAAATAAGTTTTCTAACTTCTTCGTTGAAAACTTTCTTACGGTGTGTCATTAAAACTTTTTTCCTTCTTGGTCATCTCATGTGTCATCATCATTTTACAAAAAAACATTTTCCAACTACGAACTTTTAAATCATGATCGAAGAGGATTATAAAATATTCGTAGGAGAACAGAGTCCTTCTCTCTCTCTCTCTCTCTCTCTCTCTCTCTCTCTCTCTCTCTCATCTCCTGTGCTTGCCTACTGTTCTATCTCTGTCTTTTTCTATATCTTTGTCATCGTTTCTGTTTATCTATCTCTTTCATATCCTTGTCTCAATCTATCTGTCTCAGTCAGTCTCTCTCTCTCTCTCTCTCTCTCTCTCGCTCTCTTTCTATCTTTTCCCTTTCTATCTCTCTCCCTTTTTTTCTTTCTTTCGATCACTCCGATTACTTGGTTACAATCGATTGCAATTCGTAAAAATGTCATTCCAACTATTACTATCAGTCACGAACGATTCTCTTACGAAGGAACATTAAACAGACTTATCATGAAAGTAAGATATGAAAATTGAATATTTTTTATTCTTCTTTTCCTTCCAAATTCACATTTTAAAGAGAAATGTAATTAAATGAGACATTTGTTTTTCTTTAACTTTTCTTTTCCTTCTTTGTTATTTTTTGTTTTTATTTTTTGTTTTGTTTTTATTAAATAATTAATTAATTCGACACTGAATAATTAAAACTCGGTCTTAATGTCTTATTTTTTCTTTTCTTTTCTTTTCTTTTCTTCTTGATCTTATTCTTTACGTTCGATGAAAAAAGAAAAAAAAAAAAAAAAAAAAAGGGAAACAAAAAGAAAGTTACATAGCTATCGACAGTGTCCGCATAGTAAATTCTATTTTCTTGAATACTTTTTTCCTAATCTATTGATATTTTTATTATCTCATTATTATTCTCGTATTGTAATTTCTATTCTCATTTTTTATTTATATTTATATTTTTCTATTTTCTATTTTCTTTTTCTCACTCTATTGCACTCATCATTGTTTTCATCCACATTCGTGAATAGAAAACAATTTTTGCTTATTGACTTTTCAAAATACTTCATACAATAAATACAAATGATATATTTCTATCCGTATGTATGCAGATTTTTTTTTTTTTAGGCCAATTTTTGTAAAAAATCTTCTTGTAATCGAGAAGAAAAATAATTTGAAAAAAGAATAAAGAAAGGTCTTATTTTGGTAAATTAGTTTTTTCAATCTTTTCTTCAAAAAATATCATTCGATTGTATTTCATTTTAATATTTCTTTTTTTTTTTTTATTTTTTTTTTTATATTACATTATATAAATATATTTTATTCCGATAATTCCATTTAATAGATATTATTAAAAGTAAGATACGAAAATTTAATTTCTTTTTCTTTTCTCTCCTTTTTTATTAATTAATTCGACACGGTAATTAAAATTCTGTTATATATCTTGTTTAGTTATTACGTTTCTTTTTTTTTTTTTTTTTTTTTTTTTTGATCTTATTCTTTACGTTCGTTTAAGATGGAAAAAAAAATTATTTATTATTAAAAATTACTTAAAATCACTTACTTTCCGACAGAGTTTATACAGTGAATTATTTTCTTTCAGTTATTTCTTTCATTTTGTAAAATTTTCTCATCTCATTTCTCCTTTTCTTTACTTTTATAACAATTATCATCAATATTTTTTTTTTTTTTTTTTTTTTTTTTTTTTTTTTTTCAAAACATCCCACAATAGTTATAAAAATATTTTTCTATCCGTATGTATATATGTGGATTTTTTTTAAAAATCAATTTTTATAAAAAAAAATATTATTCGTGTAATGGTTAAGAAAGAAAATTTACAAAAAATAACAGAGAAAGCTCTTACTCGGGTAAATTTTTTTGTTCAACTTTCTCTTTCCAAAGAACCATTCAATTATATTTTCTTTTCTTTTCTTTTCTTTTTTTTTTTTCTTTTTCGTTAACATAAAATTGTACAAACATTTTATTCAGATAATATTATTTAATCATATTCATTTAATTTTATTTAATCGCACAATTGGCATGAAATTTGCAATTTGAACTTTAAGTAAATGTTTGACTGGTTTTATGCCTGGATCACTCATTTAGTATTATTTTACCCACATAATATTATCTAGATAATTTTATCTTATTTACATAAGTTATATCACATTTAGATATGATTCGTTTCTCTTAATTAATTTATATTAATAATTAATATATAAATTTCATATCAAAATTAAATTCCTTCTTTATCATATACAAATCATTCTATTAAATTAGGATAAATAATTGTCATGGAATTAAACATTAAACAAAACAGCTTTACAAATGTTTGACAAAACCATTCAACAAGAATTTCAATGGAATCATTTTGACACAATTTAATTAATTTCTTAAAATAACAAATTTGTCTTTTAAGACGGTTCACTATTTTTCATTGACTTCAGATGTGAACAAAATATAAACTACAAATATAAGCGATATTGTATCTAACTACATAACAATTGGTTTTATATGGATTAGAGTAAGTAGTGTTAGTAAGGCTGTGAAATCATACTTTTCAGGCTTTTATATGTATATCTTTTTCTGGATTTGTTAATATGCCTCTCTTAATGATTCGTTCTAGATACGAAATCAATTTTTTCATCGACACACATACTTGTTTCACGATCAATGCATAAACAATAATAAATATAATTAATAATAATATAAGAATAATAAATATAAATAACGTATAATAATTTCTATATAAATTTGTGACAAAGGAACAAGATTTTCTCAAATGTTTTATCAAAAATAATTAGTAAATATTTATTATAGTATATATATATATATATATATATATATATATATATATATATATATATATATATATATATATTATATTATTATTAATATACTAATATTAATAATTATTATATTATTTTATTTTTATTATACTATTATATTATATTATTATTAATATAATATAATATATATATATATATATTATATTAATAATAAAGAATAATAAATATAATTAATAATAATATAAGAATAATAAATATAAATAACTTATAATAATTTGTATATAAATTTGTAACAAAGGAACAAAATTTTGTCGAATGTTTTATCAAAAATAATTAGAAATAGAAATAATGAGACAAGGACATATATATATACGTATGGAATTAATTATCGCATATGTATGAGTATCTTATGATTTCATGTTAAATAATATGTCATCAAAAGGATTCACATTTCATGGTATTATATTATTTTCAATTTAAATAAAATATATAGGATATTTCTAAACCAAAATATCCATTACTTATATAAAACAATAAAAATACAATTGATTGTATTTTTACAATCTATATGATAACACATGATATTTAAATCAAAGATCATTATTTTAAATATATAATTAATGATCATTATTAATAATAAAATATCATTACATAATATATGTGACCAATAAATAAATAAATCAATATTTATAATAAATCACGACACAATCTCAACATGATAGTTAATTATTTATATTGATCATTTATATCACAATATATTTTATTATAGATAATGATCAAAATATTCATTCATTCACAGCTTGTTTCTATATTTATTTTCTATCTTTTTCTCTTTCTCAGCATATCTTTGTACTCTTTATTATTTCACATTCATTTCTTTCTTTTCATTTCATTTTCATTCCACATCATCGTCGACTTCGAAGTTTCATTTCAAAAGAAATCACATATACACATACAAATATGTATTTAAAGGGCAAACTTCGTATCACTAGTTTCGACATTTTTTTGAATAAATTTATTGCACCTTTAAAAATATTAATAACTGTAACCGATATTAATTATTTTATCATTGAATTACACGGTCACCGTGACGTGAAAAACAATGAAAACATTTTGTATAAGTGATGACCTATCGGTCATCGAGATATCAACATTTAGTAAGCTATAATTGCCTTCTATCATGACTATGTGATATTGGAATTTTGATTCTTTTTTTCTCAGTATAGAAAATAACTAAAAAAACGTCCATTGAAATAGCTATTAATTTTCTCAGCCAGGTATACGTAATTACTTAAATATGTATCATAAATACATTATTATTTCAAGGAAAACAACTTTCTGTTACTTTTTTGCATGTCCAACGTTAACAAGATTAAAATAATTTATTTATTAATTTTTTCTTCTTATAACTTTTAAATATTAAATAATAAATATTAAATATTTGTTGATTGTAAAAATGTATACAATCAAATTCTGATCAAAATAATGAGATCAGTATGCTAAAATATCCTACACTGTTGTACATTAATTATAATTCTACACAACATATAAGTCAATTGTATTTCTTTCTTGATCTTTAATCTGAGATTTTAATAATATATATCAAAAATATGATATAAATTAAGTTACAATATTTTATCTTTTATAATTCTATTTTAAAATATAGTTTAACTATAAGTACAAGTTTATTTATATTTAAACCCTTTAACGATTACATATTATATACATATATAATATTATTTAATATTAATTTATATATATATAAATTAAATCGTTAAGCATTTTGTAATTTGTACTATTATGTATACAGTAACATAAATACATTATTTAGCTATTTTAGGATGTTCATTCTTGATCAAATAAATATTAATTAAAATGAAAATAAAGATAAAAGTAATATAAGTTGTCATTTAAAAAAGATAAGAATATTTTGAAATGAATATCACATATATCAATTTTCAAGACTCAAAATCTAATGTCTGATTTAATATCACACTTTAAATATTATAAATTCTTTTCTATAAAACTAATGGTAGTATATCTGACTCATACTTTTTTGCCCACCAAAATAAAGTATATATTATAAGAAAATAGGAAATCTTTAAGTTGAATTAGGATGAAATAATAATACAGAAATAATAATTAGATCATATGTGAACAACTCACTGAATCTTTCATGAGTTCCTTGTGTTGAAGCATTCTAACCTTTTTTCAACGTACCAAAAGATAAATGTGATTGATATTAGGACATATACACAATAATTTCTCGATCAAATAATTTTCCCTAAAAGATTTTGTTCGTTTGATTATGAATATTCCTTTGACCATAATAAAACTCTTGAACGGATGAGAGATTGTTGATATTCTCAAAGGCTTCTTCTTGTTCGTTCTCTTTCAATGATACTTCCATCGTTGCTATTTTTCAAAATCAATCTGTAAACGTGAACATAAATATAGAGACATTCTCCACTTCTCTATCGTATTCATTAATTTTTTTTTTTTTTTAACTATCCATACATAGATATTAGATTGATTATATAGTCATAATAATAAAATAATATTTTTCTAAATAATATGTTTTGGATATACTTTATCAGGTACTGTTATTATAGAAAATTATATCAAAAGATGCAATTCTAACACTGAAATTTATTACAATTACAATTTTGATTTGTCATTATTTGCTTACATTAATCACTCAGTCTAGGACATACATATATATGTATATACATATATATATATACATATTTTATAGTTCCAAATGTATAAAAAATAATAGCAGTAGGAAATAGAAAATGATAAGTATAATAAATGACCTATCTTAATAATAAAATAAAAAATTAATAAAATAAATAATTAAATTCATTAACTTCATGGTTTCTTTTTTTTTTCTTTCTAAAAAACTGTTGAATCTAACTTAATGAAACTTTCACAGAATACTTATATATACTTCATGAATTTACTATTTCACTTTCATTGAATTACATGTAATAAGAATTAAAATAAAATCCTTCTTCTGTTATATTTTCTTATACTTCGTCATTTTCAATATTTTTGTATTTCTTTTATATTTTATATCTCAATGATTTTAAAAACTTAATATCAAAAGAATGTTATAAATGAATTATAGAAAAAGTTAAGAATGAATTTTAAATGGTTCTTGATAAAAATCAAATATTTGTTCAAATGAATAAAGTTCTAATAATTATGATTAAAAAGTAATTTTAATGAAAGCTTACTTGTTCATAAAAATACCAATTAGTACCATCCATTGGTGTAATATTAATACTTCTGTATTATCCAAATGAATTTTCTTTCATTATTACAAAGATATTGTCTCTAGACAATATTTAGGCTTATATTACTTTATCAGCTTGTTTCTTATCCAGGTTTTTCAGTATAGCTTGTTTTACCTTCTAGCTCTTCCATTTTGCTTGCATTATCAACATTAAATATGACCATAGCAATCACATACATACAAGTTTCAATGTATGGATCTATACAAATACATTTTTTGATACTTTTGTTCATGCAATGTCATTGAATGATTAATTTACATTATGTTTATTCTATGAGACATTTCTTCATTAGATCTGAATTTGTCAAATCTTTGCTTTACAATCAAGTAAAGAATTCTTATAGATAAAGCTCTGCTCTAGCCATTTCATAATTACATCAAAGAAAAGTCTTGATGTGACTAATAATCAATTTGATATTATATAGAAGATTGTTGTACATACATCTTTCTTTTTTTTTTTATAACATCTAAGTTATATGCATTGTATCTTCTAGCTTGACCATAATATTCTGAAAGTTAATCAATGGTATTGTTCTGAGAGGATAATCCTTGAAAGTCTTAATGTCAAAAAAAGTGATATCTCAAACAGCTCCTTCCTTGATCTAAGTCATATTTCCATTCAATTCATTATCCTTGTAATTATTTCATGTAAAACATTGTTTATGATTTTTACAATTTCTACAGGAAATTATTGAACTCTAGAAATTAATTCTTTTCATTTCTTTTAGTGATATTTTCAATTAATGTTTATTCTCCCTTCACTGCAAATTGTATATTATAAAATCATTAAATACCAAATTAAAAATACTGGAACCTGTAATTATATTAATATCTTTATCACTTACACTATTTTATTTGAATACACTTCATCAGATTTTACTTTGCCTTTGTTTTTTAGAAACATGAAATTGCAGACATTTCTATCGTTGATGTATTGAGTGATCCTGTTAATCCTAACCTCTTTTGCAACATTTGAAATAACAGTATAAGTTCTGTAGAACAGATTTCCGTACATTTTTTTTATTTTTTATTTTTTTTTTTTTTTTTTACTTAAACATTCCTTTAGCTCCTATAATAGTGAAATGCAATAAGTAATAAGTAATCGAAACATAACCAAGTTGTAATGGGAAAAAATTGTATTCACATCATAAACTAAAAGAACGTCGCTGTCTCGATCGTCAATTAAATTATAAAAAAGTAAATAAGTAAGACAAAACCGAAATAAAAATTGGAAGGATACAATTTTTATAATAAAAAATCAAGCTTACCTTATTCAATGAAATCACATAACCTTCTTCTACAATCGATGTGCGATGCAAATTGATGGTGCAATCGATGTAAATTCAATGATATAGAAATAAAGGTCCATTTGATCAATAATTTAATGAGAAAATCGTTTTCATAATATGAAAGCGTAAGTCAAGTACTAACGTTATTTAAGAATACTTTCTAATAATTGTAGCGTAGCAGAGAGTGAATGCGTCATTAATGTAAACGATGCCAACAGAGAGCGCTCCGATACGCAACTGATCAATCATTGGACGATAAAGCGACCAATGAGAACGCTTCTTATGACGTGCTTCTAATCGAGAGACAAAATAAGCCCATCGAAATAATCGCTCATTCACGATCTGTCCGCGATAGTAATAGGATGTAATTAATAGAGATACGTACTTACGAAGAAAGACGTAAAGTATATATATATATATATTTGGATGTATTACGCAATTTGATATTCAATCTAAGGAGATAAGGTTGATCATTAAAAATCATTTTATATAAATAGTATAAATTGAAATCAAACGTTTAAGGGGTATAAACGACAAAGATTAAAATTTAAAAAGAAAGAAAAATAAACCATACGTGAGAATTATTTCAACTAGTCGAATATGTCTTTCTTTTTTCGAAAAAATTAGAAAAAATTGAAGATCTTTAGTCTTAGCTAGGAATATTATATGACTTCAAAATCGTGCGACAAAATGAAGAGGATGTTCGATATTATTTGCGAACGATTAATCTTTCGTAAGTCACTGGTCTTGACCTGACGCAATGACGATCGAGAACGATACGTACACGGTGATGGATATTGTCTATGCAAATATAAACAATAAAATAAAACGTATTATATTAACGCATTACGTTATCAAAAATCAACAAAGGGAACTACTAAGAGCAAAGTATAGAATTTAGTTTCTTCGCTTTGTGAGGAAGTAAGATTGCGTTCAATAGGGAGCTTGGATCTGGTGCAGATTAGAGGTAAATACGATAACGCACATTATTTCATCGCGGTTTTAATTTATAAAAAGAAAAAGAAAAAAAAAATGTCAACAACACATGGTGTTCCCAAGCGGTCACCCATCCAAGTACTAACCGTGCCCAACGTTGCTTAACTTCAGTGATCGGACGAGAACTGGTGCTTTACAACGCGGTATGATCGTTGACTTGTGAATTTTATCTTTTTATATGTATTTTTACTTCTAAAAAATTGATTTATTCTAGCGTATATTTCATTTGTACAAAGTATATCGTTTTATTGTAGTTTTGGTTATTTATAAAAAAAAAAAAAAAAAAAAAAAAGAAAAATAGAAAAGAAAGTAAAAAAAATGTCAACAACACACGGTGTTCCCAAGCGGTCACCCATCCAAGTACTAACCGTGCCCAACGTTGCTTAACTTCAGTGATCGGACGAGAACTGGTGCTTTACAACGCGGTATGATCATTGACTTAACAGCTTTGTCTTTTTATTCTATATTTCTTTACCCGATAAGATTAATTTATTATAGAGCATTTTTTAATCGTCTTCAATATATTAAGTTTATTAAATAAAATAGAATGTTCGAATTACAAGAAATATGTATATATATTTAAGTTTTGTTAGATTCTCCAATTTGTGAAAAAGTAAGATTGCGATCGATGAAACAGGCAGCTTAGATTCGGTGCAGATGAGTAGAAGTGACGTATAATGACGCATATCATTTTATTGTAATTTTTAGATTGTTTATAAAAAAAAAATAAAAAAAGAAAAAGTAAAAAGAATGTCAACAACACACGGTGTTCCCAAGCGGTCACCCATCCAAGTACTAACCGTGCCCAACGTTGCTTAACTTCAGTGATCGGACGAGAACTGGTGATTTACAACGCGGTATGATCGTTGACTTAGTAGTCCTATTATATTATTTGGTATTTCCTTGTTCCTTAAGATTGATTTATTAAAAAGAATTTTTCATTCTTACTGAGTGTATTAAGTCTGTCACGTAAACTGATGTATATGATCAAACAAAAATTTATATACATATTCTTTATTATATGTTATATATATGTTTTCTTAGATTCTTCGCCTTGTGAAGAAGTAAAATTGCGTTCGAAGACACATGTATCTTAAAGTGCAGACGACCGATGAGTTAAGTTCGACGATGTTTATCATTTGATTACAGTTTTGGTTGTTTGTAAAAAAAGTATAATGAAGAACAACAAAAAAAATGTCAACAACACACGGTTGTTCTCAAGCGGTCACACCCATCTAAAGTACTAACCGTGCCCAACGTTGCTTAACTTCAAGAACTGGTACTTTCCAACGCGGTATGTTCGTTGAATTACAGATCGGTTGATTTGTATATTATTTCTGCATCTAAGAAAATTGATTTATTATAGATTATTTTTTATTCATATTAAGTACATTAAGTGGGTTAAATAATATGAAATATATTATTTAAAAAATATATATATATATATTTATATATAAGTTTTTATATATATAGCCGAATCTATTAAATTCCAATGCTACTTATTACCGTCAGATACTAATTTGTGTTTTACTACTTTATCATCAAATGATATTATCGGCGGTAAATATTTCTACCTTACTTACTTGAGTTATTAATAGAACTTTTATTCTACCGTGGATCGATAAGTAATTGAATGTTACCGGCCGTTGTTGATAAGTTAGCTAGTTGGTAATATATATTAATAATAATTATTATGATTAATATTTAGTACTAACTATCTAATTGTCATAATATTAGTATCTATTACTAATTTCTAAGTATCCAGATAACAATTTAGTTAATATATAACACATTATTTACAGGATATAAAAGAAAGATACAATATATTATATATTTTTCAAAATAGTTGTTTATAATTATGGTCATTCGTAAAAGTATGCAATTTAAATAAATGTAATGTAATTTTTCGAATACATTTTTTCTTTTGAAATGAATTTTGTATACTGTTATGCATTTCATATTATTTTGTGTCTGTTAATATGATATATGAATGATTACATTTAGTGATATAGAAACTGATCTTCATATTTGGTAATAATATATACGTTACTTATTTATTTTTTCATGATTTTTTCGATTGGAAATTTGATATTGATGTCATATATATTTTTATAAGTCTTCTGTTTGTTTTGAATATTGTTGTGAAAATTCCTGTCGATAATTTCAAATTGTTTATTGAACACATTTATGCTTTCAAAACAGCGTCAATATGATTATATAAATTTCAATCTTTAAAAATACCTGAAAAACTTAATTGTTTCGAATCAAATTTTACGAATATTTATATAAATTTTGAAGATGTTTTGTTTAAAATTTCCAAGAACTTCAACAATTATTTAAACATGGCAATCACATAGTTTAATCTGATCTAATTTAATCTAATCGTAAAATCAGTTTATTCGTTAATTTTTTTTGTTTTGCATTATATCACAAAACCTAATCAAACGTCATTTATTCTTATATTTTATTATTATTATTTTTTTTTCTGGTAACAGTTTTCTCTAATTTAAACTAATGGTAAGAGTGGTTTATTCCTGATTTGTTCTTTCTTTCTTTTTTTACATTATACCAGAGCTTTCAATCGAATGTCATTTATTATTATTATTATTATTATTTTTTTTTTTTAATTAACAGATTTCTCTAATTTATATCAATTTGGATTAACCGTAATAGCTATTTAATTCATGACATTTTCTTTTTGCATTATATCACAGTTCACTCAATTGAACGTCATTTATTCTTATTATTATCTTTTCTTTACTTTTTTTTTGTTTTTATGTTTTTTTTTTTCAGGTGGCAGATTTCTCTAATACAGTAAAAGCTATAACAATCAGCAAACAAATGTTATGTCTGACAGGACTTTGGCCATTGGAAATACGTGACAGTTTATTTATATCGTTTGTAATTTATGGCTATACCTTCTTTTTATTGGGACTATTAGATCTGTATAATTACATTAACAATTTGCGTTACGTTTTGGATAACATAATGGAGAACATTTTGATATTAATGACGATGACAAAAGTTTTAATGTTACGAATAAAGTATCGTATGTTGTCGCAATTTCTTATAGAAACCAAAGTGGATTACATAGCTGATAATTATAAAAATGACGATGAGAGATTGATTTTTTTAAAATATAACAATCTTTCATATAGATACGTCACCGCTTTGTATACTTTTTCGGTGTTCTTACTTCTTCTTTATTATTTTAAATCTATCATACCGAATATAATATTGGGTAATAATCTTGATAATTAGAGTTTCAATATTACTATGATCTCGAAATTATAATTAGTTAATTAAACGTATTCATTTTTATTCAAACGATAAAAAATACAAAAAATTAAAGAGTAAAGGAATCAAAAAAAAAAAAAAAATCAGAGAATTGAGAAACAATCCAAAAATAGTTTACATGTATAACTGTATATATATATATATATATATATATATATATATATATATATATATATATATATGTATGGGTAGATGTGTATTAGTAGATATATTGGCGGTAAATATGAATTGTTATTGGTTTTTAAACAATTAAACTAGATTAATTTTTATTTTTTTCTTGAGTCACTTATCATTAAGCAAATTATGAATTTATTTCGTGATTTTTGTTTAAATATATATATATATATATATTTTTTTTTTCATTTCCAATCAAATGATAAAAATATGAGGCATAAAGAATAATTTTTATTGACGAATAATTTCATTAAATTCTGATAATCTTTCAACGCAGTTATGACAAATTCTACAGCGGAATATAAATTGCCATATAAAATAAAGCCATTGTTGAAGCCGTACGATGCAAAAAGTTATGCGTTTGGTTGTATACACGAATTTTTACGTGTAATATTGATACTTTCTGGTTACGTCGGAACTGATTGTTTGTTGGTCTGTATTGGTTTTCATTTAACCGGTCAATTGGCCTTACTCAAGTTCAGAATGAAGGATGTTCCAATTGATACCGATGATTCTCGATGGGGAATACAAAAAATGATTCGACGACATCAACATTTGATAAGGTGACGTCACTTTTCTAATTAAATCATCTAATTCTTAAAGGAACGTCTAATGAATGAAATCTTTTTTTATTTTTTCTTTTTAATCGGTTCAAATACGTCGATCGCTATGAATCGCGAGTCTTGGAGTTCTTTTGGGTGTATTTTTGAGATATGAACTTTTAAAAAATTCTTTCTTCTTTCCTTACAATTTTATTACAATTACGTTACGACAAAATTTTATAGTTTTGTTCTCTACCGGGATTGTTTATAATAATATAGGTATTTATTAATGATATCGTAAGCGGTTTAATTGCAAGAAAAATTTCAAAGATCATGCTTTTTGTCGTAGACTTATGCGAAAGTAAAAAGTCCAAAAACTCTTTCATCGACGTCACGTTTGCTCTAACATTCAAAATGAAACAAATATATTTTATGTTATAATTAATATAAATTTAATGTAATTTCATTGTGTGTATAAAAATATATCTTTTTTTTTTTTTATATCAATCTAGCTTTTTATCACGAAAAATAAAATTCAAGACGATCGTTTTAACCTCTTAAAGTCACTTTTTAGTCAGATTATTTTAGATTTAAAATCGAATGAAGTTTTGTTAGAATACGTTTCTTCGATTACAACGAATTATTAAGATTTGATTTTTCGGCAGAAAAATTTCGAAATGATTGTTTTAACCTTTGAAGAAATTTTTCTTTGGCAAAAATAAAAATAACATAAGTTTCATACATTTTTAATATCAATTAATATCACTTGAAGGAAGAAGAAATTTTTTTGTTTCTTTTAGTATGAGAAAGATGTCATTATGAAAAAAAAAAAAAAATAATTTATCTTCTTCGTATCTGTTTCAGATTAGCGGATATATTAGAGGATAGTTGTAACATCTTCATTGGTCAAAAATTATTAGGGATAATGATTCAAATTTGTATATCCGGTTATCAAATGCTCACCGTACGTATACGTCATACTAATCGAAATACATTCATTTCTAATATAAAATTCTTAATTATTTAGAGTTTAGCTGTCGTCGAAGCAGCAGGTATATTAACATTTATTTCATATGAATGTCTTTTGCTGAGTACATTGTTCACTTATTGTTACATCGGTGAATGTCTGATACAGGAAGTAATTAATCAAATTCTTATTTAATTACAATTCAATTAGAAAATTGATTCAATCGTGTTCATTGATACAATTTTGTTTCTTTTTTCATTTTCTTTTTAATATTTTTTTTTTTTCTTTCTTTCTTTCTTTAATCCAGAGTACGAGCATCTGCGAAGCGCTCTATTTTTGCGACTGGTACGAGCTATCGATAATCGATATGAAATCGATTTGCATTTGCATGATGCGCTCTAGGAATCCATTGCAATTGACAGGAGCAAAATTTAACG
This sequence comes from Vespa velutina, assembly GCF_912470025.1. NCBI lineage: Eukaryota > Metazoa > Arthropoda > Insecta > Hymenoptera > Vespidae > Vespa > Vespa velutina. Next base: position 1,961,383 of record NC_062212.1, read on the forward strand.
TTCTGTCTTTACGCACTTTTATCGGCGTGAGTCGTTATTGTTGATATTTTTTCTTCTTCTTCTTTTTGTCTTTTGTTTTTTTTTCCTTTCTTCTTTTTTTTTTTTTTTTTTTTTTTTTTTTTTAAATCATTCAAACCACGTAAGATCCTTTCTTCTTTTTATTTTTAAATTATTATTCTGTAACACTAGAAAGACCGAAACTTAGTATATACCTATATTGCCCAAAAGCAATCAAAATGACTGTATTGTGAACGAATAACTAATGTGTTTTGAAATTTGTTTAAAATTTATTTTTAATATTTTTTATATTATTTACAATTATATAACGAGTTATTAATAAATATTTAACAATAAAAAAAATTTACTTCACTTGGAGAATAAAAAAAAATAATTTATGCATTATTATTTGTACATTTTATGCAAATGAAAGTGGAAATCTTTTTATGTGTACATCTTCCGCAAACATACCTTTGACATTTTTCACATATATTATTTGTTTTGTTGTTGTGGCAAAACAAGTATTTGACAAATTTTGCATTTGTTAGAATGGGTTGCATTTGATGATGTTGCAGTTGATCTTTTTGGGTCTTCATGTTCTGATGACGTTTTCTGTCTTGCAGTTCTGTATTCGGTGGAAAGCTGTTTTGCTAATTGAAACAAGAACTCTTTTCGTTGTATTCGTATTCCTATCGTTTCTCTGTAAAAGATTCAAGCATTTATAGCAGCCAAATCTAAAATATTGAAAAATATTTGGAGGGGCCATCTACGAGAACAAGCTTTTATTGTATATTTTTTGTCCATTTGATCCACCATATCAACTACAAAATTTTGTGCTGTTATAACATTGAATAGATTTCGGTAACATTTTTTTCAATTACTTTTATCAATTTTTACAAATCTATGCTTAGAACTTAGAACAGTTACTCTTTTATTTGTTTTGCTTTTATATTTTGTAAGAACACAATTCTCTGATTTATATAGCATAGTTGAAAAACGAGACATGTTATCCTTCGTTTGTTTGACTAATTTGGGTAGTTACCAAAATTTATACAACCTTTGTCAATTTTTGATTACACAGTAGCATCGGTAGCTGTTTCGGTCTCCTAAAAGATGTTTTCAGTTTCTTCATCAGAGTCTGAACTACTTAACATCCTACATCTTTTCCTGGGCATATTGATGACACTTTCATTTTCATCATTGGTGATCTCGACTCTTCATCGCTATCTTCAGTGTCAGATGTTTCACTTTGAATATAATCCGTTTCATCTTCAGATGATAGTTCAGAATTTGTTGCATCTGATTCTATATCGGAGTACTCTTCACTTATGTTCGTTAGCTTTTCCAATAATTCACTTCTGTTCTCCATGTTTTTTCATGAATTTAGGATGCAAAAGAAATAAAATAAACAACTTGTTAGAAAAAGTATCATTGCATAAAGATACGAATAACAAGTACTACTTTAGCTTATTGATCAACTGCAACTTATCATGTATACATCCAAATCGATGATTTATCATGTACTTGTATGTTATCATGTAATGGTAATCGAAAAAAAATAAACACTGTTATTTCAATACAGAGCCGAACTGATTAAGAAATTTACTCAATTCAATAATAAGAGTCATTTGATTATTTAAAATTTCCCAAGCAGTCATTTTGACTGCTTTTGGGTAATATGGGTATAACACACACACACGCGCGCATATATATATATATATATATCGGAAATGAAGGAGGGTGGAGATAACTACAATTATTAATAAACGCATTTATATGTTGTACAAAAAGTCACAAAATTCTAAGAAATTGTGTCATTATATACATAATTGTTTTTCTAATTGAAATTAAAAAACAGTCAAAATGACTTCCTTGGGCAATCTAGTGTTAATTGGCATCTCGTTAATTGATCCTTTTTTTTTTCTCTTTCCTTATATTTCACTTTCATCATTATCTCGTGTCAATTTTTTCTTTTTCTTTTTCTTTTATTTTTTTTATTTTTTTTTTTTTTATATGGTACCATTTTTATTTGTTCGTCCTTGATAGTTTTCATTGATTAACTTTTTGTCATTTATGAAATTCTAAATGGAATATATTTCTTAATATTTTCTTCTATGTATCATTTGTATTTTTTGTTTGATTTACTTTTGCAAGGAAACATTGCACTTCGTTGATTCGTTTTTATTTATTGGTTTCAATTTCAATTTTGAATATTATCGATGATTTAAAATTTTGAATAATTTCGATGTTCAAAAGTTGTAAAATCTATTATCTTTTTATCAATTTTGCAGATACTGAATAAATCAATGGCATACTTATCATTTTTACGGACGGCTCTATAAGCGAAACTGTTTAATAGTTAATCGTGAATAATAATTGTTGAAATATATCTGCTATTTCTGTACAAATGTTAAATAGATAATTTGTAACGAATGCATACAATCACGTTATTTAGATTAATAAACATAAGGTTAACGTTATTTCGGTATTTATCAAAATAATCATTCTGTTTATAAGTAAAAAAAAAAAAAAAGAAAAAAAAGAAAAAACAAATACGTAACACACTTTTCACGATGACACAAATAACTTTATCGAAAATTATATTGAAAGTTTTAATTCCATCATCTTCTAGAATTTTTCACTCAAAACTTTATTATTCCAATTTATCAAAAATTTCTCCTCCTTCTGAGAAAAGAATTGTTTAGATAATTTATGCAATTTTTCGAGTACTCGAAAGTTTTTCCATATAGAAAATATTATTAACATCGAAATAACGAAATTTTTGATCAATTTGATATTACAATTTTGTATTAATAATTCGATAAGAAATCGCAAAATTTTATTCTAATTCGGTTCTAATTATATTTCATTTGTGAAATTTATAGAACTATAGTCGATATTATTAAAACGTCTTTGTTGTGTTTAATTAATAAAAAAAATTTGCTATAATAAAATTTGTAAAATATATACTTACATACTTTGTGCTTCGAATCGAAATGTAATTTACATCGATAGTGAAGTTCAATCGACAGTAGCGTCGATAATCGACTGTCATCGCAGAGATATACTTTGTACCAGGTCGACAATATAATTCGTATGATAAGGTCATCCAAAATTCGACGAATCTGTCGAATTAATTGCTTTATGATTTGAATAATCGTTTCCCACGAAATATTTGCTTTGTATACATTGAGAAATTTTTTTTGACGTGAATTAGTATCGGACAATTGCAACGGCCATTGCAATCGATTGACAAATCAGATTTCACTTTTCAGACGGTACAGATTCGGCTCCCGATTTTCCGGTTCATTGTCCTCCTGTAAAATGCAATCTTTATTTTTCTCGGAAAAAAGAACTATCAATGATTAATGGATGCCGACTATGGCATTTCTTTTCTTTCCTTATTTTTATAATTTTTCAACATTTTTTTCGCCACTCGTAGCGCTCGTAAACAAGTACAAGATTATGCCAATTTTCGCTTACGTGCGACGATCCGGTTAATCATCGATTTGTTTATTATATCTTCGTAACGTTCTAATCATTTTCTAATGAATGCTCTTGACTCACCCGTATATCCTAGCGACGATTGCTTCGGACATTTTTGTGCCTCTTTCGGTGTTTAGAATGAAACGTAGGTTCAAAATGCGACGCATATGCTGCACTCAATGATGGTAATCGAAATTACGATTACAGACAATGTTGTTTATTATCGGAAGTTCGAGAGAAAAGCTGAAATATTCTTCGAGATGCATTAAGAGGAATGATGTAGTTTAATTCACGTTTGAATCAGAAGCATAGCTGTTATTTGCCGTGTATTTGTTAAGTCTAACACGCTATTATCAAGCATATTGTATGTCATAACATCATACATTATTTTCTTTATTCTTCCTTTATTTTTCTTTAATTTGTAATACATATATAGTAATAATTTGCAAATAAATAATATTTTTGAAATGGCTGAGAATAATGTATGTATCTATTTACGTTGCATATGATTATACCTATGTACGTGCTTCTTTTAACCTAAGAAATAATAAACATGAACGCTCAGTTTATTGTCATCGATAATTATTAATCAATTATGCATTTTCATCGTAATCGATCTTTCGAGTAACATAACATTTTAAAGTTACATTCTTTGGCATAATAAAACAAAATTCACTTTGATAAATAATAATTTCAGTAAGTCCTTTACGCTTGTAAATAATCATTTTTGTCACATGAAAATGTCCTACGTACAAATTGAATTTATTCATAATTTTTGTTATTTTCAGCAGCAACCTCAACGATCTTCAACGATTCCATTCTAATAACGTTCGATGCAATGGCATATTTTTTTTGTATACCTCATAACGATCGATTAGAAGATAACTGACAAGAAGAAGACTCGTGGAAGGGTAGAATTCAACTACTTAAAAACTTGGATAACCTTCAATTTTGTTTTTTTTCTATTCCGTAATAATACTGAGCCACGCTGTTTCCCTTTTCGCTGGAAAAATATTCACGAGGGCGTTACGTAGAAACTTTCGAGGGATATAGAGTCCCAAAAAAAAAAAAAGAGTAGACAAGGTATATTGTACTTAGAGAAAGGGGTAGATAAAAATGATTAATGCAAAACACCGTCTGTCAAATGTTGATCGATTATTGTTGAGTCGACTTTGTCCGTTAACGACTCACCCCTTCTCATTTCTTTTTTTTTTTTGGTCCGTACCTTCTATACAGTTCGAAACGGACGCAAAAACTGACTCGTGTTCACTTCTTCTTTTCTTTTCTTTTTTTTTTTTTTTTTTCGTTAATCGCATGAACTATTCAACCAACCAATTTCAACCCCTTTTCGTATGTAGTTTACGTCGGGAGTAGTTCGTGCTTGGACGAACAGTCGGCCGGTGACCTTTGAGCGAGCAAAATGGAAGGAACTAAAGAAGTACGGTGTTAACGCCGCTTTATTTTCACTTTTTTTTTATTTTTTATTTTTCATAATTAGTTGTCAGTTCGTTTGATAAATTCGATGTTTTGTGACAATAATCGTCCAGAGTGGATTTGTTTGGACTCTCTTGAAAAAGCCATTGTGATGCTTTCAAAAAATCACAATCCTTTCTTTTTTTTTTCTTCGCATTTTTCTAACTATTGAGATTTCGAAAAAATATCGTTAATTTTTTTTTAAAGCGCAATCTGAACGATCTTTTGTTTTGTTTTTCTTTTAAGTATTTTTATTCTTTTAATCATCCTCATGATTTCGAATAAGCGTAATTTTTTTTTTGGAATTTTGTTGACAAATTGATTGTCATAATGTTATTTCATGTGACTGTTAATTAATTTTTGGGTGACTTCATGGTGTAACAATTTCTTATTAATTCAATGATCAATTAATCTATGTGTCAAGTGACATCGAATAAAATTATTTTCTAATTTTATTAAATGAATAAGAAAACTGCATTAGCGCTTTGTGGAACTCTTAAGAATGTTTATTAATAATTATCGTTTCTATTACTAATTCATCAAAACGAATGTGTGACAAATTAATATTTATTTTTAGTTTTTTTTTTTTTTTTTAATATTATTAATATTACTTATATTATAAAAAAAAAATTATTTGTGATTACTTTGATTTTTAATGATTCGAAAGTTAACCAACATATTCAAGAAAAATTAAATTTTATGACTGGTGTGTGATAACACTGATTACATGGATTACACATTTCTTCTTATTTTTATTTTTAATTAATCATACTATAATCTTATTAATCTTATTAATCATTTATGTTTATTAAATTTTTAGATTATAATTTTTTAATCTTTTTAACATTAATATTTCTTTGAAATATTTCTTGTTAACTTTTTCTTTGTTTTTTAATTAATAAGATGTAACGAATTACGAAAATTCATCAGTGATAGATTTATCGTAATTTTTCTTTATTATACATGATGGCCAAAATGGAAGATGGATAAAAAGTTTCTGGATGATTTAAAAATCACAATTATTGAGTTGGCCAATAAGTAACATTGTAATATTTAATACAGAGTGGAGCGAAAAAATCTCTACTTGATTTTGAAAATCAATAAATCTACTTTAATTAGACTTTTTAGATTAATTTTTTCTTTCTTAATGTAAAACTACAAAGCCTACGAATTTCTGGATGGTCTGAAAGAAAACCATTAGTTTCGATAAATTTCGAAAAGGAATAATTGATTTTCGAAATCATGGAGATAATTTTGGGTTCATATTTGTATTAAAAATTGTGACATTAGGTAACAATTTATTGGCCAATCGAATAATATTCTTTCGAGACAAATTTTAGGATCGTTATTTTACAATCTAGGGACATTTTCGATCACCCAATTTCGTACCATACTATTTAATCGAAACATTATTGTTTTGCATTATCTTTTTCAAGGTTACAGGTTTCACCAATACCATGAAAGCGATAACATGGTGCAAACGCTTGCTCGGTTTTTCAGGTGTTTGGCCATTGGAAATTCGGGACTCTTTGTTCCTACCATTACTATTTTACGGATTTATTTACATTTTTTTAGGAGTTCTCGATTTGATCGATTACATCAATGATTTTCATTACGCATTGACAAATATTATGGAGAATTTGCTGATTTTAATGACACTGATGAAATTTGGGATATGCCGATTGAAGCATGGATCATTATCAAGATTTTTGACAGAAACGGAAAATGATTATAACGTTGATAATTATAAAACCAAAGAGGAGAGATTGATTTTTATGAAATATAACAAATTCGCCTATATATTTATCATCATTGCGTTCCCATCGATAACCTTCGTAATTCTTTCGTATTATTGTAAAACTGTCATACCGGGTATAATTAATGGTATTACAAACATTTTTATTATATTCATTTATAGAAGACATTTATAATATTCCGTTTTAGCGAAATAATAGACAAAATTGTAATAGATATATATATTTTTTTTTCTGACAAGAGTTATCTGCTTTGAAAGAGAGAGACATTATCGTATTTATTGTATTTTATTTAGCGAAAAGCATTCAAAGATTTTTTCAAGGACACTTCTCTTTTTTCAATTAAAAACTTATATTTTTTCTAACGTCACTGTAATTTTTGTAAGGAAAGAATTAACTTTTGTCTGAAACATTTTCTTAGTTATCTCGAGATTTATTGAAATATTTGATTAATATTTGTCGTTTAAACAATTTTTTTTTTCCAAAAATGTCATTTAAAAATTGACGAATGATTTTATTAAATTACGTATCTTGTTTCGTTACAGTTATGAGAAATTCTACGTCGGAATATAAATTACCTTATAAAATAAAGCCGTTACTGAAGCCGTACGATGCAAAAACTTATGTATTTGGTTGCATACATGAATTTTTACGTATAATAATGGTCATTTCCGCTAATAGTGGTACTGATTGTTTATTGGCTTCTACCGGTTTTCATCTTACCGGTCAATTGGCCATACTGAACTGTAGAGCGAAGGAAATTTTAAAGGAAACCGATGTTTCTCAGCAAGGAATTCATAAGATAATTCTTCGACATCATCGTTTGATAAGGTAACGTCACTTTTCTAATTAATTCATCTAATTATTAAAGGAACGTCTAATGAATGAAATCTTTTTTTATTTTTTCTTTTTAATCGGTTCAAATACGTCGATCGCTATGAATCGCGAGTCTTGGAGTTCTTTTGGGTGTATTTTTGAGATATGAACTTTTAAAAAATTTTTTCTTCTTTCCTTACAATTTTATTACAATTACGTTACGACAAAATTTTATAGTTTTGTTCTCTAGCGGAATTGTTTATAATAATATAGGTATTTATTAATGATATCGTAAGCGGTTTAATTGCAAGAAAAATTTCAAAGATCATGCTTTTTGTCGTAGACTTATGCGAAAGTAAAAAGTCCAAAAACTCTTTCATCGACGTCACGTTTGCTCTAACATTCAAAATGAAACAAATATATTTTATGTCATAATTAATATATATTTAATATAATTTCATTGTGTGTATAAAAATATATCTTTTTTTTTTTTTATATCAATTTAGCTTTTTATCACGAAAAATAAAATTCAAGACGATCGTTTTAACCCCTTAAAGTCACTTTTTAGTCAGATTATTTTAGATTTAAAATCGAATGAAGTTTTGTTAGAATACGTTTCTTCGATTACAACGAATTATTGAGATTTGATTTTTCGGCAGAAAAATTTCGAAATGATTGTTTTAACCCTTGAAGAAATTTTTCTTTGGCAAAAATAAAAATAACATAAGTTTCATACATTTTTAATATCAATTAATATCACTTGAAGAAAGAAATTTTTTTGTTTCTTTTAGTATGAGAAAGATGTCATTATGAAAAAAAAAAAAATAATTTATCTTCTTCGTATCTGTTTCAGATTAGCGGATATATTAGAGGATAGTTTTAACATCGTCATTTGTCAACAATTATTAGGTACAACTATACAAATTTGTATATCGAGTTATCAAATACTCTCCGTACGTACACATCGCTCTATACAAATGTTGCATTTTAAATCGTCTAATAAATAATTTCTAATTTTGTAGAGTTTAGCTGTATTAGAAGGAATCGGTATAATAATTTTTGGTCTACACATTTTTGTTTTGTTGAGTACGTTGTTCACTTATTGTTACATCGGTGAATGTCTCATCGAGGAAGTAATTAATCGAATTTTTTATTGAATTGCAATTTAATCTGTATTTAGCTACAATCGTTCATTAATTCTATTTTATTTATTTTTTTTTTCTTTTTTTTTTTTTTTTCTTGTAATCCAGAGTACGAACTTATGCGTGGCGCTTTATCATTGCGACTGGTACGAGTTATCGACGATCGATATGAAATCGATTTACATTTGCATGATTCGCTCTAGGAAACCATTGCAATTGACTTGCGCAAAATTTTGCGTCGTTTCCTTGCGCACTTTTACCATCGTAAGTCATTATTGTTAATATTTTCTTTTTCATCTTTTTTTCTTTCTTTTTTTTTTTTTCTTTTTTTTTTTCTAATATGTCATACATATTAGGTAAGATTTTGTTTTTCTTTATTTTTACGTTATCTTATTTCAATTGGCATCTCGTTAATTGTCCTTTTATTTTTTCCTTATATTCTCTCCCGCCAATTTTTTTGTTTTCTTTTTTTTTCTTTTTTTTTTTTTTTATCCATGATTCGCTTTTCACAAGTTTCTATTTTTTCTTTTTTTTTTCTTTTTCTTTTTTTTTTTTTTTATAGTAGTTTTTATTTTTATTCGTTTGTCATTGATCGCGTTTTAATTTATTAACTTTTCAACATTTATCGCGATGAAATGTTCTTATTAGTAATTTTTTTTTACATATCATTTATATTTTTTGTTCGTTTTATTTTTAGAAAAAAGTATCATATGTCGTTGAACGTTTCTTTTTTCACCTTCTTTCTTATTAGTTTTCTGAATTTTTATTTCGCATTATTTTTTTTTTTCGATAATTTATACATTTCTAGGTACAAATTTTTTATTAAATTTTGTGAATTTTGTAGGTAATGAAGACATCAATGGCGTACCTATCAGTATTACGAACGCTTATGGAGACAAAATTATGAAATAATTAGTCTTGAATAATAATAACTAGAACATTATTATTGAAATTTTGATAAAACTTTTGAATATACTGCATGTAATAAATGAGAATACAAATATGTTATTTAAATGACCATAGATAGGATAAATATTATGGATGATATATTTGTTATTTATATGAATATATTTGACTCAAACTAACATTTAATCTAATCTTTAATTCTTTTTGTACCTTATTAGAAATTTTTATGCATTAGCATAATATTTTTTTTTTATTTAAATATTTCTTTTTTTTTCTTTTTACATAATTATCGATGTCACAAAAATTATAATTTGTGTAATATATGTAATATCTAATTATATTTGAATATATACTCGTATTAAATATATATTATATTTAAATATAATTTCAATTTTACTTATGTACATTTAATTTAAAAATTATTATAAATTAAAATTTTTAAATCAGGATTTATATATATATTAATTTTATATTTTAATATTAGATTAAATATAGTTTAAAATATCAAAACATATATATACATACCTATGTTATCCAATATATATTATATTATTAATTTTTATATTATAGACGGCTGAGAATAAATATGAACATATGTATATGAGTATGTGTACTATTGATGATGCATATGATTGTATCTGTGTACGTGCTTCTTTTAACCTAAGAAATAATAAACATGAACGCTCAGTTTATTGTCATCGATAATTATTAATCAATTATGCATTTTCATCGTAATCGATCTTTCGAGTAACATAACATTTTAAAGTTACATTCTTTGGCATAATAAAACAAAATTCACTTTGATAAATAATAATTTCAGTAAGTCCTTTACGCTTGTAAATAATCATTTTTGTCACATGAAAATGTCCTACGTACAAATTAAATTTATTCATAATTTTTGTTATTTTCAGCAGCAACCTCAACGATCTTCAACGATTCCATTCTAATAACGTTCGATGCAATGGCATATTTTTTTTGTATATCTCATAACGATCGATTAGAAGATAACTGACAAGAAGAAGACTCGTGGAAGGGTAGAATTCAACTACTTAAAAACTTGGATAACCTTCAATTTTGTTTTTTTTCTATTCCGTAATAATACTGAGCCCACGCTGTTTCCCTTTTCGCTGGAAAAATATTCACGAGGGCGTTACGTAGAAACTTTCGACGGATATAGAGTCCCAAAAAAAAAAGAGTAGACAAGGTATATTGTACTTAGAGAAAGGGGTAGATAAAAATGATTAATGCAAAACACCGTCTGCCAAATGTTGATCGATTATTGTTGAGTCGACTTTGTCCGTTAACGACTCACCCCTTCTCATTTCTTTTTTTTTTTTGGTCCGTACCTTCTATACAGTTCGAAACGGACGCAAAAACTGACTCGTGTTCACTTCTTCTTTTCTTTTCTTTTTTTTTTTTGTTCGTTAATCGCATGAACTATTCAGCCAACCAATTTCAACCCCTTTTCGTACGTAGTTTACGTCGGGAGTAGTTCGTGCTTGGACGAACAGTCGGCCGGTGACCTTCGAGCGAGCAAAATGGAAAGAACCAAAGAAGTACGGTGATAACGTCGATTTATTATTATTATTATTATTTTTTTTTTTATTGTTAATAGCCAGTTCGTTTGACGAGTGCGACGTTTTGTGACAATAATCGTCCCGAGTGAATTTGTTTCAACTTTCTTGAAAAAGCCATTGTGACCGTTTCAAAAAATCACAATCTTTTCTTTTCTTTTTTCTTTGCATTTTTTTAATATTTTTCTAGTTTTAGTTATATTTTCTTTTATTGAGATTTCGAAAAAATATCGTTAATTTTTTTTTAAAGCGCAATCTAAACGATCTTTTGTTTTGTTTTTCTTTTAAGAATTTTTATTCTTTTAATCATCCTCATGATTTCGAATAAGCGTAATATTTTTTTTGGAATTTTTTTGACAAATTGATTGCCATAATGTTATTTCATGTGTTTGTTAATTAATTTCTTGATAACTTCATGATGTAACAATTTCTTATTAATTCAAGAATTAATTAATCTATATGTCAAGTGATATCGAATTAAATTATTTTCTAATTAGACAAATGAATAGAAAAACTGCATTAGTGATTTGTGAAAATATTAAGAATGTTTATTAATAATTATCATTTCTATTACTAATTTATCAAAACGAATATGTCACGAATTAATATTTATTTCTAATATTTTTTTTTTTTTTTTTTATATTATAAGTAATAATTAATATTTCGATTATTAGTGATTAGTATGGTCTTTAATGATTCGAAAGTTAACCAACAAGAAAAATTAAATTTTATGACTGGCGTGTTTTATTAATGCAATATTTGTGTTTTGTTATTATCTTTTTTTATGGTTTTAGTCAACTTATGGATTTATAAGTGCACCCACACATCGTTGAAAGTTTACAGAGATAAGAGTGTAATTTTATTTAATTATTGGTCACATAATTATTAATTATTTTATTAAATTTATTTCAATTGTGATAATTCTATTGTGGCTTTTGTGATCAGGTATGAAACTACTATGGCAGTCGATACATTAATCTTTTAATGTTAAAAAATTTATCTTTAAATTATTATATATACACACACACATATATATATATATATATATATATATATATATAGTATGTATATACTCGTATGAATATATATGTATATGTGTTTCTCTTAATGTGTTTTGATTATATGTACAAAAAAATATTTTTACATATAAGTTTACTGACATTTTAAAAAAAAGATTTAACTTAATGAAACTAACATTTTTAATTGTGTTGACCGTGACAATGGCTTTTTTTAATGGATATTAGGGGTGAAATTTTAATCCGTAAAGAATTTAATCAATAATTCAACGAAACGCAATGATATTTAATAATTTTATATATATTCTCATAATTTATTTCTTATAATTTTAAATGCATGAAAAATCTAAACTTCGTATAGGCTCTTTTTTTTCATTGTGTATTAATTACGATAATATTATTTAAAAAAAATATTTTTAATTTCTTAAAAGCGATAACATTGATTATATGGATTACACATTTCTTCTTATTTTTATTTTTAATTAATCATACTATACTCACATCTTATTAATCGTTTATGTTTATTAAATGTTTAGATAATTTATAGAATTATAATTTTATCATTTTTTTAACGTTAATATTTCTTTGACATATTTCTTTTTAACTTTTTTTTTGTTTTTTTAATTAATAAGATATAACGAACTACGGAAATTCATCGGCGATAGATTTATCGTAATTTTTCTTTATTATACATGATGGCCAACAGATGGATCAAAAGTTCCTAAATGATTTAAAAATCACAATTATTGAGTTGGCCAATAAGTAACATTGTAATATTTAATACAGAGTGGAGCGAAAAAATCTCTACTTGATTTTGAAAATCAATAAATCCACTTTAATTAGACTTTTTAGATTAATTTTTTCTTTCTTAATGTAAAACTACAAAGCCTATGAATTTCTGGATGGTCTGAAAGAAAACCATTAGTTTCGATAAATTTCGAAAAGGAATAATTGATTTTCGAAATCATGGAGATAATTTTGGGTTCATATTTGTATTAAAAATTGTGACATTGGGTAACAATCTATTGGCCAATCGAATAATATTCTTTCGAGACAAATTTTAGGATCGTTATTTTACAATCTAGGGACATTTTCGATCACCCAATTTCGTACTATACTATTTAATCGAAACATTATTGTTTTGCATTATCTTTTTCAAGGTTACAGGTTTCACCAATACCATGAAAGCGATAACATGGAGCAAACGATTGCTCAGTTTTTCTGGAGTTTGGCCATTGGAAATTCGGAACTCGTTGTTCCTACTGTTTTTATTTTATGGTTGCCTTTACAGTTTTCTAGGACTTCTCGATTTGATCGATTACATCAATGATTTTCATTATGTACTGACAAACATTATCGAGAACATGCTGATGGTAATGACACTGACGAAATTTGGAATGTGCCGAATGAAATATCGATCATTGTCAAGATTTTTGACAGAAACAGAAAACGATTACAACGTCGATAATTATAAAACCAAAGAGGAGAGATTGATTTTTATGAAATATAACAATTTTTCCTATATATTCATTATGACTGCGTTACCATCGATGACCTTCATAATTCTTTTGTATTATTTTAAAACTGTCATACCGGGTATAATTAATGGTATTACAAACATTTTTATTATATTCATTTATAGAAGACATTTATAATATTCCGTTTTAGCGAAATAATAGACAAAATTGTAATAGATATATATATTTCTTTTTCTGACAAGAGTTATCTGCTTTCAAAGAGAGAGACATTATCGTATTTATTGTATTTTATTTAGCGAAAAGCTTCAAAGATTTTTTCAAGGACACTTCTCTTTTTTCAATTAAAAACTTATATTTTTTCTAACGGCACTGTAATTTATGTAAAGAAAGAATTAAACTTTTGTCTGAAACATTTTCTTAGTTATCTCGAGATTTATTGAAATATTTGATTAATATTTGTCGTTTAAACAATTTTTTTTTTTCAAAAATGTCATTTAAAAATTGACGAATGATTTTATTAAATTACGTATTTTGTTTCGATGCAGTTATGACAAATTCTACGTCGGAATATAAATTACCTTATAAAATAAAGCCATTACTGAAGCCGTACGATGCAAAAACTTATGCATTTGGTTGCATACACGAATTTTTACGTATAACAATGGTCATTTCCGCTTATGTCGGTACTGATTGTTTATTGGCCTCTATTGGTTTTCATCTTACTGGTCAATTAGCGATATTGAGATGTAGAGTAAAGGAAATTTTAAAGGATATTGATGGTTCTCGATATGGAATTCATAAAATAATTCTTCGACATCATAGTTTGATAAGGTGACGTCACTTTTCTAATTATATCATTTAATTCTTAAAGGAACGTCTAATGAATGAAATCTTCTTTTTTTTTTTTTTTCTTTTTAAACGATTCAAATGCGTTGATGGAATATAACTTATGAGACGTCGATTGTTTTAATATTTTTAGGATATGAATTTTTTTGATAATTTTTTTTCCTTTTTTCTTAAAAATTTGCTACAATTTCGTTACGACAAAATAGTTTTGTTCCCTATTGGGTATAATTTATAATAAATTTGTAATGTTGATTTTCTTTAATGAGATTGTAAACGTTTTAATTGCAAGAAAAAAAAATTTCAATGATTATGATTTTTGTCGTAGATTTATGCGAAATAATCCAAAAATTTTTTCAACGATGCCATATTTGCTCTAACATTCAGAATGAAACAAATATATTTTACGTCTTAATTGATATAAATTTAATATAATTTCATTGTGTGTATAAAAATATATCTTTTTTTTTTTATATATCAATTTAGCTTTTTATCACGAAAAATAAAATTCAAGACGATCGTTTTAACCCCTTAAAGTCACTTTTTAGTCAGATTATTTTAGATTTAAAATCGAATGAAGTTTTGTTAGAATACGTTTCTTCGATTACAACGAATTATTAAGATTTGATTTTTCGGCAGAAAAATTTCGAAATGATTGTTTTAATCCTTGAAGAAATTTTTCTTTGGCAAAAATAAAAATAACATAAGTTTCATACATTTTTAATATCAATTAATATCACTTGAAGGAAGAAGAAATTTTTTTGTTTCTTTTAGTATGAAAAAGATGTCATTATGAAAAAAAAAAAAAAATAATTTATCTTCCTCGTATCTGTTTCAGATTAGCGGATATATTAGAGGATAGTTTTAACATCGTCATTTGTCAACAATTATTAGGTACAACTATACAAATTTGTATATCGAGTTATCAAATACTCTCCGTACGTACACATTGCTCTATACAAATGTTGCATTTTAAATCGTCTAATAAATAATTTCTAATTTTGTAGAGTTTAGCTGTATTAGAAGGAATCGGTATATTAACGTTCGCTATATACGTTTTCGTTTTGTCGAGCACATTGTTCACTTATTGTTACATCGGTGAATGTCTCATCGAGGAAGTAATTAATCGTATTATTAATTGAATTGCAATTCAATCTTTAATTTCATTCGATCGTTTATTGATGCGATCTTGTTTCTTTTTTTTTTTTGTTTTTTTTTTGTTTTTTTTTTTTTTCGTTTTCTTTCTTCAATCCAGAGCACGAACTTGTGCGAGGCGCTTTATCATTGCGACTGGTACGAGTTATCTACGATCGATATGAAATCGATTTATATATGCATGATTCGTGCTAGAAAACCACTACGATTGACTTGCGCGAAGTTTTGCATTGTTTCCTTACGCACTTTTACCGATGTGAGTCGTTATTATTAATATTTCTGCCTTTTCTTTTCTTCCTCTTCTTCTTCTTCTTTTTTTCTTCTTTAATCTATCATTCGGATCATGCAAGATTTTTCTTCTCTTTATTATGATCTTTTTTATTTTTTAATTTGGCTCTTCTCTAGTTAATTGCTTTTTTCCTTTCTTTTCTTATATTTTACTTTTGTCATTTTCTCGCTCTGAATTTTTTCTTCTTTTTTCTTTCTTCTTTTTTTTTTTTTTTTTTTTTTTTTTTTTTTTTTTTTTTTTTTTTTTTTTGTAAAGTATAATTTGCGTCCCACAAATTTCGATTTTCCTTAGAAATTTTTATTTTTATTCATTTGTCATTGCGATGGTTTTTATTTAATAATTTGTCGTCGTTGAACGAGATGAAATGTTTTTCTTAATATTTTCCTTTATCTATCATTTGTATTTTTTGTTTGTTTGTTTGTTTGTTTATTTGTTTGTTTTATTCATTGATCGTATTTATTTATTTATTTCCTTGAATTTTAAGTTGGAATATTTTCGATTGTTTAAACGTTTACAAGTCGAAATGATTTGTCAATTTCTTGTAAATTTTCTAGATAATGAAGACATCAATGGCGTACTTATCAGTATTACGAACATTTATGTAAACAGAATTGTAAATTAGTCTTGAATAATTATTACTGAAATATTATTATTGACATTTTGATAAAAAGATAAAACGTATTGCATGTAATAAATTATCATAGAATCATTTTATTTAAATAACTATTTATAAGATAAACGTTATAGATGATATATTTGTTATTTATATGAATATATTTGAATGAAGTTATTACTTTTAGACTAACTTTTCATTTTGTTTACTTTATTATCTTCCTTTTTTTTTATATATATTAATAAAAAAAAAACCAATATATATATATATATATATATATATATATATATATATGTAATTATTAGGTTGGAAACTATGAAACGGGCGTTGAATGAGGATAAAAAACTAAACAAAAACGCCCGTTTCATAGTTTCCAACCTGATACCCATATATTGATTGGAAACTATGAAACGGGCATTGAATGAAAATAATTAACTAAACAATAACGCCCGTTTCATAATTTCCAACCTAATATATCGAGTTTTACAAAGTGTTTGATTTATAATAATTTTTAAATTAAATGGGTATATATTTAAAATTAGAATCATATTTGAATATAGTAAAAATTATATACATTAAAAAAATTCTAAATTATTATTTTTGTATTATGAATAATAATGTAAAAAAAAACATATTTAGTTATTCTAAAGAAAAAGAAAAATTTTTTTTATTTAATATTGAAATACCTGGGCAAAATTCGATTCTATCGTACACATATTTTTAATATACAATGTGTCCAAATCATTACTAACAATCTGACAATTTAGAGGAATTTGATTTAATTTCATTGAAGAGAACACCGTGCCGTGTTTACCGCAATGATTATTATAATCTATTATAATATTAAACGGATTTTCCAAATGAAAATAATTATTTGTTGCGATCATTCGGAAACAAGTGTTTTCATTTGTAAAATTTTATCAGTTTTATAAAAATTAAATTATAATTGAATTGATAAAAATAATGTAAAAAGAAATTAATGTTTTAATTTATCAGTAAATTGTTAATACAAAATGAAAGACGATATTAAAGCTAATTAATAATATTATTCCATCATGGAGAAAAATAAAGGATATACAGTTTGTCATATAATAAATTTATAGACTTAACAAACACATGGCAAATAACAGCTATGCTTCTGATTCAAACGTAAATTAGTAAACTACATCATTCCTCTTAATGCATCTCGAAGAATATTTCAGCTTTTCTCTCGAACTTCCGATAATAAACAACATTGTCTATAATCGTAATTTCGATTACCATCATTGAGTGCAGCGTATGCATTGCATTTTGAACCTACGTTTCATTCTAAACACCGAAAGAGGCACAAAAATGTCCGAAGCAATCGTCGCTAGGATATACGGATATGAGTCAAGAACATTCGTTAGAAAATGATTAGAACGTTACGAAGATATAATAAACAAATCGATGATCAACCGGATCGTCGCACGTAAGCGAAAATTGGCATAATTTTGTACTTGTTTACGAGCGCTACGAGTGGCGAAAAAAATGTTGAAAAATTATAAAAATAAGGAAAGAAAAGAAATGCCATAGTCGGCATCCATTAATCATTGGTAGTTCTTTTTTTCGAGAAAAATGAAGATTGCATTTTACAGGAGGACAATGAACCGGAAAATCAGGAGCCAAATCTGTACCGTCTGAAAAGTAAAATCTGATTCGTCAATCGATTGCAATGGCCGTTGCAATCGTCCGATACTAATTCACGTCAAAAAAAATTTCTGAATGTATACAAAGTAAATATTTCGTGGGAAACAATTATTCAAATCATAAAGCAATTAATCCGACAGATTCGTCGAATTTTGGATGACCTTATCATACGAATTACATTGTCGACCTGGTACAAAGTATATCTCTGTGATGACAGTCGATTATCGACGCTACTGTCGATTGAACTTCACTATCGATGTAAATTACATTTCGATTCGAAGCACAAAGTATGTAAGTATATATTTTACAAATTTTATTATAGCAAATTTTTTTATTAATTAAGCACAACGAACACGTTTCAATCGTACGGATTGTACAGCGTACAATTAATAGTTTCGTAAAGATCACAATGAAACGAAGATTGTGATAATGTCTCTTGATTCGTACGATACTATACTTATGACGAACAATCATAAAAAGAAGAAACTTTGAATCTAACTAGGAAACAGGATATAATTTATTGGAAGGAGGTGGTAAACTCGGTAAGAGGTCTTTATCTTCGTCACTTTAACAATCCAACGGAAAAGTTACTTTACATGAAACTTTCTTTCGCAACGACGAATATCAATAATCCCTGTACGAGCGAATAAACGGACGTAAAAAAAAAAAAAAAAAAGAAAAGAAAAAAGAAAGAGAAAAAAACAAAACGGAAGAGAAAACGTCGTGCGAATGAGAGTTGTAACAATAAAGTTTTTTTTTTTCTTTCTTTTCTTTTTTTATAGAGGTAGTCGCTAAATGTTTTCCGAGGCACATCGGATAAAGTTGAATAAATATTTTATCGTTAGATCGTCAACCCCTCGTATCAACGAGATACAGTTAATCGATTAATTCTCTAATACGTTTTTTCCTCGTCTAATGTTATCGGACAAACTTTCTTCATTTTTTTTTTTTTCTCCTGGCTGACTATATTATTCAAACGTGCATTTCTAACCCCCTTTTTTTTCTTCAAAAAAAAAAAAAAAAAAAAAGTTTACAACGGAGGTCGATCGACCGTTTTTCTGTCAGTCAGTTGTAAACCTTCAAAGTGATAACATGGAGAAAAAAATAGAAGTAAGGATGGATAATATTTTCTTTCGTTACACTGTTATATCTAGTGCAATGTGTAATTTTGAAATCGCACGTATATATTGTTTATATTTTATTTATATTTTTTTTGTATACTTTTTGTTTCTTTTTTTTTTTTTTTTTCTATCATACGTTGGCATATTATTAATATATTGGTTTTGTCATTAATACGATGACGTTGGAATGACATTAATCTCATAAGAATATTTTGTTTTCTTTAATTTTGATTTTAATAAATCGTATTTAATTAAAATTGATCGTATTGATTTTGGAATTTTATTGTAATGGCTGTTTATTTATTTTTTTTTTTTTTTTTTTTTTTTTTTTTTAGATCGTCATATTAATAAAATTTCTTTTCTTTTTTCCTATCAATAAGTTTTTTGAGGATAATTTTTTTTTTTATTTCATGAACTCTATTTTTGCAGATTAGAGTTTTAGATTATTTGGTTTCTTATTCATTGTTTTTATTGTTAAATAATTTTTTGTATATTATCATAACAACGGATATAATTATTATAAAATTTCTTACAGTAATACTTTTATTTTTGATTTATTTTCTTCTTATTAAATTTGTGTAATAATATAATTGGTATTTTTTTGTATCATAATATAATTTTGTAACTTTTCTGTCTCTTTAAGTTTTAATGATTCCTTTTTTTTTCATTTTTTTTTTTTTTTTTTTTTTTTTTTTTTTTATTAATTATTTTCTACAAATTGGTAAAATGAAACATGAATCGAAAGAGATATATTTGATTTAAATCACTGAAATATTTTACTTGATATTAATTAAAAGTGACAATAATATTTATTAGTCATACTGAAAGTTTTTATCACAAGGATTAATCAATCCTTCATTGAAAGAATTTTTGTTTCTTTTAAATTCTATACTACAGAGAAAACATGCCTTTGTGAATTATTTTTTATCATTTGTGGATACTTTTTTTTTTTATTTTCAAAAATTAATCAATCCTTCGTTAAAAAAAAATGTATATATATATATTTTTTTTTAATTCTACACTACAAAAAAAAATATCTTTACATTTTTTCGTTGATAATATTTTTTATTGTAAGGAATTATTTGACAACAAATATGATAAATCGTATCATTGATAATATTTGCATATGTGTATGCGTATACTTATATTAATTATGTATACAATATATAACTAATTATTATACCTAATTGTAATTTTAAAAATATAAATTGTTTCTTTTTCTTTATTTTTCTTTTTTCTGTTTTTTTTTTTTTTTATTAATAAAATTATTAATAAAATCCACAAAATCAGTATTATAATGTAAATTAATGAAAATTAATATACACGTATACATAATATTTTTTAAGACAAGAAAACCGATTGAAATATTTCAAATTAATATTTAATATATTAATATATAATAAAAAATATTTATTATTATTATAATTAAAAGCTATCGATTTTATCAAATCAATGATATCATTGATATCGTTCTACGTAATTTTTTTTTTTTACTACGAAAAATTTTCGATACTAGAAAAAATTTTTTAAAAAATATTCTTTAAGAAGAGAAAGAACATAATATCTTTGTTCAATTAATAATTCACGATTATATATTATAAATATTTAATAAATCTATCTTTTTTTTTTTTTATTTATTTATTTATTATTACAAACTATCGATTTTATCCTATAAACGAAATCATTATTATTATATAATTTTTTGTTTTGTTTAGATATTAATTACAAAATAATGTTCCTTATTCCATTTCTAATATTTTATTATATCATTTTCAATTATTTACTAATTTTTATACACATATATATATATATATATTATTTATTACAATTATTATTATTACAGACAATCGACGTAACCGAAGCAATGAAGTCATTACTATGGAACAGACTGTTACTGAAATATGTTGGAATTTGGCCTCTCGAAATTTCTAATGCTCTTTTTCTCTTTTTTTTTATTTATCTTCTTTTACATTGTTCATTGACATTCGCCGAATTGACACATCGTAAACATAGTTTAGGAGATATAATGTCGATATTCACGGAAAATATTTTACTTTTAATGACCCTAACGAAAATAACTACATGCTGGATTAACAGACAATCATTAGGAGACTTGTTAATCGAATTAGAAGATAATTTCATCGTCGACAATTATAATACGTACGAGAAGAGATTTATATTTATGAAATATACCAAAATGGCGAAATATTATTTTTTAATAGCTGTTACCTCGATGTCTATTGCCGTTGGATTATATTGGATAAACGAGATGATACCGAACGTTAAAATTGGTAATCGAATTTGTCGAATTTTTCATTAGAAATAATTTTATTGATTCTCTTGTGTTTTAGTTTATTATCTGTGTATGTATGTATTATGATTGATTATAAATTATGAATGTGTTTGTATTAGGTTGGAAACTTCATAGTTTCCAATCTGATATTTATGTATTAGGTTGGAAACTATGAAACGGGCATTGAATTAGAATAAGAAAAGCCAAACAAAAACGCATGTTTCATAGTTTCCAATCTGATACTTATGTATTAGGTTGGAAACTATGAAACGGGTATTGAATGATAGTAAAAAAAAAAACTAAACAAAACCGCCCGTTTCATAGTTTCCAATCTGATACTTATGCATTAGGTTGGAAACTATGAAATGAGCATTGAATGATAATAAAAAAAAAACAAAACAAAAACGCCTGTTTCATAGTTTTCAACCTAATATATCACCATCGTTGGAAGTAATAGAAAAGACAAAAAAGAAGAATGTATTAAGAATGATTTCATGATTTCATGATTTCATGATTTCACGCGACAAATAAATTTTATTAATAATAAGAAATAAAGTCTATGACTTCCGGTTTGTAACAGGAAGTACAATGATTTCTTTCTTCGATAGTTCAATATAGTCGTTTATGATTTTTATTTAATTTTTATTTAAACGTGACTTTTTTCTTTTATTTTCTTTATTGTTATTATTATTATTATTATTATTATTTTTTTTTTTTTTCTTTTTAATTAGTGTCCAACTTTTAGGAAATATTTTTAAAGTTTAAACAATTGTCGGATGAAGTGTGTATATTTATTTAACAATTAACAAAATATATATATATATATATATATATATTTATATTAAAATTAATTCTCATTAATTGTCAAATATTTATACATTATATACGAACATATGTATATGTATATATGTATATCCTATACATACATATATATACGTACATATATCGTGTTAGTAATTACATATATGATGTGTATACACACATACATATACATTGATATATTAAATATATACATTATATATACACATACATACACATGCACACGAACATATATATATATATATATATATATATATATATATTTATAAAATTTATTTTATAAATACTTTATAGTATATATATTATACAATAAAAATATATATTATGTATAATTCAATAGAAATTATATATAATAGAAAAATATATACAGTTTTATTATTTTGAAGAAGTTCAAAAGATTTGTTCGTTCAAATAATTTGTTGAAATAATAACAATAATAATATTGATGCTTAAAAACAAATTAAGTGTATATTTATTTTTAATGTTTATATTAAAAATATACAAGTTTATTAGTAAAAAAGTAAATGTTTATATTAAAAAAAGTTATATTATTATTGAATAAATAAAATTAATTTAAAATACTATAAAAAAAATAAGTAAAAAAAAAAAAAAAAAAATATATAATTTTTTTTTTTAAATTAATATCATTTTATTAATATTATATAAAATAGATTTAAACAAGATTTAATTTATTTATATATATATATATATGAATAAATAAATGGTATAAAGCATTTTTGGACATAAGTTTATATGAACTTTTTCCATCTATTTGATCTCAGTAATACGTAATATAAGTTTGGTCCTATACTTTTTGGACACTCTGTATATATAATATATGTACATGTATACATGTATGTATACAGACATATATGTTTGTACATACGTTTTATAAAATACATTTTTTTTATTAGTTTAATGGCTACTACAGACACTAATTTCTTCAATAATTATTTTTTTTTTTTTTTTGATTTCATTCTATTGTATCTGTCTCTTAATTTTTCTTAGATCTTAATATTAATATATATATATATTAATTTTTTTTGCAGCAATAGGAAATTCATCATCGAGTTATAAACTACCATACAAAACACGAACTATCATCGATGTAGGTGATATTAGGGTCTATATTTGTCTCTGTCTTTATCAAACATTGGTAGTACCGATTATTACATTGGGTTACGTTGGATTCGATTGTTTGTTCACAAATCTTGCTTTTCATATCACTGCACAATTTGGAATTCTAAGTTGCTCGATCAAAGAAATTCTTGACGATTCTAATGGTTTTCAAAGTAATATGAAGAAACTTGTACTTCGACATTACAAATTGATCAGGTAATAATCAAGATGACAATTTTTTTGATAATAATTAAATATTTTTCGTTTCTGTTTTTTTTTTTTTTCTTTTTTCTTTTTTCGAATGCAATGCAAGCAATACAATAATTGCAACAGGGACGATGTTATAAAGCTATGTTCGATAGAATGCAAGGTTAGACATTTTTTTTTTTACCCGTAAAAACGAGGATATTTTTCCAAAATAAAATCTAATAATTACTTTGTAGTTATTAGATTTAGATCGGGAAATATCGTCGCACTTATGGTTTCTTCGTTTGGTGTAAATTTTCAATGTCGTTCTTCAAAAAGTCAACTTTGGTTTGTTTGTTTGTTTTTTTGTTTGTTTGTTTTTCTTTTTTTTTTTTTTTTTTGAAACAGAAACCAACTTTTTTTTTTTTATAACGATGACATATTGCACGTGAAAAAGAATACTTTCGTTTGAAATATTTTTTTTCCCCAATCGAAATCAATATTCTGACGATTGAAATGTATTTGAAAATAAAAAAAGATGCATCTGATCATCCAACAAAATAATATATTGATTAATAAATAATTATTATTACATATTAGTTATTAGAAATATGTTTGATTTTTTCTTCGTACGATTAATAACGTGTCAATTAATTCTATACGAAAAAAATGATTAACCTAAACGAATAATTATAATCATAGTAACGAACGTATAAATAAATATTTTTTATATTTTATAATATTGTATTAAAAATATTATCGTATTATCTTAATATCTTATATATTTTTTTGGATCTTTTTTTTTTTTTTTTTTTTTTTTTTTTTAATCAGACAAGCGGAAACTTTGGAAGACAATTTTAATGTATTGATATTGCAACAATTGATGGGAAGTACGTTTCAACTTTGTATATCCGGTTACAATACACTTTTGGTACGTATTACAATGTTACATGTTAATGGATGAATGTAACGAATGTCTCTGATGTATAAATTAATTTTTTTTTCTTTTTTTATTTTAACAAATTTTCTTTCAGGATTCAGTAAAGAAGGAAGGTTTAACGATTGTCATATTTTATTCGTATGCATTTTGCGTCATGAGTACATTGTTTACTTATTGTTACATCGGCGAGTGTCTTATTCAGGAAGTAATTGAAATTAATTGACGAGATAATGGATGTTTTATTTAATTTGATTGTCAGTAAAATTTGTTCATATTCTATTGAAAATATTTTCATTTCTAATAATTATTCTTCATTCGTAAAATTTGTTATTTAGAATTAATTTTAAGAAAAAAGAAAAGAAGAAAAAGAAAAAAAAAAGGGAAAAGGAAAAGGAAAGAATCACTTTTACATAAGACAATGTTTATTAATATATCTATGATATTTATTTTGAAGATGAATGAAATTTAATTGAAAAAGAAATATATATATATATAAATTATATATAAATATATTTAATATCGTTCATTATTTCACTTCGTCTTAATAATTATTAATTAATTTTTGTACAAATCAAGTAATATTATTAATTAAATATTTAAAAGTTGAAAAAAAACTGGTATATATATATATATATATATATATTTCATGAAATTCTAAAGATAATACAAAATTGAATTGAGTATTAAATTGACATAATATGATTTTTTTTTATTGTTTATTATACAGGATGTCTCATTTCGTTCATATCGTATTATCCTTTGAAAAATTATTAAATTATGTTAATAATATTTGTTTTTAACATTAGAAAGACCGAAACTTATTACCTATATTGGTCCAAAAGCAATCAAAATGAAAGGATTATGAACGAATAACTAATGTGTTTTGAAATTTGTTTAAAATTTATTTTTAATATTTTTTATATTATTTACAGTTATAGTAAATATTAACAATAAAAAAAAATTCTAAAAAATTGTGTCATTATATATACAATTGTTTTTTTGATTGAAATTAAAAAGCAATCAAAATGACTTCCTTGAGCAATCTAATGTTAAAAAAGTTATCAGATCGGAGAAATTTGGAAAAATTGAGACACCATATATATCATTGGGTATCAATTGCTTATAATTTTTTTTTTTATTTTAACATCAATCCATTTCATATAAATTTATTTATTAAAAATTAAAAAGATTAATTATTATTATTTTTTTTTTTTTTTTTTTTTAGTAATTAATAAAATTTGAATCGAAATATCCGATAAAGACCGTTTCGATAAAATTCTATCAAAAGAATAATTTTTTTTTCCCCCCATTTTTTTTCATGAATTTTTAAAATGTATCCTTACGATATACGACTTTCAAAACTATTTATTTTTCTGGTTAAATCAAAGACATAAAACGAACTAAATTTGATTTGTATTTATTAAAAAATATTTACGAGTTATTGAAATATCATATAATGTTTGAAGAAAAATAAAAAGAAAAAAAATAACAAATTGATTGCGATCAAATTCGATAGGACATTCTTTAATATATCAATCCATTGATATTTACTAATCATTGAAATTGTTTTGAAAATTTAGAGTTCGAGTCTGAGCACAGCATTTTATCATTACGAGTGGTATAACGTGTCACCGATCAATTTAAAAATGGTTAAAATTTGCATGTTGCGAATGAAGAAACAACAGCAATTAACTTCCGGTAAATTTTTCGTCCTATCATTGGCCTCCTTTACCGACGTAAGTGTTCAAACGAAAAAAAAAGAAAAAAAAAAAAACAAAAAGAAAAGTCTATAATTTATATTTATATTTACATTAAAATATGTCCACTCGTTAATTCGTTTTATAGATTCTCAAAACTACGATGGGATATTTGTCATTGCTACGAACACTTATATGAAGATTTCTTTTTATCCTTTTCTTTTTTTTTTTCTTTTTTTTTGATCCACTTATTAACAAAAACACATTTATTTTTTCATAATAATTAAATATCATTCCAAGTCAATTGATTATTCTTTTTGTAATAAAAAGTAAATAAATATAAAAGTATGAAATTAAATCAATTCAATTATTTTCTATTTCGTAATTTTATCGAATTGTTTTTTCTAAATCGTAAAATTTCTTTTCTTTAATATCAATATATAGTAATACGTAGAATCGGATAATTAATTTAATTTTCTAAATTACGATTACAAAATTGTAATCAAAAATTCAATCGTATGTATTAAATATGATATACATAGATAAATATATATATTGGATCGTTCGGAAAGTCACTTCGTTTTTTTTTTTGTGAAAATGAAAAACAATTTTCAAAATAATAATGAACAAATATTTTATTAAATTATATATTGGCCATTCTGGTCCAATACCTTTTGCCATCTTTCTGGTAGTAGCATGATTCCACGCTCATAAAATTTTTGGGTCTTTGCTGGCAAAAAACTAATCGAGGTGGTTTTTGACCTTCTCATTTGAAGTGAAGGTTTCACCGTCTAAAAAATTTTGCAATGATCGGAACAAATAATAATCCAAAGGTGCCAGATCTGGAGAATATGGTGGATGTGGCATTGTATCCCATTCAAGCTGTAAAAATTTTTGGCGAGAGACCAAACTTGTATGAGATCTCGCATTATCTTGGTGGAACACTACACCTTTTCTGTTGATTAATTCTGTCCTTTTCTGTTGAAGTGCATCATTCAGTTTGTCCAGCTGATGACAGTAGACTTCCGAATTAATTGTTGTGTTATCCGGTAAAATCTCAAAAGAAAAAAAAACGATTTCTTTAAAATCCCATCAAACAGACAGCATCACCTTTTCTGATGGATATTGCCTTTGGAAATGCTTTAAGCCGATTCATCTTTTTTGCTCCATGATCTCTTGCGTTTGACATTGTTATATACGACCCATTTTTCGTTCCCAGTAATGATGCGCTTCAAAAATGGATCATCCTCATGACGTTTGAGAAGCGAATCACAGACGTCAACGCGACGACAGAAATTTCTCTCTGTGAGAACATGGGGAACCCATATATCGAGCTTCGGGGTTAAACCCAGGCCTTTCAAGTAATCATAAACAGTTGAATTTGATAAATTCAACCTCTCACCGATCTCACGTGTTGTTATTTGCCGGTTTGCATCAACTAATGGCTTTATCGTGTCTTTATCAGCTTCAACTGGCCTTTCAGAACTTGGTGCATCTTCGACATCAAAATTGTCGGATCGAAATTTTGCAAACCAGTTCTAGCACTGACGTACTGTCAACACATCTTCTCCATACACATTGGTTAATTTCTTTCTAACTTGAACAGCATTTTTACCTCTTCTATAGTAAAAAAGTAATATATGACGAAAATGCTGCTTATTGCTCTTCATATTTAAAAGGGCATCAACCAAAAACTACTGCGTAGAATCAATTGGACTTTTTCATACACAAGCCTTGCCATATCAGCTCTCAAAAAAATTATGCGGCTTAAGTGTGAAGTTAGGTACAAAAAAATACAATTAAATCCTTTGTCGGGAAAAAAAATGAAATTACTTTCCGAACAACCCAATATATATATATATATATATATATATATATATATATAATATTAATATAATAATATATATATATATAAGAACAATAGTAACAATTATTATACTTACGAAATAAACAGTACATGCTATTGAACATAGTCAACAAATAACATCCTTTTTATTGATTTTTCATTGATCAATTGGGGAACATGAGAATACTGACCTCTTATCGTCGATAATTGATTGTAAACTTGAAGTTGAGTATTACGGTGAGTATAATACACGTAATTATCGTAGGACAAAGTTCACCATGAAGTTATGGCAATTGATAGATATATAGAAGAAGATAGGGTTATAGACGTTGGAAATGTATGAATATTTTCAAACTTTTTCACATCGATATTTTTCTTATCAATTAATACGAACGAATGCCTTTCAATCGTTACGCATTTTACAACGTACAATTAACATTTGCATAATAATCACAATGTAGCAACGATAAGTAGATCGTTATAGTGTCTGTTATTTCATTCGATACTATACATATGACGGACATCATAGAAATAAAAACTTTGAATATAACCAGGAAATAGGATATAACTTATTAGAAAAAAGGGGTAAACTCGGTGGAAGATCTTTATCGTTGTCACCCTAACACCCCAATGGAAAAGTTACTTTACGTAAAACTTTCTTTCGCTAGGACGACATCAACAACCCCTTGTACGAGCGAAATAAATGGACGTAAAAAAGAAAAAGAAAAAAAAAAAAATAAAGAAAAGAAAGAGAAAAAAACAAAACGGAAGAGAAAATGTGCGAATGAGAGTTGTAACAATAAAGTTTTTTTTTTCTTTTCTTTTCTTTTCTTTTTTTTCTTTTTTTTTTTTTTGTTTTATCGAGGTAGTCGCTAAACATTTTCCGACGTACATCAGGTAAAAAATTGTATAAATATTTAAATCTTTAAATCGTCAACCCCTCGTATCAAAGAGACACAGTTAAACGATCAATTCTCTAATGGATTTTTTTTTTCCCCCGTCACGGACAAACTTCCTTCATTTTTTTTTCTCTCTCCTAGCTGATTATATTATTCAAATGTGCATTTATAACCCTTTTCTTTTCCTTCAAAAAGGAGTTTACAACGGAGGTTGATCGAACGTTTTACTGTCAGTCAATTGTGAACCTTCAAAGGGATAACATGGAGAAAAAAATAGAAGTAAGATGGATAATATTATTTTATCCGTATACTTTTACATATGTGTTTCATATAATTTTGAAATTGCACGTACATATCGTTTATATATTATTTAAGTATTTTTTTTTTGTTTGTTTACAGTCAATATTGCTTTTTTCTTTTTTTTAGACAGATGATATAATATTATTATTCTATTGGTTTTATTGTTAATTTGGTGATATTGAAAAGGAATTAAGTCAGATACAATTTTGTGTGTGCGTGTGTGTTTGTGTGTGTGTGTGTATAGCTGGATTTAATTAAATTATATTTTAATGATAAGTGATCTTATTGATTTAAAAAGTATACTGTGTTAGATTTTCTTACATCGCCATGTGTATATAATTTTTTTTTTTTTTTTTTTTTTTTTTTTTTTTTTTATAATGAATAAGTAATTCACGAAAATTTCTTTTTTTCTCTTTCTAAGCGCAATTGAATTGTATTTTTAAATTGGTGATCTCACTCATTTCGCTTGTTATTTATTTTTGTTGCAACAAAATTATTATTTTTTATTATTAAAATATGAAAGAAGAAGGGACAGAATAATTGTTAATGTTATGCAATAACTTTTACTTTTGATTTGTTTTTTTTTATTGCTTTTGTGTTACAATATCGTTGGTATTTTTTTTACGAAATAAATTTGTAATTTTTCTGGTACATTAAATTATAATGATCATGTATTTAATTCGTTTTTTTTTTTTTTTTGATAATATTTGTTTTCTTTTTCAAAATTTTTTTATTTTAATTAATTATTTCCTATAACTCGATGAAATAATGATTGTAGCACAAAAGAAAATATTATGTTAACAATTAAAATGTATTAGTGAATATTAATTAGACGTGATTAAAATACTAAATAATCATACTGATTATAAAAAAAAAAAAAAAAAAATACTTTTTGATTGTAATCCATAGAAAAAGAATCATTAACCACTAATGTGAAAAATTATTTTTTCTTTTTCAAATTATATAAAAAAAGGGATGAATCGTGAAGTTGATAAATCTTGCATATGCGTATATGTATCTTATATTAATTATATATTTTATATTTATTCATTAAATAGAAAAAGAAAATAATATCACCAGTTAATATAAACTTATAATAATATATTATAAATATTAATAAATTTATTTTTTTTTATTTAATTATTATTACCAGCTGCCAATTTTTTTCGTATTAACGAAATCATTAAAATAACATTATATAATATTTTTTTTAGACTATAATTACTAAATAATCTTTATTTCATTTCTAATAATTTATTATATCTTTTTCAAGTATTTATTAATTTTTATATATATATATATATATAAATAAATATATTTATTATTATTATTACAGACAATTGACGTAACCGAAGCAATGAAGTCAATAATATGGAACAGACTATTACTTAAATGCGTTGGAATTTGGCCCCTCGAAGTTTCCAATGCTCTATTTATCTTTTTTTTTATTTATCTTTTATTACATTGTTCCTTTGCATTAGCCGAAATGACTCATCGTAAATACGATTTCAATTATTTCCTTGCAATATTTAGCGAAGTTTTATTAATTCTAATGACGCTATCGAAAATGACTACGTGCTGGATAAATAGACAAGCATTAGGACGTTTGCTCATCGAAATACAAAATAATTTTTACGTCGATAAGTATAATACATTCGAGAAAAGATTTATTTTCATGAAATATAGCAAATTGGCGAAATATTATTTGTTGATAGCAGTTACTTCAATGGCTTGCGGCACTGTTTTTTATTATTTGAACGAATTGAGATTAAGCGTGAAAATGGGTAAACGTTCTATCAAATTTATATAAGAGATAATTTTATTAATTGCTATTTTATTCATTTACGTACGTATAAAGAGTGATTAAAAAATTATGAAATTATGTTGAATATCTTCCTTTTTTTTTTTTTTTTTCTTTTTTTTTTTTCTTTTCTTTTTTTGTAGCAAACCAAAAGAGAACAAAATTTATATACATTCATGTAATGCAATGTTTCATGTTTTCATGTGGTAAAAAAATATTTAATATTTTAATTAATCAAAATTTTTATTAATTACAATTTAATTAATTATTTTAATGAAATATTTAATATTAAAGAAATATTTTAATGCGGAATAAAATATCCGACTTCCAATTCAAAACGAAAATTTAATGACTCTTTAGTACTTTTTTTTTTTCTTTTTTTTGGAATGCCGTATTTTTTTTTAACTTTTTCTTTTTTTATTAAATTATTTCGATGGTTTAATCAACTACTATTCGAATTAATCCATTTCTTTCAAATGATAACAATCTTGATATTCAATAAAAAAAAAAAAAATGAAAGAGAATATACGAAAAAATCCTATAATAAATATAGTGATTAACTTATTAGGAATATTAAATTATAAAAAAGAAAAACTTTGAAATTAATTTACAATGACAATAATAAAAAGCAAAAAAACAAAATAATTAATAATAAATAAATAAATAAGTAATAAATAATTCGATAAATATTCGAATTGTCCAATATTTTCTTTTACTCCGAATCGACATATTCTAAATCACAATTATTCCTCCTAATCGCATCTAAATTTTTTTTTTCTAAATAAAATATATGAAATTCATATATATTGTTATATAAATCGTACATATATTACATGAATTATTTTATTCGTATTTTATATAAATTATATATATATATATATATTTTTTTATTATATATTATATTTTATTACGTTACAGTGATACCAAATTCATCATTGACTTATAAACCACCGTACAAAACAGAAACCATTGTCGATATATACGACATTAAGATCTATGCTTGTTTCTGTATTTATCAATTATTCTTATTACCGGCTATTATATTAGGTTACGTTGGATTTGATTGTTTATTCGCAAATCTCGCATTTCATGTTGCCGCACAATTTGGAATTCTTTGTTCTATGCTCAAAGAAATTCTCGACGACTCTGATGATTTTCAACGTAATATGAAGGAACTTGTACTTCGGCATTACAAATTGATAAGGTAAAAACAAAATTGATATAAGGTAATTTTTTTTTAAATATAACAAAAAAAATCTTTTTTTTTTTTATAAATCCAATGGAATAAAAAAAATTGATATATAGATCATGTTATAAAGCGACGATCGATCAGCAACGCAGGTTACATATTTTTTTTTTTTTTTCTTTTTATATTAATTCAAAGTCATTTATGAATGACAAATTTGTCGAACGTTAATTGTTCGATTCAAATGATAAAATGTCGTCGCAATTATCGTATCTTTATTTTTGATAAGTTTACATGGTTATTTTTCAAGAAGACTTCTGTGCTATTTTTTTTTCGAACAGAAAACAATATTTTTCGATTTTATAACGTTCACATATTTCACATGAACAAAAGGACAAGTAAATTCTCTTTGAAGTATTATTTATCGAGATCGAAATAAATTCTCCGACGATTAAAATTTATTAAAAGAAAAAAAAAAAAAAAAAAAAAAGATAGAAAGAAAAAAAAATTCGCATTTAATTATCCGACAAAATATATTATTGATATAAATAATTAATGTTACGTATTATTTTCTTGAAATGTATCCGATTTTTTCTCGCTACTATTTTAGAATTTGAACAATTCGATCTGTACGAAGATAAAGAAATATCTAATGAAAAAATTAAGATATCTGTAACAAATATTTTTTATATTTGATTTATCATATTACATTAATAATCGTATTATGTAAATGTCATATTACATATATATATATATGTATATATATATATATGTATATATATATATATGTATATATATATATATGTATATATATATATATATATGTATGTATGTAATTTGTATTTTTTTTAGACAAGCAAAAACTTTGGAAGATAATTTTAATACAATAATATTGCAACAATTAATGGGTACAACATTTCAACTTTGTGCATCTGGTTATCATACACTTCTGGTAACTATTACATGTATTATGTTAATTAATTAAATATAACGAATATCTTTGATGTTTATTTCTATTCTTTTCTCTTTTCTTTTTTTTTTTTCCCTTTTTTTTTCCTGATATTTACAATTCAGGGCTCAGTAAGCAGTGAAATATTTACGGTGATTGTATTCAATTTTTATGCTACTAATACATTGAGTACATTGTTTGTTTATTGTTACATCGGCGAGTGTCTAATTCAGGAAGTAAGTGAAATTAATGGATCAAATAAAGGGTGCCATATTTAATTTGTTCGCCTGTAAAATTGTTTCGTTTCTATTAAAAATATTTTAATTTCTCAATGAATATTTATCCGTAAATTTATTATTACAATTAATTTATTTTTCTTTGATTTCATAAAATAATGGAATGAACGGATCATTGTTACAAACAAATACGTATTTATTAATAAATCTATAATTTTTATTTCGAAACTGAATGATGTTTAATTAATTAATAAGTATTACAATAGTTATATTTAAGATCGTTCAATATTTAATTTCGTAATGATAATTAATATTAATTAGTTTGATACATTAAGTAATATTATTTATTATATATTTCTAATGACAGATTTGTTATATTTTTAAATAAATTTATTAATCATTTTTAAAAAATTAAGTATCACGTAAATTAAATTAAATGATTAAAATGAATTATTAATATATATTTATTGATATTTTTATATACAGGATGTTTGATTTTAACAAAATCACATTTCTCTGCCAAAACGTAGAAAATTTTATTTGAAACATTTCTTTATAGATCCAGTGAAATCTAATATATATATATTGTTATATCCTTTAAAATTTGTACACCCAGTATGTAATTGATTCAGTTATTTTTAATTTTTTATTTTAACATCAATTTATTTGACGAAAATTTATTTATTCTAAATGAGAAAAATGTATTAATTTTTATAAATAAAAATTTCTTTTCTTTCCATTTCTTTTTAGAAATTTTCAAATCCTGCTTTATAATATAGAACAAAAATATTTTTTTTTACATCAGATACTTGAATCGAACCAAACATAATTTGTATTTATTAAATCATAATTATGACTTATATGACGATTACCTTGTAATATTTGAAAATATAAAAATAAATTTATAGCGAATATAATTCGATAAGACACACAGTAATATATGCAATCTCTTGGTATTTATTAAATCATTGAAATTTTTTTCAAAATTTAGAGTTCGAACCTGAGCAATGCATTTTATCGTTACGAGTGGTATAACGTGTCACCTACGAACTTAAGAATGATAACAATTTGTATGTTGCGAATGATGATACCGGAGCAATTAACATCCGGTAAATTTTTCGTCCTATCATTGGCCTCCTTTACCGACGTAAGTGATTAGAAAAAAAAAAAAAAAACAAAAAAAAAACAATTCTTCTACTTATACTTAAGTTAATGTTAAAATATGTCACCCGTTATACTGTTTCTTTTTTTTTTCTTTTTTTTTTTTTTTTTTTTAGATTCTCAAAACTACAATGGGATATCTGTCTCTACTGCGAACCGTTCTTTGAAGATTTCTTTTTATTCTACTTTAGTCCACTTAATAAAGAGAATACATTAATTTTTTTTCTAATAATTAAATGTTGATAATTTGCTTGATAGATTATTTAATTAAAAAAAAAAAAACAAAATTTCACGTCTGCCACGAAATCTAAGCAAAAAATCCTTTTGTATATATTATATTAAATATATATATATATATATATATAGTTCATATAAATAAACGAATGTATTTTTTATTACGTTATGTAATATTAATGTAATAATATATAACAACAATAATAAAAATTATTCAACTTACCCGGTATAACAATAAATAATTTGTATATACCGATTGAACGTACCGACGAATAGTATTGATTATCCTTATACTGATTTCTTTTCTTTTTTTTTTTTTTTTTTTTTTGCTTTAATTCGAATAAAAAAAACGTCGTCCTTATATTGTCGATAAATTGATTAGAAACTTGAAGTATTACGTAGAGTATGGATGCACTTAGTTATCGTAGGACAAACTTCACCATAAAGTTATGGGAATTGATTGATACATAGAAGTATAGATACGTATGGAGGTAGGTAATGAATGGATATTTTCAAACTTGTTCACATTGAAATTTTTCTTATGAATTAATTCGAACGAATGCATTTCCATCGTTACACATTCTACGAACGTACAATTAAAACTTGTACAATGATAATAATGAACGAATGAAAAGAAGATTGTTACGAGTGTCTGTTATTTTTCATTCGATCTTATTATTACGACGAACAATCGTAAAAAGGAAAAAACTTTGAGTTTAACCAGGAAACAGGATATAACTTTTTAGAAAAAGGGGTAAACTCCGATGGAAGGTCTTTATCGTCATTACCCTAACATCCCAATGAAAGAAGTTACTTTAACTTGAAACTTTCTTTCGCTACGACGTCGTTATCAATAATCCCCTCCACGAGCGAATAAACGGACATAGAAAAATAAGTATAAAAAAGGGTAGGAAGAGAATATGTCGTGCGAGTTTAAGTTCTAGCAACGAGGTTTCTTTTCTTTTCTCTTTTCTTTCCTTTTTTTTTTTTTTTTTTTTACTTTTATTCGAAGTAGTTGCTAAATTTCTTTTTTTCCAACGCACATCACGTAAAATTTAATAAATATTTGATCGTTAGATCGTCAACCCCCTTTATATCAATGAGATTAACCGATCAATTTTCTAATATTTTTTTCTGATACTTTTTTTTACCCCAGTCGAATGTCACGGACGAACTTTCTTCATTTTTCGTTCTCTCTCCTGGTTGACTATATTATTCAAACGTGCATTTCTAACCCCCTTTTTTTTTTTTTCCTTCAAAAAGGAGTTTACAACGGAGGTTGATCGATCGTTTTCCTGTCAGTCAGTTGTAAACCTTCAAAGGGATAACATGGAGAAAAAAATAGAAGTAAGCATGAATAATATTTTCTTTCGTTACATTGTTATATCTAGTGCAATGTGTAATTTTGAAATCACACGTATATATTGTTTATATTTTATTTATATTTTTTTTGTATACTTTTTGTTTCTTTTTTTTTTTTTTTTTCTATCATACGTTGGTATATTATTAATATATTGGTTTTGTTATTAATATGATGACGTTGGAATGACATTAATCTCATAAGAATTTTTTGTTTTCTTTAATTTTGATTTTAATAAATTGTATTTTATAATTAAAATTGATCGTATTGATTTTGGAATTTTATTGTAATGGCTGTTTATTTTTTTTTCTTTTTTTTTTTTTTTTAGATCGTCATATTTATAAAATTTTCTTCCTTTTTTTCGAATCAATAAGATTTGTTCATGTTAATTTTTTTCTTCCGTGAATTCAATTTTTCAATTTAGAGGTTTAATATAATTTTTTATTTGTTATTTTTATTATCAAATAATGTTTGTTTATTATCATAATAGAAGGTCATATAGTTATTATAAAATTTCTTTCAATAATATTTTTGTTTCTTTTGGCCAAATGGTAAAATATTATTTAATATATACATTTCATTATTAATATGATAAGATTGAAATGAAATTAGTTTAACAATAATTTTTTTTCTTTTCCCTTTTTTTTCTGAATTTAATAATTTATATTTTTATAAATATAATAGTTTTTCCATTGATAGCCATATTTATGGAATTTTTTTTTCTGCAATAATTAAATTTGTGCACGATTATTTCTTTTTTTCTTTTCACAAAATGAAAATTTAATTTGTTTTCGAATTTATCTAAATTATTTTGTTTCTCATTTACTTATTTTTTTTTTTAAAATACAAAAAAAATTTCTCGTTATTGCCACGAAGAAAATTGACACATAGTGGTTGTAAAAGTTCATTGAAATGATTTTTCTTTTGATCTTTTTTTCCTCTCTACTTTTATTATTTATTTAAAAAATTCATTTTATTTTATTTCTTATAATTCTAATTATTTATTAATTTTTATCTACACACACACACACACGCACACAAACATATATATGTATATATATATATATATGTATTTACATATACATACATATATATATATATTATTGTTGTTATTATTATTATTATTATTATTATTATTATTATTATTATTATTATTATTATTATTATTATTATTACAGGCAATAAATGTAACCGAAGCAATGAAGTCTTTAGCATGGAACAGATTATTGCTAAAATATATTGGAATTTGGCCACTCGAGATTTCTTATATCCATTTTCTTCTTTATTTTTTTTATCTTTTCTTACATAATTTATTGTCAATTATCGAATTGAGAAATGGTAAAAATGATTTCGAAGCTAATATGGAATTTTTTACGGAAAACGTATTGCACCTAATGGTGCTAACGAAAGTATTGATGTGCTGGTTAAACAGAGAATCATTAGGACGTTTGCTCGCTGAAGTACAAAATAATTTCAACGTCGACAAGTACAATACGTTTGAGAAGAGATTCATATTCATGAAGTATAGTAGATTGGCGAAATATTATTTTTTAGTTGCTCTAACAACGATGATTTGTACCACTGTAACATATTATATCCATGCATTGCTGCCTAATGTACAAATGGGTAAATCGTTCTAATCAAATTTATACAAGAGATAATTTTATTAATTACTATTTTATTCATTTATTTACGTATGCAGTGTGATTACAAAATTATGAATTTTGAAAATCTCTTTTCTTAGAAGCAAATGTGAAGAAAAAAGAAATTTATATATATATATATATTAAGCACTGTTTTATATTTTCGTGTGAAAAATATATTTTAATAAAAAATGTTTGGATTCAAGCCGGAAGTTTTATGGCTCTTTAGTATATTTTTTTTTTGTTTTTAAATGTATTTTTTTAACTTTTTTTTTTTTTTATTAAATTATTTCAATGATTTAATCAACTATCATCCGAATTAATTGATTTCTTTCGAGTAAAAACGATCTTAATATTCAATAAAAAAAATGAAAGAGAATATATGAAACAATTCAACAATAAGTATGTTTACTAACTTATTATAGCTTTAAATTTGAAAAAGGACAAATTTGAAAATTAATTTACAATAACAACAATAAAAAGAAAAAAAAAAATAATTAATAATAAATAAATAAATAAGTAATAAATAATTCGATAAATATTCGAATTGTCCAATATTTTCTTTTACTCCGAATCGACATATTCTAAATATCAATTATCCCTCCTAATCGCATCTAAATTTTTTTTTTCTGAATAAAATATATGAAATTCATATATATTGTTATATAAATCGTACATATATTATATGAATTATTTTATTCGTATTTTATATAAATTATATATATATATATATATTTTTATTATATATTATATTTTATTACGTTACAGTGATAAAAAATTCATCATTGAGTTACAAACCACCGTACAAAACAGAAACCATTGTCGATATATACGACATTAGGATCTATGTTTGTCTCTGCATTTATCAAGTGTTGTTAGTACCAACTATTATATTAGGTTACGTTGGATTTGATTGTTTGTTCGCAAATCTCGCATTTCATATTACCGCACAATTTGGAATTCTTAGTTGTATGCTCAGAGAAATTCTCGATGACTCTAAAACATTCCAATGTAATATAAGGGAACTTGTACTTCGGCATTACAAATTGATAAGGTAAAAACAAATTGATATGAGGTAATTTTTTTTTAAATATAACAAAAAAAATCTTTTTTTTTTTTATAAATCCAATGGAATAAAAAAAATTGATATATAGATCATGTTATAAAACGACGATCGATCAGCAACGCAGGTTACATATTTTTTTTTTTTTTTTCTTTTTATATTAATTCAAAGTCATTTATGAATGACAAATTTTTCGAACGTTAATTGTTCGATTCAAATGATAAAATGTCGTCGCAATTATCGTATCTTTATTTTTGATAAGTTTACATGGTTATTTTTCAAAAAGACTTCTGTGCTATTTTTTTTTCGAACAGAAAACAATATTTTTCGATTTTATAACGTTCACATATTTCACATGAACAAAAGGACAAGTAGATTCTCTTTGAAGTATTATTTATTGAGATCAAAATAAATTCTCCGACGATTAAAATTTATTAAAAGAAAAAAAAAAAAAACAAAAAAGAAAGAAAGAAAGAACAAAAAAATTCGCATTTAATTATTCGACAAAATATATTATTGATATAAATAATTAATGTTACGTATTATTTTCTTGAAATATATATCCAATTTCTTCTCTGTACGATTTTAACGTGACCTTATTCATTCTGTACGAAGAGAAAAGATATACCTAAACAAAATATTATAATCTCAGTGACAAATGTATATATCAATATTTTTTATGTTTTATTTATCACATTACATCTATCATCGTGTTACATAAATGTATCATATATTTTACTCGACATAACAATTTTTTTAGACAAGCAAAATCTTTGGAAGATAATTACAATGTAATAATATTACAACAATTGATGGGATCAACGTTTCAACTTTGTGCATCCGGTTACAATACACTTTTGGTACCTATTATGCGTGACATGTTAATGCAGTAATGTAATAGAATAACTCTGATATTTATTATTTTTTCTTTTTTTTTTTTTTAATGTTTACAATTTTCTTCAGGGCTCAGTAAACAGTCAAGCATTGACGGTGATGGTATTTAATTTTTATGCTATGAACACATTGAGTACATTGATTACTTATTGTTACATCGGCGAATGTCTTATTCAGGAAGTAATTAAAATTAATTTACAAGATAACAGAGTGTCATATTTAATTTGTTCGCCTGTAAAATTGTTTCGTTTCTATTAAAAATATTTTAATTTCTTAATGAATATTTATCCGTAAATTTATTATTACAATTAATTTATTTCTCTTTGATTTTATAAAATAATGGAATGAACGGATCATTGTTACAAACAAATACGTATTTATTAATAAATCTATAATTTTTATTTCGAAACTGAATGATGTTTAATCAATAAATGAGTATTACAATAGTTATATTTAAGATCGTTCAATATTTAATTTCGTAATGATAATTAATATTAATTTTTTTGATACATTAAGTAATATTATTTATTATATATTTCTAATGACAGATTTGTTATATATTTAAATAAATTTATTAATCATTTTTAAAAAATTAAGTATCACGTAAATTAAATTAAATGATTAAAATGAATTATTAATATATATTAAGTGATATTTTTATATACAGGATGTTTGATTTTAACAAAATCACATTTCTCTTCCAAAACGTAGAAAATTTTATTTGAAAAATTTATTTATAGATCCAGTGATATCGGATATGTATTGTTATATCCTTTAGAATTTGTACACCCAGTATGTAATTGATTCAATTACTTATAATTTTTTATTTTAACATCAATTTATTTGACGAAAATTTATTTATTATAAATGAAACAAATAGATTAATTTTTATAAACAATGATTTCTTTTGTTTTCTTTTCTTTTTGAAATTTTTCAAATGCTGCTTTACAATATACGACAAGAAAAATATTTTTTTTCGAATACATCAGATACTTGAGTCGAACTATACATGATTTGTATTTATTAAATTATATTTACGACTTATGGGAGTACCTTATAATATTTGAAAATAAAAAAGAACAAATTTATTGCGATCAAATTAGATAGGACACTCAGTAATATACTCAATCCTTCGATATCTATTAACAATTGAAATTATTTAAAAAATATTTAGAGTTTGAGCCTGAGCAACGCAATTTATCGTTACGAGTGGTATAACGTGTCACCTATGAACTTAAAAATGATTAACATTTGTTTGATGCGAATGAAAAGACCAGAACAATTAACTTCCGGTAAATTTTTCGTCCTATCATTGGCCTCCTTTACCGACGTAAGTGATTAGAAAAAGAACAATTAATATTAAATGATACAACAATTTTTTATTTAAATTAATATTACAATCTGTTACTCGTTAACCTGTCTTATAGATTATCAAAACTACGATGGGATATCTGTCATTAGTACGAACATTTATGTGAAGAATTTCTTTTAATCCATTTATTATTAAGGTCACTTTTAATTTTCATAATAATTAAATATCCTTTTAAAATCGACTGATTCTCTTTTTAATAATAATAATAATAATGAAAAAAAAAAAATATATATATATATATGTATATATATGTATATATATATACACATATGATTAAAATCATATATGAAGTTTTCTTTTATTTACCTTAATCTGCTTTTTGATAATTGTTAAATTTATTCAATTGTTCATTTCAATGATATACCAAAATGAAATAGATTATTATCCAATATTTCCTTGAAATTGTCTAATTTCATGAATATTCAGTTAAATTTTTAGGTTATAGACAACTCAAAAATGGCGTAGTTCGTTCGCCATTATTTTTCATTCTCGTTTTCAACGATTTTTTGCACGTTGCAAATGAAGAAATCCTAACAATCAACTTCCGATAAATTTTTCGTCCTATCATTGGCTCAATTTATCGACGTAAGTATTTAAAAGAAAGAACAAGAAAAAAAAAAGAAAGAAAAATCTATAATTTACATTTAAATTAATATTACAATTTAAAAATTATTATATTAAATTAATATTACTCATTAACTTGTTTTATAGATTCTCAAAATCACGATGGGGATATCTATCATTACTACTGAA
Organism: Vespa velutina; assembly: GCF_912470025.1. NCBI lineage: Eukaryota > Metazoa > Arthropoda > Insecta > Hymenoptera > Vespidae > Vespa > Vespa velutina. Next base: position 2,003,465 of record NC_062212.1, read on the forward strand.
CATTCCTATAAAAATTACTTTTTATTTTTATTTGATCCACTTATTAACGAGAACACTATTATATTTAATAATAATTAAACGTCGTTCTAAATCAGTTGATATTTTTTTCGATATAAAAAAAAAAAAAAAAACAAGAAAGAAAAAAAGAAAAGGAGAAAGAAAAGAAAATATTTCCGTTCCTTATTTTTTTCATATCTCTTTTTTTGTCTTTTCGTTAATTCGTCATCATTTTATCGCGACTTTTAATATAAATTAATGCTCATTGTTTAATCATAAACAATTCTTTGAATTCCCATGACGGTCACGAAATCTTAGTATATTATACTAAATATAATATATATATATATATATTTTTTTTTAATTATATTATATAATCTTAATATAATTAATATATAACAATAATAATAATAAAAATTATACTACTCACTCAGTATTCAACAAATAAGATGTACATGCGATTGAACATGTCAAATATTATTGATTATCATTGTATTGATTTTTTTGCTTCAATTCGAACGTAAGAACACCGTTCTCTTATTGTCGATAATTGATTACAAACTTGAACTTATTACGGTTAGTATAATGCACGTAATTATCGTAGGACAAAGTTCACCACCAAGTTATGGCAATTGATAGATATATATATATATATATATAGATATAGAAGAAGATAGATATGAACGTTGGAAATGTATGGATATTTTCAAACTTGTTCACGTTGATATTTTTCTTATCAATTAATTCGAACGGACGCGTTTCAATCGTAAGCATCGTACGACGTACACTTAACACATTCAAAATGATCACAATGAAACGACGACAAGAAGATTGCTATAGTGTTTCTCAGTTCAACCGATAGTATTCATATGACGAACACCATAAAAAAGAGAAACTTTGAATCTAACGAGGAAATAGGATGCAACATATAAAGAAGCGGGGTATACATGATGGAAGGTCTTTATCGTCGTTACCCTAACACCCCAATGGAAAAGTTACTTTACGTGAAACTTTCTTTCGCGACGACGATATCAACAATCCCCTTGTACGAGCGAATAAACGGACGTAGAAAAGAGAAAAGAAAAAAGAAAAAAGAAAAAAAAAAAAAAATAAGAAAAACTTTGTGCGAACGAGAATTGCAGCAATGATGATGTCCTCCCCCCTTTCTTTCTTTTTTTTCTCTTTTTTTTTTTTTTAACCAAGCAGTTACTAAATGTTTTCCAAGTACATTGGATATAGTTGAATAAATATTTTATCTGTAGATAGTCAACCCCTATATCAACGTGATACACTCAATCGATCAATTTTCTAATACGTTTTTTTCCCGTAAAACTTTTTTCCTTTTTTTTTTTTTTTTGCTTCTGCCTGATTATATTATTTAACTATTCATTTCTAATCCTTTTTCTTTTTTTTCTTATTTCGAAACAGAGTTTACAACGGGGGTTGTTCGACCGTTTTAATGTCAGTCAGTTGTGAACCTTCAAAGGGATAACATGAAGACAAAAATAGAAGTAAGACGGATAATATTTTTTTTTTCTCGTTACACTTATTCATATTTTTCTTGTGAATAATTTATATTTTTCTTGTATATTTTTTTTTTCTCTTTCTCTCTTTTTTCTTTTTTTTTTTCCAATCATTAACATATGATATCATTTATTAATATATAGATTTTATTATTAACACGATGACATTTGAGTGGAATTAATCTCATAACAAATTTTTTTTCTCTTTATTTTCTTTTTTTAGATTTAATAATTTATATTCAATTAAAATTTGTTTTGATTGATTTTGTTATTGAATCGTAATGGATTTTCCATTGGTCGTCATATTTAATCGATTTCTTTTTCAATAATCAATAAATTTGCATACGATATTTTTGTTTTGTTTTTTTTTTTATCTTACAAAACATAAATGAACTTTATGTTCAAATTAAAGATTTAAATTACTTGAATTTTTAAATTAAATTTTTTAAATGATTTTTAAATTATTTTTAAAGAATTTTTTTTTTTATAATGATAAAGATAAGTGACACGTAATAATTGTAAAAGTTCTTACAATGACTTGTTCCTATTGATTTTTTTTTTCCTATTGCGTTTATTACTTATTTCATAAGTTTCTTGTTTTATTTCTAATATTTTATTATATCTTTTTCAATTATTTACTAATTTTTATCTATATATATATATATACATACATACATATATTATTATTATTATTATTATTATTATTATTATTATTATTATTATTATTATTACTATTATTATTATTATTACAGGCAATAGACGTAACTGAAGCAATGAAGTCGTTGCTATGGAACAGACAATTATTGAAATATGTTGGAATTTGGCCACTCGAGATTTCTAATGCTCTATTTCTTTTTTTTTTCATATATCTTTTCTTACATTGTTCATTTACATTTGCCGAATTGACACATAGTAAACACGATATCGAAGTTAATATGGCAATTTTCACCGAAAACGTATTGCTCTTAATGACGCTAACGAAAATAACAACATGCTGGATGAATAGACGATCATTAAGAAGTTTACTCGTCGAAGTAAAAAATAATTTCATCGTCGACAATTACAATACTATCGAGAAGAGATTTATATTCATGAAATATACCAAATTGGCGAAATATTATCTTTTAGTGGCAGTACCAACTATGACTTTTGCAACATCATCTTATTACATTCGTGCTTTGTTGCCTAACGTGCAAATGGGTAAAATTGTTCTATCAAATTTATTCAAGAGATAATTTTTATTTATTAATTAGAGATAATTTATTATAATTTCATTAATTCTATTGATTTATCGTGCGTTTATGGATTTATATTACAAAAAATATGAAACTTGAATGTCTTCATTCTTAGGAACAAATGAAATGAAAAGAAATATTTCAAGTGAAAAATATATTTTAATAATGTGATAAATAATCTCTGATTTCTGATTAAAACCGAAAGTTTCATGACTCTTTAATATTTTCTTTTCTGAAATGTCGTATTTTTTCAACTTCTTTTTTTTTCCTTTTTTTGGATTCATTATTTCAACGGTTTTAATCAATTATCATTCAAATTAATCGACTTCATTCAAATGCAAACGATCATAATATTCAATGAAAAAAAATAAAAAAAAAAAAAAAATATATATATACAAGACATTCTTATAATAGGCATTGATAATTAACATACTATGGCTTTTAATTTTGAAAATAGAAAAACATTAAAATTAATTTACAATATAACGTCAATAATAATAATAATAATAATATCATAATTAATTAAATGAATATTCCAAGTGTCCAATATTTTCTTTTATCTTCGCGATCGACACATTCTAATCACAATTATCGTTTCCTAATTCATTTCAATTTCATTTTCGTTAATTTAATATATGAAATTTATATATATTATTATTAGGGTTGGAAACTATGAAACGGCCGTTGAATGAATATAAATAACTAAAGAAAAACGTCCGTTTCATAGTTTCCAACCTGATACTTATATTATTAGGGTTGGAAACTATGAAACGGTCGTTGAATGAAAAGAAATAACTAATGAAAAACACCCGTTTCATAGTTTCCAACATAATATATAAATCATACATGTGTTATATGAATTATTGTATTTGTATTTTATATGAATTATATATTTTTTTATTATATATTATATTTCATTTTTTTTTTTTTTTTGCAGCGATGAGAAATTCATCATTGAGTTACAAACTACCGTACAAAACACGAACCATCGTCGATATACGCGACATTAGGATCTATATTTTTCTCTGTATTTATCAGATGTTGGTAGTACCGAGTATTGTATTAGGTTTCGTTGGATTTGATTGTTTGTTCGCCAATCTTTCATTTCATATTACCGCACAATTTGGAATACTTAGTTGTATGCTCAGAGAAATTCTCGACGATTCTAATGCATTTCAATGTAATATAAGAGAACTTGTATTACGGCATTACAAATTGATAAGGTAAATACAAATTGATAAGATAATTTTCTTGAATATAATGATAATTTTTTTTTTTTTTCTTTTTTCTTTTTTTTTTTTTCTATTTCGAATGTAATACAATAAATTGATATCTGGATTATTTTACAATCGGACGATCGATATAGATCAAAAATTTCTTTTCTCGTAAATTCAATGTCATTTATGATTAGAAGAACTTTTTTCGATTTTATCGATGAAATATCCATGGTAATTATGGTGTCTTTATTCGATGAAAGTTTTCAAGGTCGTTATTCAATAATTGAAACTTAGCTTTGTGTTTTTTTTTCTTTTTTTTTTCTTTTTTTTTTTTTTCCGTGATCAAAATGATTAAAATGTATTACAAGAGAAAAACAAAAGATGCATACGATTATCCAACAAACATATAAATATAAATAATTAATATAATATTATAAATGCTCTATATTATTATTTAGAAAAAAAAAAAATATATATATATATATTCTCTGTACGATTTTAAAATGTGAATATTTCATTTTATACGAACGAGAAAGATAATATAACTAAATAAAAAATTATAATCTCAGTCACATATGCAAAATAATAAATATTTTTCTATTTTATTTATGATATTAAATCTGTAATAGTGTTACGTAAGTGATTTATATATTTTATTTTGGATTTTTTTTCTTTTCCTTTTAGGCAAGCAAAAACATTGGAAGATAATTTTAATGTAATAATATTGCAACAATTAATGGGATCAACGTTTCAACTTTGTGCATCTGGTTATAATACAATTCTGGTATCTAATAAGCGTTGATCTGTTAATGCGCTAATGTAATGAATATCTCTGATGTTTATTTTTTTTTTCTTTCTTTTTTCTTTTAAATGTTTACTATTTTCTTATAGAACTCTGTGAACAAAGAAGGATTAACGTTATTCATATTCTGTTTTTATGCTACGAGCACATTGTGTACATTGTTTGTTTATTGTTACATCGGCGAGTGTCTAATTCAGGAAGTAAGTGAAATTAATGGATCAAATAAAGGGTGCCATATTTAATTTGTTCGCCTGTAAAATTGTTTCGTTTCTATTAAAAATATTTTAATTTCTCAATGAATATTTATCCGTAAATTTATTATTACAATTAATTTATTTTTCTTTGATTTCATAAAATAATGGAATGAACGGATCATTGTTACAAACAAATACGTATTTATTAATAAATCTATAATTTTTATTTCGAAACTGAATAAAGTTTAATTAATTAATAAGTATTACAATAGCAATAATTAAGATCGTTCAATATTTAATTTCGTAATGATAATTAATATTAATTTTGTTGATACATTAAGTAATATTATTTATTATATATTTCTAATGACAGATTTGTTATATATTTAAATAAATTTATTAATCATTTTTAAAAAATTAAGTATCACGTAAATTAAATTAAATGACTAAAATGAATTATTAATATATATTAAGTGATATTTTTATATACGGGATGTTTGATTTTAACAAAATCACATTTCTCTTCCAAAACGTAGAGAATTTTATTTGAAAAATTTGTTTATAGATACAGTGATATCGCATATGTATTGTTATATCCTTTAGAATTTGTACACCCAGTATGTAATTGATTCAGTTACTTATAATTTTTTATTTTAACATCAATTTATTTGACGAAAATTTATTTATTATAAATGAAACAAATAGATTAATTTTTATAAACAATGATTTCTTTTCTTTTCTTTTCTTTTTGAAATTTTTCAATTGCTGCTTTACAATATACGACAAGAAAAATTTTTTTTTTCGAATACATCAGATACTTGAGTCGAACTATACATGATTTGTATTTATTAAATTATATTTACGACTTATGGGAGTACCTTATAATATTTGAAAATAAAAAAGAACAAATTTATTGCGATCAAATTCGATAGGACACTCTGTAATATATTCAATCCTTCGATATCTATTAACAATTGAAATTATTAAAAAAAAATTTAGAGTTTGAGCCTGAGCAATGCATTTTATCGTTACGAGTGGTATAACGTGTCACCAGTGAATTTAAAAATGGTTCAAATTTGCATGTTGCGAATGAAGACACCACAGCAACTAACGTCCGGTAAATTTTTCGTTCTATCATTGGCCTCGTTTACCGACGTAAGTATTTCAGAAAAAACCAAAATTTTTCCTACCTATATTTAAGTTAACGTTAAAGTATATTACTCGTTAAAATGTTTTATAGATTCTCAAAACTACGATGGGATATCTGTCATTACTGCGAACACTTCTGTGAAGATTTTTTTGTATTCTTTTTAGGTTCACTTATTAAAGAGAACACTTTTATTTCTTCTATTAATTAAACATCGTTCTAAATCAGTTGGTGCACTTTTTATTAAAAAAAACAAAAAAAAAAAAAAAAGAAAAACAAACAAAACGAAAAAAAAAAGAAGAGAAAGAAAGACAAATATCCGTTTCATTTTTTTTTCATACTTTCTTTTTTCGCGTTAATCCAACATCATTTCTTTTTTGCGAATATTAATATAAATTAACGTGCATTATTTAATAATAGACAAAATTTTTGAACTTTACGTCGATCGTGATATCTCAAACGGAAATCTTGTCGTGTATATCGTACTAAATATAATATAATATATATATATATATATATTATAAAAATATATGTACACATTTTTATTATATTATAAAATCCTAATATAATAAAATCTTCATCTAAGAAAAAATAATATAAATTATTTTACTCACTCGATATTCAATAAATAAGATGTATATGCGATTGAATATATCGACGATTAGTATTGTTAGTCCTTCTATTGATTTTTCTATTTCAATTCGTATATAAGAACGTGATTCTTTCGTTGTCGATAATTGATTACAATCTTGACGTATTATGGTGAGTATAATGCACGTAATTATCGTAGGACAAAGTTCACCATGTAGTTATGACAATTGAGAGATATATAGAAGAAGATAGGGTTATAGACGTTGGAAATGTATGGATATTTTCAAACTTTTTCACATCGATATTTTTCTTATCAATTAATACGAACGAATGTCTTTCAATCGTTACGCATTTTACAACGTACAATTAACATTTGCCTAATAATCACAATGTAACAACCATAAGTAGATCGTTATAGTGTCTGTTATTTCATAACGAAACTATCCTTATGACGAACATCATAGAAATAAAAACTTTGAATATAACCAGGAAACAGGATATAAGTTATTTGAAAAAAGGGGTAAACTCTATGGAAGGTCTTTATCGTTGTCATCCTAACACCCCAATGAAAAAGTTACTTTACGTGAAACTTTCTTTCGCTAGGACGATATCAACAACCCCTTGTACGAGCGAATAAACCACCGTCGTAGAGGAGAGAAAAGAAAAGAACAGAGAAAAAAAAAGAAGGAAGAGAAAACGTTGTGCGAATGATAGTTGCAGTAACAAAGTTTTTTTTTCTTTTCTTTTTTTTTCTTTTTTTTTTTTTTTTTTTTTTTTTTTTTTTTGATCGATATTATCGCTGAATATTTTCCTATCACATCGGGGTAAAGTTGAATAAATATTTTATCTTTAAATGGTCGATCCCTGTATCAACGTGATGCAGTTGATCGATTTATTTTCTAATACGTTTTTTTACCCCCGTCTAATGTTACGGACAAATTTTCTTCATTTCTTTTTTTTTCTCTCCTTCTTCTTCTTCTTCTTCTTCTTCCTCTTTCTCCTGCTTCATTATATTATTTAAACGTACGTTTCTAATCCCCTTTTATATTTTTTTTTTTTTTTTTTTTTTTTTTTTTTTTTCTCCAAAAGAAGTTTACAACGGAGGTCGATCGATTATTTTTCTGTCAGTCACTTGTGAACCTTCAAAGGGATAACATGGAGAAAAAAATCGAAGTAAGATGGATAATATTTTTTTCTCATTATTCCTGTTACTTCTGTACTGTATTTAATTTTGAAATTGCACGTACATATTTTTTGTATATTATTTTGTGTATTTTTCTTTTTTTTTTTCTTTTTCCAATCAATTTTGTTTCTCTCTTTGTTTACGCATATGTTATAACATTGCTATTCTACAGATTTTAATGATTAATATGATGACATTACAAAATAAATTAATTTGGATTAAACTTTTTTTTTTTGGCTTCTTTCTGATTTTAATACGTTATAGTAAATAAAAATTGATCGTATTGATTTGAGTTACTGTTATGTACTGCGTTAGGCTTCTTTGAATGGGGCAGTATTATTCTCATAATCAATAAATTTGTTCGTGACATTTTTTCTTTTTTTTTTTTTTTTTTTTTTTTTTTTTTTTTTTTTCTTTTCTTTCATATTTTCCAAATCGAAGTTAAATATTTCATTTTCAAATTAGTGATCCCAATTATTTGATTTTTTATTTATGTTTATTGCCATAAAAATTTCTTTTTTATTATTAATTTAAGAAAGAAGAGGAATACAATAATTATAAATGTTTTGCAATAAATTTTTCTTTCGACTTGTTTCTCTTATTGTTTTGGATTTTTTCTTTTTTTTGTAATAACATTATTGACAATAAATTTCTTAACCTTTTTTTAATCTTTAATTTTCATGGTAGATTATGTTATAATGATTATATATTAAGTGCTATTTTTAAGAATTATTGTTTTTCTTTTTCTTTAGTATTTATTTTAATTATTTATTTCATATAAATCAATGAAAGTTGAAGCGCAAAAGAATATGTCAATTGTAAATAATTGAAATTTATTAGTAAACGTGACTGCAATATATTAATATATTAATATATTGCATATATTAAATATATTAATATATTGCATATATTAAATATATTAATTGGACGTGATTATTAATATTAAATGGTCATGTTAAATATAAATAAAAAATTCTTTTTTGACTTTATCTCATAGAAAAAAAAATCTTTAATCTCTTATGTGGAAAATTCTCTCTTTTTTTTTTTTTTTTTTTTTTTTTTATTAATAAAGTTATCAATAAAAATCGAAAATTCTAATGAATTAATAAATTAAATATTTTAATAAATTGAAAGAAATTAATATACATTAGTATGTAATATTTTTTAGATACAGAAAGGATTAAAAAGTATTCCAAATAAAAATTTAATATATTAAAATATAATAAAAAAAAAAAAAAAAAAAAAAGAAAAAACATTTATCGTTATTATTAATAGTTATGCTTTTTATCAAATCAATGATAACGATTCGTATTATTACGCATAATTTTTGTCTGTGTGAAAAAAATTTCTAATATTTGACAAAATATTTTTAAATATTCTTTAAGGAGATAAATAAAAAAATATATTTATTCATTTAATAATATCACAATTATATATTATTAATATTAATAAATCTATTTTTTTAAATCTATTTGTTATTATCAATTATCAATTTTATTATATAAACGATATCATTAAAATCACGTAATATAATTAATTTTACTAAATAATGTTCTTTATTCCACTTCCCAAAATTTGTTATATGTTTAAATTATTTACTAATTTTTATATATATATATATATATATATATATATATTTATTATTATTATTATTATTATTATTATTACAGACAATCGACTGTATTCGATTTTATCGTATTAACGAAATCATTAAAATAACATTATATAATTTTTTTTTAGACTATAGTTACTAAATAATATTTTTAATTTCATTTCTAATAATTAATTATATTTTTTTTAAATATTCACTAATTTTTATATATATATATATATAAATATATTTATTATTATTATTACAGACAATCGACGTAACCGAGGCAAAGAAGTCATTACTATGGAACAGATTATTATTGAAATACGTTGGAATTTGGCCACTCGAAAATTCTAATGGCCTTTTTTTCTTTTTCTTTATTTATCTTCTCTTACATTGTTCATTGGCATTTGCCGAATTGACATATCGTAAACACGATTTTGACGTTTACATGGCAATTTTTGACGAAAACTTATTGATCCTAATGACGCTAATGAAAATAACGTCGTGTTGGATAAACAGACAAGCATTAAAACGTCTGCTCGCTGAAATAGAAAATAATTTCACCATAGATGACTATAATACGTTCGAGAAGAGATTCATTTTTATCAAATATACCAAAATGGCGAAATATTATCTTTTATTAGCGGTTACATCGATGACTTTAACAACTGGATTTTATTATATTCGGGCTTTGTTACCAAATGTGAAAATGGGTAATCGTTCTATCAAATTTATACATGAGATAATTTTATTAATTACTATTTTATTCATTTTTCTGCGTATACAGAGTTATCACAAAATTATCAAAGTTGTTGAATATCTCTTTTTTGTTTGAAACAAACGAAAAGAATAAGAACATTTATTTATATATATATTAAGCAAAGTTTCATGTTTTCACGTGAAAAATATATTTTAATAATCTGATAAATTATGTTGGACTTCTGGTTCAAACTGGAAATTTAATGATTCATTAGTATCTTTTTTGGAATATCGTATTTTTTTTTACTACTCTTTGAAATAATTATTACGATTATTTAATCAACTTTTCAATGAAATAAATTGATTTCTTTCAAATGTAAACAATCTTAATGTTGAATGAAAAAATGTTAAAAGAAAAATTTATGAAATTCTGCTACAATAAGTATGGTTACTAACTTACTATATCTTTAAGCTGAAAAAAGAAAATCTTTCAAATTAATTTACAGTAACAATAATAATAATAGCTTAATTTATTCGATAGATATTCGAAGTGTCCAATATATTTTTTTATTCGGAATCGACTTATTTTAATCGTAATTATCGTTCTTAATTCATCTAAATTTCATTTTTTAAATTCACTATCTGAAATTTATGTAAATATATATATTATTATATAATCATACATGTATTATAGAAATATATCGTATTTTATTTTAAATTGTATATATATTTTTATTATATATTTTGTTTTATTCGTTACAGCTCTAAGAAATTCGTCATTGAGTTACAAACTACCGTACAAATTACGAACCATTGTAGAAATTCACGATGTTAGGATCTATGTTTTTCTTTGTTTTTATCAGATGTTGATAATACCGAGTATTGTACTTGGTTTCGTTGGATTTGATTGTCTGTTCGTCAATCTCTCATTTCATATTACCGCACAATTTAGAATTCTTAGTTTTATGATTAAAGAAATTCTCGATGATCCTAATGCTTTTCAACATAATATGAGAGAACTTGTACTACGGCATTACAAATTGATAAGGTAATTTTTTTAAATATAATGAAAAAAAATTTTTTTTTTTTTTTAAATCCAATTCAATAACAAAAATTGGAATGTATTATAGATCATGTTATAAAGCGACGATCGATACAACGCAGGTTATATATATATATATATATATATATATATATATATATATATTTTTTTTTTTTTCTTTTGATTAATTCAAAGTCATTTATGAATGAAAAATTTTTCGAACGTGAATTGTTCGATTCTAATGATAAAATGTCGTTGCAATTATCGTATCTTTATTTTTTTCTAAGTTCTCAAGATTATTTTTTAAAAAGACTAGTGTGCTATTTTTTTAAACAGAAAACATCTTCTTTTTTTTTTTATAACGTTCACATATTCCACGTGAACAAAAAGACAAGTAAATTTTGTTTGAAGTATTTTTTTTTCTTCGAGCTCGAAATCAATTCTCCGAGGATTAAAAAAAATTATTTAATTAAAAAAAAAAAAAAAAAAAAAAAAAAAATAGCTTATATTTGATTATTCAACAAATTACATATTGATATAATTAATAAATGATTTATACATAAATTTTTATATTAATTTTATATTAATTTTTATATTAATTTATATATTAATTTATATATATATATATATAATTTTTACAAATATATCTGATTTTTTCTATGTACAGTTTCAAAATGTGAACAGTTTATTTTTATACGAAGTAAAAGAAATACACAAAGAAAAAATAAAAATCTCTGTAACAAATATATAAAATATTTATATATAAATATATTTTTTTTTTTATTTATATACAAATATTTTTATTTATTTATATACAAATTATATATAAATTATTTATATACAAATTTATATTTATTTATATACAAATTTATATAAATATTTTTTATATTTTATTATATTTGATTTATTATATTAAATCAATAATCGTATTACATAAGTCTCTAATATATATATTTGATAATTTTTTTTTCTAGACAAGCGAAAACATTGGAAGACAATTTTAATGTAATAATATTGCAACAATTAATGGGCACAACTTTTCAACTTTGTGAATCTGGTTATCATACACTTTTGGTATCTATTATACGTTATAATATATTAATGGATTTAATGTAAGGATTATATTTGATTTATATTTTTCTAATCTTCAGAATTTTGTTTCAGAATACAGTAAAGAAGGAAGTATTAACGTTGCTCATATTCTGTTTTTATGCTTTGAGCACATTAAGTACATTGTTCGTTTATTGTTACATCGGCGAGTGTTTTATTCAAGAAGTAATTGAAATTAATTGATTACATACAGGCTGTCTTATGTAACTTGATCGTCACTGAAATATTTCAATTGTTATTGACAATATTTTAATATGTAATAAATATACGTTCGTAATTTTATTATTATAATTAAATTATTTTTATTTGATTTGATTGACAATGAAAAGCAAATGAACAAAATCAATTTTACGAAGAAAAATCTTTATTGATATATTATCTGTAATCTTTACTCATAAACTGAGTGAAGTTTCATTAAAAAAAAAAAAAAAAAAAAAAAAAAAAAAAAAAAAAAAATTAATGATATTTAAAATCGTTCAATATTTCATTTTGTAATAATAATTATTATTAATTTGTTTGACACATTAAGTGATATTATTTATTGAATATTTCTAATGTCTGATTTGTTATATTTTTAAATAAATTTGTTAATCATTCCTGAATCATTAAGTATGACATAAATTAAATTTGATGATTGAATTGATTTATTAATATATATTAATTGATATATTCATATATATATATATAGGGTGTCTGATTTAAATAACAATTTTATTTGAAACATTTGTTAGTAGTGAATATATCGAAAATATATTGTTACATCCTTTTGAATCGAGACATCCTATATGTTATTGATTCAATTATTTATAATTTTTTCAATTAACGTCAATTTATTTGACAAAAATTTATTTATTATAATTGAAAGAAATAGATTAATTTTTTTTTTTTTTTACGAACAATAATTTCTTTTCTTTTCATTTCTTTCTTGAATTTTCAAATATACGATGAGAGAAATATAATTTCTTTTGTTTTTTTTCTCTTTCGAGCACATCAAAGACATAAGGCGAACTAAAACAGATTTGTATTTATTACAAAATATTTGCAATTTTCTACAAATAGTCCTATAATATGTGAAAAAAAAAAAAGAAAAAAGAAAGCAAAAAAGAAAGAAAAACAAATTGATTGCGATCAAATTCGATAGGACACTCTGTAATATCATCGATTTCTTGATATCAATTAGCCATTGAAATATATTTTTAAAAATTTAGAGTTGGAACCTGAGCAACGCAATTTATCGTTACGAGTGGTATAACGTGTCACCTATGAATTTAAAAATGATTAACATTTGTTTGATGCGAATGAAAAGACCAGAACAATTAACTTCTGGTAAATTTTTCGTCCTATCATTGGCCTCCTTTACGGACGTAAGTATTTAAGAAAAGAAAAAAAAAAAGAAAAAAACAAAATTCTTCTACTTATACTTAAGTTAATGTTAAAATATGTTACTCGTTAAAATGTTTTATAGATTCTCAAAACTACGATGGGATATCTGTCACTACTACGAACTCTTCTTTGAAAAATTTCTTTTTATTCCATTTTATAATCCACCTATTAAGAAGAACACAATTATTTTTCATATTAATTAAACATTGTTCTAATTCAGTTGATACATTATTTAATAATAATAATAAAAAAAAAAGAAAAAAAAAAAAAAACAAAATTTCAATTCCATATATTTTGATTTCGTTAATTTGACCTAATTTTATCGCAAATTATAAATTAATGAGTATTGTTTAATAATAATTAATTTCTTGAAATTCAAGTCGATTATAAAAAAAAGCTTATTATATATATATATATATACATATAAATTTTCGAATGTATATTTATTGTGTTAAATAATATTAATATAATAATATATAGTAACAATAATAAAAATTATACTACTCACTCAGTATTCAACAAATAAGTTGTATATGCGATTGAACATGTCAAATATTATTGATTATCATTGTATTGATTTTTTTACTTCAATTCGAACGTAAGAACACCGTTCTCTTATTGTCGATAATTGATTACAAACTTGAACTTATTACGGTTAGTATAATGCACGTAATTATCGTAGGACAAAGTTCACCACCAAGTTATGGCAATTGATAGATATATATATATATAGATATAGAAGAAGATAGATATGAACGTTGGAAATGTATGGATATTTTCAAACTTGTTCACGTTGATATTTTTCTTATCAATTAATTCGAACGGACGCGTTTCAATCGTAAGCATCGTACGACGTACACTTAACACATTCAAAATGATCACAATGAAACGACGACAAGAAGATTGCTATAGTGTTTCTCAGTTCAACCGATAGTATTCATATGACGAACACCATAAAAAAGGGAAACTTTGAATCTAACGAGGAAATAGGGTGCAACATATAAAGAAGCGGGATATACATGGTGGAAGGTCTTTATCGTCGTCACCCTAACACCCCAATGGAAAAGTTACTTTACGTGAAACTTTCTTTCGCAACGACGATATCAACAATCCCCTTGTACGAGCGAATAAACGGACGTAGAAAAAAGAAAAGAAAAAAAAAAAAGAACGGAAGAGAAAACGTCGTGCGAATGAGAGTTGTAACAATAAAGTTTTCTTTTCGTTTTTTTTTTTTTTTTTCTTTTTTTTTTATCAAGGTAGTCGCTAAATATCTTCCGACGTTCAGCGGATAAAATTGAATAAATATTTTATTTTAAGATCGTCAACCCCAATATCAACGAGATACGGTTAATCGATCAATTTTCTGATAGGTTTTTTTTACCCCCGTCTAATGTTCACGGATAAACTTTCTTCAATTTTTTTTTCTCCTGTCGGACGATGTATTATTCAAACGTGCATTTCAAACTCTTTCTTTTTTTTTTTTCTTTTTTTTTTCAAATAGGAGTTTACAACGGGGGTTGATCGATCGTTTTCCTGTCAGTCAGTTGTGAACCTTCAAAGAGATAACATGGGGGCAAAGATAGAAGTAAGACGGATAATAGTTTCTCTCGTTACACTCTTACATCTGTGCTGTGTATAATTTTGATATTGCACGTACATATTGTTTATATACAATTTATGTATTTTTCTTTATAGTCAATTTTGTTTTTTTTTTCTTTTTCTTTTCTTCTTTCAGTCAGTGTAATATTTTTATTTCATGATTTTTATTATTAATATGGTGACATTGGGAAGAAATTACTTCTGGATAGAATTTTTGTTTGTGCGTTCTTCAGGCTTTATTATATAATGTTTAATAAAAATTGATCGTATTGATTTGGGATAAGTATTGTATCAGCTTTTTTTTTAGATCGTCATGTGTATCGAATTTTTTTTCTAATCAATATGTTTCTTCACGACAATCTTTTTTTTTGTTTTTTCCAAAGCTTAATTGAACTTTATTTTCAAATTAGAGTACTCGATTATTTGGATTCTTGATTATTTTTCTTTTAATTGCAACAAAATTATTATTTTTTATTATTAAAATATGAAAGAAGAAGGGACAGAATAATTGTTAATGTTCTGCAATAACTTTTACTTTTGATTTGTTTTTTTTATTACTTTTGTGTTACAATATCGTTGGTATTTTTTTTACGAAATAAATTTGTAATTTTTCTGGTACATTAAATTATAATGATCATGTATTTAATTCGTTTTTTTTTTTGATAATATTTGTTTTCTTTTTCAAAATTTTTTTATTTTAATTAATTATTTCATATAACTCGATGAAATAAAAATTGTAGCACAAAAGAAAATATTAAGATGTTAACAATTAAAATGTATTAGTGAATATTAATCGGACGTGATTACAATACTGAATAATTATACTGTTTATAAAAATAAAAAAAATTCTTTTTGATTGTAACCCATAGAAAAAGAATCGTTAATCACTAATGTGAAAAATTATTTTTTCTTTTTCAAATTATGTAAAAAAAGAGATGAATCGTGAAGTTGATAAAACTTGCATATGTGTATATGTATCTTATATCAATTATATATTGTATATTTATTCATTAAATAGAAAAAGAAAATAATATTACCAGTTAATATAAATTTACAATTATATATTATAAATATTAATAAATTTATTTTTTTTTATTTAATTATTATTACCAGCTGCGGATTTTTTCGTATTAACGAAATCATTAAAATAACATTATATAATTTCTTTGTTTTAGACTATAGTTACTAAATAATGTTCTTTATTTCATTTCTAATAATTTATTATATCTTTTTCAAGTATTTACTAATTTATATATATATATATATATATATATATTTATTTATTATTATTATTACAGACAATCGACTTAACCGAGGCAAAGAAGTCATTAATATGGAACAGATTATTACTAAAATACGTTGGAATTTGGCCTCTCGAAATTTCTAATGCCCTTTTTCTCTTTTTTTTTATTTATCTTTTTTTACATTGTTCATTGACATTTGCTGAAATGATATATTGTAAACATGACTTTGATGTTTACATGGTAATTTTCAGCGAAAACGTACTACTCTTAATGACGCTAATTAAAATAACAACGTGTTGGAAAAACAGACAAGCATTAGGAAGTTTGCTTGTCGAAATACAAAATAATTTCATCGTCGACAAATACAATACGTTCGAGAAGAGATTCATTTTTATCAGATATACCAAAATGGCGAAATATTATGTTTTAGTAGCGGTTACCACAATGACATTTAGCACTACTTTTTATTACATCAACGCATTGTTGCCAAATGTAAAAATGGGTAAACGTTCTATCAAATTTGTACAAGAGATAATTTTATTAATTTTATCCATTTTTCTGCGTATATAGAGTTATCACAAAATTATCAACGTTGTTGAATATCTCTTTTGTTTTTGGAACAAATGAAAAGAATAAGAACATTTATTTATATATATATTAAGCAAAGTTTCATGTTTTCATGTGAAAAATATATTTTAATAATCTGATAAATTATGTTGGACTTCTGGTTCAAACTGGAAATTTAATGATCCACTAGTATCTTTTTTGGAATATCGTATTTTTTTTGACTACTCTTTGAAATAATTATTACGATTATTTAATCAACTTTTCAATGAAATAAATTGATTTCTTTCAAATGTAAATAGTCTTAATGTTGAATGAAAAAATGTTAAAAGAAAAATTTATGAAATCCTGCTACAATAAGTATGGTTACTAACTTACTATATCTTTAAGCTGAAAAAAGAAAATCTTTCAAATTAATTTACAGTAACAATAATAATAATAGCTTAATTTATTCGATAGATATTCGAAGTGTCCAATATATTTTTTTATTCGGAATCGACTTATTTTAATCGTAATTATCGTTCTTAATTCATCTAAATTTCATTTTTTAAATTCACTATCTGAAATTCATGTAAATATATATATTATTATATAATCATACATGTATTATAGAAATATATCGTAATTTATTTTAATTTCCATATATATTTTTATTATACATTATATTTTATTCGTTACAGTCATAAGCAATTCGTCATTGAGCTACAAACTACCGTACAAAACACGAGCCATTGTCGATATACGCGACATTAGAGTCTATATTTTTCTCTGTATTTATCAGATGTTGGTAGTACCAAGTATTGTACTAGGATTCGTCGGATTTGATTGTTTGTTCGCCAATCTTGCATTTCATATTGCCGCACAATTTGGAATTCTCAGTTCTATGCTCAAAGAAATTCTCAACGACTCTAATGGTTTTCAACATAATATAAAGGATCTTTTACTTCGACATTACGTATTAATAAGGTAAATATTAATTGATAATGTAATTTTCTTTAATATAATGAAAATTTTCATTTTCATTTTCAATGGAATACAATAATTGTTACTTAGATTATTTTATTTCAGAAAGATCAATGGAATGTAATTTATAAAATTTCTTTTTCTTTAATTCAAAGCCATTTATCATTAAAAATTATTTTCAAACGTTCGAATTATTTCGATTTCGTTGGTGAAATGTCATATCAAATTACAAGTGTTAACATTATTTGGAATAAATTTTCAAGGTTATTTTCCAAAAGATCATCTTAGTTATTTTTTTTTTCTTTTAAACAGAAATGTGCAATCTTTTTTTTGCATAACGATGAAATGAGTTTCACATGAAATGAAAGCAAGTTACTTCTTTCTGAAATTTTTGTTTCGAAATCAAAATGAATGAGAATTAAAATGTATTAAAGAAAGAAAAAAAAATTATGGATTTGATTATCCAACGAATAAAATACTGATATAAATAATTAATGTTACATATTATTTTTTAGAAATATATTTGATTTTTTTTTGTATGTCAATGAATATGACCGTTCATATATATATATATATATATATATATATATTTATGTATATGTTATTTGACATTTTTTTAGACAAGCGAAAACTTTGGAAGATAATTTTAATGTAATAATATTGCAACAGTTAATGGGCACAACGTTTCAACTTTGTACAGCTGCTTACAATACAATTTTGGTACGTATTACATATAATATGTTAATGCATTTCATGTAACGATTATCTTTGATTTATCTTTTTGATATCTTTCTAATATTTACAATTTTATTTTAGGACACAATAAGCAAAGAAACATTAACGTTAATCATATTTTGCTTTTATGCTTTGAGCACATTGAGTACATTGTTTCTTTATTGTTACATCGGCGAGTGTCTTATTCAAGAAGTAATTGAAATTAATTGACTATATCCAGGGTGTCTTATATTATTTGATTGTCAATAAAATATTTCGATTGTTATTAAAAATATTTTATTGTGTGATAAATATTCCTTCGTAATTCTATTATTATAATTAAATTATTTTTGTTCGATTTCACAAAAGAATCGAAAGAGACAAAACGTTTATTAATAAATCTATAATTTTTATTTCGAAACTTAATAAAGTTTAATCAATAAATGAGTATTACAATAGCAATAATTAAGATCTTTCAATATTTAATTTCGTAATGATAATTAATATTAATTAGTTTGATACACTAAGTAATATTGTTTATTATATATTTCTAATGCCAGGTTTGTTATATTTTTAAATAAATTTATTAATCATTTCTAAAAGATTAAGTATCACGTAAATTAAATTAAATGATTAAAATGAATTATTAATATATATTAAGTGATATTTTTATATACAGGATGTTTGATTTTAACAAAATCACATTTCTCTTCCAAAACGTAGAAAATTTTATTTGAAACATTTGTTTATAGATCCAGTGATATCGGATAAGCAATGTTATATCCTTTAGAATTTGTACACCCAGTATGTAATTGATTCAGTTACTTATAATTTATTATTTTAACATCAATTTATTTGAGAAAATTTATTTATTATAAATGAAACAAATAGATTAATTTTTATAAACAATAATTTCTTTTCTTTTCTTTTCTTTTTGAAATTTTTCAATGGTTGTTTTACAATGTACGACAACAAAATTATTTTTTTTTCGAATACATCAGATACTTGAGTCGTACTATACATGATTTGTATTTATTAAATTATATTTACGACTTATGGGAGTACCTTATAATATTTGAAAATAAAAAAGAACAAATTTATTGCGATCAAATTCGATAGGACATTCAGTAATATACTCAATCCTTCGATATCTATTAACAATTGAAATTATTTAAAAAAATTTAGAGTTTGAGCCTGAGCAATGCAATTTATCGTTACGAGTGGTATAACACGTCACCAATGAACTTAAAAATGGTAATAATTTGTATGTTGCGAATGAAGAAACCACAGCAATTAACTTCCGGTAAATTTTTCGTCCTATCATTGGCCTCTTTTACCGACGTAAGTATTTAAGAAAAAACCAAAATTTTTCTACCTATATTTATGTTAACGTTAAAATATGTTACACATGTTAAAATGTTTTGTAGATTCTCAAAACAACGATGGGATATCTGTCACTACTGCGAACTCTTCTGTGAAGATTTTTTTGTATTCTTTTTAGATCCACTTATTAATGAGAATAATTTTAATTTTCATAGAAATGAAACATCGTTCTACGTCAGTTAATACAATTTTTAATAAAAAAAAAAGGAACAAAAAAAAAAACAAAAAGAAAAGAAAGACAAATATCCGTTCCATATTTTTTTCATACTTTCTTTTTTTGCGTTAATCCAACATCATTATTTTCCGTGGCGAATATTATTATAATTTAACGTGCATTATTTAATAATAGAAAAAATTTTTGAACTTTACGTCAGTGCTGCAATCTCAACCGGAAATCTTTTATAATCTATATATATATATATATATATAGATTATAAAAGTATATGTATATATTTTTATTATATTATGAAATCTTAATATAAAAAAATCTTAATTTAAGAAAAAATAATATAAATTATTCTACTCACTTGATATTCAATAAATAAGATGTATATGTGATTGAATAAACGACGAATAGTATTGTTAGTCCTTCTATTGATTTTTCTATTTCAATTCGAATATAAGAACGTGATCCTTTCATTGTCGATAATTGATTACAATCTTGACGTATTATGGTGAGTATAATGCACGTAATTATCGTAGGACAAAGTTCACCATGAAGTTATGACAATTGAGAAATATATAGAAGAAGATATAGGTATAGACGTTGGAAATGTATGGATATTTTCAAACTTTTTCACATCGATATTTTTCTTATCAATTAATTCGAACGAATGCCTTTCAATCGTACACATTTTACAACGTACAATTAACATTTGTCTAATAATTTCAATGCAGCAACGATAAGTAGATCGTTATAGTATCTGTTATTTCATTCCATACTATTCATATGACGGACATCATAGAAATAAAAACTTCGAATATAACCAGGAAATAGGATATAACTTATTGGAAAAAAGGGGTAAACTCTGTGGAAGGTCTTTATCGTTGTCACCCTAACACCCCAATGAAAAAGTTACTTTACGTGAAACTTACTTTCGTAACGACGATATCAACAATCCCCCTTTTTACGAGCGAATGAATCGGCGTAGAAAAAAGAAAAGAAGAAAGAAAAAAAAAAAAAGAAAGGAAGAGAAAATGTACGAATGAGAGTTGTAGCAATAGTTTCCTTTTTTTTTTTTTTTTCTTTTTTTTTATCGAAGTAGTCACTAAATGTTTTCCAACGAACAACGGCTAAAGTTGAATAAATATTTTATCTTTAGATAGTCAAGCCCTGTATCAACGGAGATACAGTTAATCGATCAATTTTCTAATAAGTTCTTTTACCCCTGTCTAATGTCACGGACAAACTTTCTTCATTTTTTTTTCTCCTGTCGGACGATGTATTATTCAAACATGCATTTGCAACTCTTTCTTTTTTTATTTTTTCTCTTTTTTTTCAAACAGGAGTTTACAACGGGGGTTGATCGATCGTTTTCCTGTCAGTCAGTTGTGAACCTTCAAAGGGATAACATGGGCACGAAGATAGAAGTAAGACGAATAATAGTTTCTCTCGTTACACTCTTACATCTGTGCTGTGTATAATTTTGATATTGCACGTACATATTGTTTATATACAATTTATGTATTTTTCTTTATAGTCAATTTTGTTTCTTTTTTCTTTTTCTTTTCTTCTTTCAGTCAGTGTAATATTTTTATTTCATGATTTTTATTATTAATATGGTGACATTGAGAAGAAATTACTTCTGAATAGAATTTTGGTTTGTGCGTTCTTCAGGCTTTATTATATAATGTTTAATAAAAATTGATCGTATTGATTTGGGATAAGTATTGTATCAGCTTTTTTTTTAGATCGTCATGTGTATCCAATTTTTTTTCTAATCAATATGTTTCTTCACGACAATCTTTTTTTTTGTTTTTTCCAAAGCTTAATTGAACTTTATTTTCAAATTAGAGTACTCGATTATTTGGATTCTTGATTATTTTTTTTTTAATTGCAACAAAATTATTATTTTTTATTATTAAAATATGAAAGAAGAAGGGACAGAATAATTGTTAATGTTCTGCAATAACTTTTACTTTTGATTCGTTTTTTTTATTGCTTTTGTGTTACAATATCGTTGGTATTTTTTTTACGAAATAAATTTGTAATTTTTCTGGTACATTAAATTATAATGATCATGTATTTAATTCGTTTTTTTTTTTTGATAATATTTGTTTTCTTTTTCAAAATTTTTTTATTTTAATTAATTATTTCATATAACTCGATGAAATAAAAATTGTAGCACAAAAGAAAATATTAAAATGTTAACAATTAAAATGAATTAGTGAATATTAATTGGACGTGATTACAATACTAAATAATCATACTGATTATAAAAAAAAAAAAAAAATACTTTTTGATTGTAATCCATAGAAAAAGAATCGTTAACCACTAATGTGAAAAATTATTTTTTCTTTTTCAAATTATGTAAAAAAAGAGATGAATCGTGAAGTTGATAAAACTTGCATATGTGTATATGTATCTTATATCAATTATATATTGTATATTTATTTATTAAATAGAAAAAGAAAATAATATTACCAGTTAATATAAATTTACAATTATATATTATAAATATTAATAAATTTGTTTTTTTTATTTAATTATTATTACCAACTGCCGATATATATATATATATATATATATATTTATTATTATTATTACAGATAATCGACTTAACCGAGGCAAAGAAGTCATTAATATGGAACAGATTATTACTGAAATACGTTGGCATTTGGCCCCTTGAAATTTCCAATGCCCTTTTTCTCTTTTTTTTTATTTATCTTTCTTTACATTGTTCATTGACATTTGCCGAACTAACACGTTGTAAACATGACTTTGATGTTTACATGGTAATATTTAGCGAATACATACTACACTTAATGACGCTAATTAAAATAACAACGTGCTGGAAAAACAGACGAGCATTAGGACGTTTGCTTGTCGAAATACAAAATAATTTCATCGTCGACAAATACAATACGTTCGAGAAGAGATTCATTTTTATCAAATATACCAAAATGGCGAAATATTATGTTTTAGTAGCGGTTACCACGATGACATTTAGCATTGCTTTTTATTACGTCAACGCATTGTTGCTAAATATAAAAATGGGTAAACGTTCTATCAAATTTGTACATGAGATAATTTTATTAATTATTATTTTATCCATTTTTCTGCGTATATAGATTTATCACAAAATTATCAACGTTGTTGAATATCTCTTTTGTTTTTGGAACAAACGAAAAGAATAAGAATATTTATTTATATATATATTAAGCAAAGTTTCATGTTTTCACGTGAAAAATATATTTTAATAATCTGATAAATTATGTTGGACTTCTGGTTCAAACTGGAAATTTAATGATCCACTAGTATCTTTTTTGGAATATCGTATTTTTTTTTGACTACTCTTTGAAATAATTATTACGATTATTTAATCAACTTTTCAATGAAATAAATTGATTTCTTTCAAATGTAAACAATCTTAATGTTGAATGAAAAAATGTTAAAAGAAAAATTTATGAAATCCTGCTACAATAAGTATAGTTACTAACTTACTATATCTTTAAGCTGAAAAAAGAAAATCTTTCAAATTAATTTACAGTAACAATAATAATAATAGCTTAATTTATTCGATAAATATTCGAAGTGTCCAATATATTTTTTTATTCGGAATCGACTTATTTTAATCGTAATTATCGTTCTTAATTCATCTAAATTTCATTTTTCAAATTCACTATCTGAAATTTATGTAAATATATATATTATTATATAATCATACATGTATTATAGAAATATATCGTATTTTATTTTAATTTCCATATATATTTTTATTATACATTATATTTTATTCGTTACAGTCATAAGCAATTCGTCATTGAGCTACAAACTACCGTACAAAACACGAGCCATTGTCGATATACGCGACATTAGAGTCTATATTTTTCTCTGTATTTATCAGATGTTGCTAGTACCAAGTATTATACTAGGTTTCGTTGGATTTGATTGTTTGTTTGCCAATCTTGCATTTCATATTACCGCACAATTTGGAATCCTCAGTTCTATGCTCAAAGAAATTCTCAACGATTCTAATGGTTTTCAATATAATATAAAGGAACTTTTACTTCGACATTACGTATTGATAAGGTAAATATTAATTGATAATGTAATTTTCTTTAATATAATGAAAATTTTCCTTTTCATTTTCTAAGGAATACAATAATTGTTATCTAGAATATTTTATAACAGAATGATCGATAGAATGGAATTTATAAAATTTTTTTTTCATTAAACTGAAAGCTACTTACTATTAAAAACTATTTTCGATCTTTTGAATTATTCGATTTCGTTGATGAAATATCAATTGTGGTAAATTTATTTTTGGAATAAATTTTCAATGTCATTATTCAAGAAATCAACTTAGCTACTTTTTTTTTTCTTTTAAACAGAAATCTGCAATCTTCTTTTTTTTTTTATAACGATGATATGTTCCACACGAAAAGAAAACAAGTAACTTCATTCTGAAATTTTTGTTTCGAGATCAAAATGAATGAGAATTAAAATGTATTAAAGAAAGAAAAAACAAAAAAAAGAAAAACTATGGATTTGATTATTCAACGAATAAAATACTGATATAAATAATTAATGTTACATATTATTTTTTAGAAATATGTTTGATTCTTTTTTGTATGTGAATGAACATGACTGTTTATTCTGTAACAAGAAAAAAAAATATCTAAAAAAAAAAATTAAGATCTGTGTAACAAATATTTTTCACATTTGATTTATCACATTACATTTATTATCATATTAAATAAATGTCTTATATATATATGTATTTATGTATATGTTATTTGACATTTTTTTAGACAAGCAAAAACTTTGGAAGATAATTTTAATGTAATAATATTGCAACAGTTAATGGGCACAACGTTTCAACTTTGTTCATCTGCTTACAATACAATTTTGGTACGTATTACATATAATATGTTAATGCATTTCATGTAACGATTATCTTTGATTTATCTTTTTGATATATTTTTAATCTTTACAATTTTATTTTAGGACACAGTAAGCAAAGAAACATTAACGTTAATCATATTTTGCTTTTATGCTTTGAGCACATTGAGTACATTGTTTCTTTATTGTTACATCGGCGAGTGTCTTATTCAAGAAGTAATTGATATTAATTGACTATATCCAGGGTGTCTTATATTATTTGATTGTCAATAAAATATTTCGATTGTTATTAAAAATATTTTATTATGTGATAAATATTCCTTCGTAATTCTATTATTATAATTAAATTATTTTTGTTTGATTTCACAAAAGAATCGAAAGAAACAAACGTTTATTAATAAATCTATAATTTTTATTTCGAAACTTAATAAAGTTTAATCAATAAATGAGTATTACAATAGCAATAATTAAGATCTTTCAATATTTAATTTCGTAATGATAATTAATATTAATTAGTTTGATACACTAAGTAATATTGTTTATTATATATTTCTAATGCCAGGTTTGTTATATTTTTAAATAAATTTATTAATCATTTCTAAAAGATTAAGTATCACGTAAATTAAATTAAATGATTAAAATGAATTATTAATATATATTTAATGATATTTTTATATACAGGATGTTTGATTTTAACAAAATCACATTTCTCTTCCAAAACGTAGAAAATTTTATTTGAAACATTTGTTTATAGATCCAGTGATATCGGATACGCAATGTTATATCCTTTAGAATTTGTACACCCAGTATGTAATTGATTCAGTTACTTATAATTTATTATTTTAACATCAATTTATTTGACGAAAATTTATTTATTATAAATGAAACAAATAGATTAATTTTTATAAACAATAATTTCTTTTCTTTTCTTTTCTTTTTGAAATTTTTCTATGGTTGCTTTACAATGTACGACAACAAAATTATTTTTTTTCGTATATACATCAGATACTTGAGTCGAACTATACATGATTTGTATTTATTAAATTATATTTACGACTTATGGGAGTACCTTATAATATTTGAAAATAAAAAAGAACAAATTTATTGCGATCAAATTCGATAAGACACTCTGTAATATATTCAATCCTTCGATATCTATTAACAATTGAAATTATTTAAAAAAATTTAGAGTTTGAGCCTGAGCAACGCAATTTATCGTTACGAGTGGTATAACATGTCACCAATGAATTTAAAAATGCTGATAATATGTATGTTGCGAATGAAAAGACCAGAACAATTAACTTCCGGTAAATTTTTCGTCCTATCATTGACTTCTTTTACCGACGTAAGTATTTAAGAAAAAACCAAAATTTTTCTACCTATATTTAAGTTAACGGCAAAATATGTTACACATGTTATAATGTTTTATAGATACTCAAAACTACGATGGGATATCTGTCATTACTGAGAACTCTTCTGTGAAGATTTTTTTGTATTCTTTTTAGGTCCACTTATTAAAGAGAACACTTTTATTTCTTCTATTAATTAAACATCGTTCTAAGTCAGTTGATACAATTTTTAATAAAAAAAAAAAAAGAAAAAAAAAACCAAGGAATCGAAAGACAAATATCCGTTCCATATTTTTTTCATACTTTCTTTTTTTGCGTTAATCCAACATCATTATTTTCCGTGGCGAATATTAATATAAATTAACGTCCCATTATTTAATAATAGAAAAAATGTTTGAACTTTACGTCAGTGCTGAAATCTCAACCGGAAATCTTATCGTGTATATCGTACTAAATATAATATATATATATATAGATTATAAAAGTATATGTATATATTTTTATTATATTATGAAATCTTAATATAATAAAATCTTAATCTAAGAAAAAATAATATAAATTATTCTACTCACTTGATATTCAATATATAAGATGTATATGTGATTGAATAAACGACGAATAGTATTGTTAGTCCTTCTATTGATTTTTCTATTTCAATTCGAATATAAGAACGTGATCCTTTCATTGTCGATAATTGATTACAATCTTGACGTATTAAGGTGTGTATAATGCACGTAATTATCGTAGGACAAAGTTCACCATGAAGTTATGACAATTGAGAGATATATAGAAGAAGATATAGGTATAGACGTTGGAAATGTATGGATATTTTCAAACTTTTTCACATCGATATTTTTCTTATCAATTAATTCGAACGAATGCCTTTCAATCGTACACATTTTACAACGTACAATTAACATTTGTCTAATAATTTCAATGCAGCAACGATAAGTAGATCGTTATAGTATCTGTTATTTCATTCCATACTATTCATATGACGGACATCATAGAAATAAAAACTTCGAATATAACCAGGAAACAGGATATAACTTATTAGAAAAAAGGGGTAAACTCGGTGGAAGATCTTTATCGTTGTCACCCTAACACTCCAATGGAAAAGTTACTTCACGTGAAACTTTCTTTCGTAACGACGATATCAACAATCCCCCTTTTTACGAGCGAATGAACCGGCGTAGAAAAAAGAAAAGAAAAAAGAAAAAAAAAAAAAAAAGAAAGGAAGAGAAAATGTACGAATGAGAGTTGTAGCAATAGTTTTCTTTTTTTTTTCTCTCTTTTTTTCTTTTTTTTTTTTATCGAGGTAGTCACTAAATGTTTTCCAACGTACATCGGCTAAAGTTGAATAAATATTTTATCATTAGATAGTCAAGCCCTGTATCAACGAAGATATAGTCAATCGATCAATTTTCTAATAAGTTTTTTTACCCCCGTCTAATGTCACGGACAAACTTTCTTGAATTTTTTTTTCTCTCCTTTTTGATTATATTATTCAAACGTGCATTTGCAACTCTTTCTTTTTTTTCTTCTTTTTTTTTTTTTTTTCGAATAGGAGTTTACAACGGAGGTTGATCGATCGTTTTCCTGTCAGTCAAACGTGAACCTTCAAAGCAATAAGATGGAAACAGAGATAGAAGTAAGACGAATGATAATTATTACCCCATTACACTATTACATTTTTCTAGTATGTTAATTTGAAATTGCACGTACATATTGTCTATGTATTATTTGTGTCTTTTTTTTTTTTTTGCATGTTATTTTCTTCATTTTTTTTTTTTTTTTTTATTAGCCGAATCGTAGTCATTATTATATAGATTTTTATCATTAATATAATGACATGGGATAGAAATTAATTTTATAATATCTTTTTTTTGTTCTCCTTTTTTCGACAGTAATAAATTATATTCAATTAGAATTGATCTTGGTATTGATTTGACTGTTGTATTGTATTGCCTTTTTTTTTCTTTTTTTTTCTTTAGATTGCCATACATATAGAATTTTCTTTTTTTTTTCTGATTAATAAATTTGTTCACGACAATTTCTTTTTTCTTTTTTTTTTTTTTTTCACATAGCGAAGTTGAACTTTATCTTCAAATTATTGATCTCGATTGTTTGGTTTCTTATTTATTTGTATAATTGCTGCAAAATTTTTTGTATTTTTGTATATTTTCTTTTATATTTTTTTTATATTTTTTATATTTTCTTTTTATATTATTAAAATAAAAAGAAAAAGAAACGTAATAATTACAAAAGCAATAATTTTTTTTCTTTTTATTTTTTTTCTCATTGCTTTTTCTTAATAATATACTTGATATTTTATACGTTAAATTGTAATGATTATATATTTGTTTTTTTTTTCTTTTTTTAAATTACTTAAAGATAAAAGTGATAAATCGTATAATTGATAACACTTGTAATTGTATTTGTGTATCATATATTAATTGTATATAATATATAATTAAATTACTATACCTAATTGTCACTTCAAAGTTATAAATATTTTTTTCTTCTTTATTTTCTTTTTATCAATAAATTTATTAATAAAATTCGAAAATTAGTGTTATAATAAATTAATAAAATTTAATATACAATCTATAATAAATATTTTTTATATAGATATTTTTTAAACAAGAAAAGAATTGAAATATCTTAAATGAAAATTTAATATATTAATATATAATAAAAAATATTTATTATTATTATTATTAAATTTATTGATTTTATCAAATCAATGATATCATTCGTATCATTCTAAATAATTTTGTCAGTTAGAAAGCATCTTTATAAGATCTATATTTAAAAGAATTTTTAAAAATTTTCCTTTAAGAAGAAAAAGAAAAAAAAATAAATTTTAATGAAGCAATTTTTTATTTTTATTTATTTATTATAATCGCCTATCGATTTTATCGTATTAACGAAATCATTAAGATAACATATAATTTTTTTTTTAGACTATAGTTACTAAATAATGTTCTTTATTTCATTTCTAATAATTTATTATATCTTTTTCAAGTATTTACTAATTTATATATATATATATATTTATTTATTATTATTATTATTATTATTATTATTATTATTATTATTATTATTATTACAGACAATCGACTTTATTCGATTTTATCGTATTAAGGAAATCATTAAAATAACATTATATAATTTTTTTATTTAAATTATAATTATTAAATAATGTTCTTTATTTCATTTCTAATAATTCATTATATCTTTTTCAAGTATTTACTAATTTATATATATATATATTTATTTATTATTATTATTACTATTATCATTGTTATTATTATTATTATTATTATTATTATTATTATTATTATTATTATTATTATTATTATTATTATTATTATTATTATTATTATTATTATTATTATTATTATTATTATTATTATTATTATTATTACAGACAATCGACTTTATTCGATTTTATCGTATTAAAGAAATTATTAAAATAACATTATATAATTTTTTTTTTAAATTATAGTTAGTAAATAATGTTCTTTATTTCATTTCTAATAATTCATTATATCTTTTTCAAGTATTTACTAATTTTTACATATATATATATATATATATATATATATATATATATATATATAAATATATTTATTATTATTATTACAGACAATTGACGTAATCGAGGCAAAGAAGTCATTACTATGGAACAGATTATTACTGAAATATGTTGGAATTTGGCCCCTCGAAATTTCTAATGGCTTTTTTCTCTTTTTCTTTATTTATCTTTTTTTACATTGTTCATTGACATTTGCCGAATTGACACATTGTAAACACAATTTCGAAGTGAACATGGCAATTTTCACTGAAAACGTATTACTCCTAATGACGCTAACGAAAATAACAATGTGCTGGATGAACAGACGATCATTAAGACGTTTACTCGTCGAAGTACAAAATAATTTTATCGTTGACAATTACAATACTATCGAGAAGAGATTCATTTTCATGAAATATACCAAATTGGCGAAATATTATTTTTTAGTAGCAGTACCAACGATGACTATTGCCGGTGCATTTTATTACATCCAAGAATTGATGCCTAACGTCCGAATGGGTAATAATAGTTCTGTCAAATTTATACAAGTGATAATTTATTATTAAATTAATTACTCTTTTATCCAATTATATGCGTGTACAAATTGATTATAAAAATTATGAAACGTTTTTGAATATCTTCTTAGTTTCGAGCAAACGAAATGAGAAAAAAAAAACATTTATATATTATATTCATGTAATGCAATGTTTCATGTTTTCACGTAGAAAAAAAAAATATTTTAATAATGTAAAATAAAATGATCGGATTTTCGATTGATAAAACCGAAAGTTTAATGACTCTTTAATATTTTCTTTTCTGGGATGTTGTATTCTTTCAACTTTTTTCTTTTTTTTTTCTTTTTCTTTTTTTGATTAATTATGTCAATGGTTTTAATCAATTATCATTCAAGTCTATCGATTTTCTTCAAATGAAAACAATTTTAATATTCAATAAAAAAAAAAAAAAAAAAATGGAAAAGAAAAAGAAAAAGAAAAAATAAATGAAACAATCCAACAATAAATATACTAACTATAGTAATGAGTATTAAGTATATTAACTATAATAATGAATTTTTAATTGGAAGAAAGAAGAACTTTTAAATTAATTTACGATAACAATAATAAAAAGGAAAAAGAAAAGAAAAAAGAATAAAAGAAAAAAAATAATAATTAATAACAAATAAATAATAAATAATATATAATAATATATAATTCGATAAATATTGAAAGTGTCAAATGTTATCTTTTAAATCGAATCGAAATTATCTAATGAAAATTATCGCAAATTAATTCATCTTAATTTTATTTTCTATATTCAATATTATATGAAATTCATATATATTATTATATTAAATCATACGTGTATCATTTAAAAATTATTTTATACATATTTTATATAAATTATTATTATTATTATTATTATTATTATTATTATTATTATTATTATTTTATTATTATATTATATTTTATTCGTTACAGCAATAAGAAATTCATCATTGAGTTACAAACTACCGTACAAAACACGAACCATAATCGATATACGCGATATTAGGATCTATATTTGTCTCTGCATTTATCAGATGTTGGTGATACCGTGTATTACATTAGGCTTCGTCGGATTCGATTGTTTGTTTACCAATCTCGCATTTCATATTACTGCACAATTTGGAATTCTCAGTTGCACTATCAGAGAAATTCTCGACGACTCTAATGGCTTTCAACGTAATATAAGAAAACTTGTTTTTCAACATTACAAATTGATAAGGTAAACATTAGGATGAACATTTTTTTGATAATAATTGAATATTTTTTGTTTCTTTTCTTTTTTTGTTTTTTTTTGTTTTTTTTGTTTTTTTTTTGCGAACTCGATGCAATTCAATAAATAAAATGCAGTCGATGTTATAAAGCGACGTTCGATAGGATGTAATTTTCAAATTATTACTTCTATAAACACGTGGACAATTTTTCAATTGAAAATTCTTCGAATGTGATTTATTAGATTTTTAATGGTGTAATATCATGGGAATTATAATTTCTTTACTTCGTGTAAGTTTTCAGGTTTTTTTAATAAGTCAAATTTGCTTTTCCCTTTTTTTTTTTTTTTTATAATAGAAACAATTTTTTTTTTTTTTATAAAGATGACATATCGCACGTGCAAAAATATCAATAACTTTTGTCTGAAATATTTTTTTCGTAGTCGAAATTAATATTTCGACAATTGAAATGTTTTTTCTTTTTTTTTTTTTTTCAAAAGCAAGAAAAAGACGCATTTGTTTATTCAACAAAATACATACTGATATAAATAATTAACGTTACATATTATTTGTAACAAATATATTAGATTACTTTTCTGTACGATTTTAACGTGACAATTAATTTTATAAGAAAAAAAAAAAAAGAAAAAAAAAAAAAAGATTTGCCTGGACAAATAATTATAATCTCATTAACGAATGTATAAATAATTATTTTTTTTATATTTTATTATCGTATTATCTTAAAATCTTATATATTTTATTGGACATTTGTTTATTTTACTTTTTTTTTTCAGACAGGCAGAAAGTTTGGAAAATAATTTTAATGTAATAATATTGCAACAATTGATGGGAACAACGTTACAACTTTGTATATCTGGTTACAATACACTTCTGGTAATGTATATACATCATACGATCTGTGTAATCGAATTAATGTAACCGAATATTTTTGATATTTCGTTTCCCTTTGTTTTTTCTTTTTTTTTCTTTTTTTTTTTTTTTTTTCTTTTTCTTTTAATGTTTACATTTTTTTTTTCCAGAGCACAGTAAGCAAAGAAGGAATAACATTGATTCTATTTTATTCGTATGCTTTTGGCGTCCTAAGTACATTGTTTACTTATTGTTACATCGGCGAGTGTCTTATTCAAGAAGTAATTGAAATTAATTCACGAGATACGTCTTATTTAATCCTATTTAATTTGATTGTCAATAGAATTATTTAATTCTTATTAATAATATTTTAATTTCTAATAAATATATTCATTCTCGTAAAATTTCTTATTGTTATTAATTGATATTTATTTGATTTTACGAAAGAAATGAAAAAAAAAAGGAAAAAAAAAAATATAGGAATCACTTTCATAAAGAATAATAATTTATTAATAAATGTGTGATTTTTATTTTGATACTTTAATGAAATTTAATGAAAATGTAATATTAGATATATTTAGAATCGTTCAATATTTTATTTAATATTAATAATTATTAATTATTTTTTTTTTTTTTTTTGAATACATCAAATGATATTATTAATTAAATATTTCATGGTATAAAATCAATTGATAAATCTTTTCTGAAATATTAAATACGAAACAAATTGAAATGAGTTATTAAATTGACTGAAAAATATAAATATTTATATAATTGATTGAAAAATATAAATATTTTTATACATATTATTTTTCGTATACAGTGTGTCTCATTTTGATTATATCACTTTATCCTTTAAAACGCGTACAAACTTTTATTTGTAATATTTATTTAAACGAATCATCAGATCGGAGAAATTTTCAAATCAAAAATATTCAATGGTTCATTTACTGAAAAAAAAAAAAAAAAAAAAAAAAAAGAAAAAAAAAAGAAAACAAAAAATATATTATTTTTTAAGAATTATTATAAAATTTCAATTAAAACATTCGATGAAGTGTCTTTAGATTAATTTTATGACAAAAGAAATAATTTTGTATTCCTTTTCATTTTGAAATTTTACAATGTATCCTTACGCATATATGATGTTAAAATTATTTTCATTTAATCAAGTCAGAAATTTGATCAAACTTAATATGATTTCTTTTTATTAAAAAAATATTTGCGAGTCATATGAAAGTAATCTATAATAATTTGAAAAAAAAGAAAAAAAGGAAACAAATTTATTGCGATCAAATTCGATAAGATACTACGTGATATATCAATCTCTTTATATTTATAATAATCATTGAAATTGTTTGAAAAATTTAGAGTTCAAACCTGAGCAATGCATTTTATCGTTACGAGTGGTATAACGTATCACCAATGAACTTAAAAATGGTTAACATTTGTATGTTGCGAATGAAGAAACCACAACAGCTTACTTCCGGTAAATTTTTCGTTCTATCATTGGCCTCCTTTACCGACGTAAGTATTCAAAAAAAAAAAAAAAAAAAAAAAATCCACAATTTACATTTAAATCAATATTACAATGTGTTAATCGTTAATCTGTTTTAATAGATTCTCAAAACTACGATGGGATATCTGTCAGTACTACGAACACTTCTATGAAGACATTCTTCTTATCCTAATTCGTCCATATATTATTAAGATCACTATCATATCTCATTATAATTCAATATCTTTCTAAATTGATTGATTCTTTTATTAATATAAAAAAAAAAAAAATTTATATATATATACACATATGATTCAAATAATTTATAAAGATTACTTTTATTTGCCTTGATCTGCTTATCAATTATTGCTAAATACAAAATTTCCATTCAAGGATCTATCAAGAAAAAAAAAATGAATTCTTTTTCCTACATTTTCTGAAATTCTATAATTTCATGAATATACATTTAAACCTTCTGATTATAAAATATGGCGGAGTTCCATCATCATAATTCTTCCTTTCCGTTCTCAATAGTTTTTTATTTTAACGCATTTCCACAGCAATAATATCTACAAGCATATAAGTAAAATTTGTTAGTAATGAAAAAAAAAAAAAAAAAAAAATATTCATAATCCAAAATTGATAACCGATAGACGAAAAATGTAACGTGAACCATTAAGACATATTTACAATAAATTTACGAGTAACGTCGATCCGTCGATAAAGTAGAAATAAATTTTATGACCATTCATTTGATAATAATTTCATCATTACAATTTCACAAATCTGCATCCTATATATTATTATTATTTACACGATCTTGATAAATGTTTTGAAGAAATTAATCAATGATGATTTAACTAAGGATACTTTTTAATCAAGGAATATCATCCATCTTCAAAATAATGTAATGTGTTGGATATGGAAATTGATTCGTTCGTTAGGTCAGTTTGCCACAGAAGAAGTGATGGTTCTTGCACAACTATGGCCAAACGTGATCTGCAAAATATTGTAAAAGAGTCTTATTCATAAATTATTTCATAAACATGAACATCAATGCCAATTAAACATTTTTTTCAATGATCGAAGATTCATTATAGATGGTTCTACATTTGATGATTCATTGTGAGTATATAAAAATAATGAAATAATTGTTAATTTTTTTTGTAAATCTAACGGGAAACTTTAGATTCATTTTTTTTTGTAATTACAATTTGAAAAAAAAATTGTAATCTTGATATCAAAAAATTCTTATAAATCACTGAACTGGTTGATTACAAATTTTTCGATCATTATTTGCATTAAATTAAACATTTCCTGTCAATTCGATTTTCTTTCCGAAGTGTTAAGTTTTTTTTTTGTTTTTTTTTTTTTTTTAAATCAGAAACGGAAGTGTTCTCTTTTTCGATGAGCAGTAAAAAAAAAAAAGAAAATATAAACGTTCGCCATTTTATATAATTTCAAAAATTTGTTTCAAGAAGAATTCGTTGTTAATATTATTTTTTAAAAATGAATTATTTTCATTTTAGTTTAATTGATCGTCGTAGAAATTATCGTAAATAAAAAATTACAAACTTTTGTATATATTTATTATCAATACTTATCGA
Source organism: Vespa velutina (assembly GCF_912470025.1). NCBI lineage: Eukaryota > Metazoa > Arthropoda > Insecta > Hymenoptera > Vespidae > Vespa > Vespa velutina. The sequence goes on from NC_062212.1 coordinate 2,039,368, forward strand.
ATTGTGATTATTTTTAATTAAAAAAATTAATTAATTTAATCTTTAAATTAAGTCCTTTCATACAAAGAAAAATTAATTTCAATATATTAAGCCGATTTGTAAACGAAAAGAAGATGAGTAAATATTAAAAAAAGTATTTCTATTGTTTTGCGAAGAAATTATGTACGTTCTTAAAATGTAAAAAAAAAATAAAAAAAGAAAAAAAGAAAAAAAAAAAAAGAAAACGAAAAAGAAATTATTCGTTTGTATATTTACCATAAAATGTAACCGGAATTAGGATGGTAATAATTGATGTTTCATGATCGCAATGTTGAATTTATTTTCTAATATTTCCGTCAATCTGAAATAATTTATATAAAAATTAGAATCGAAATATTACGATAGCGTTCATAACAAATATTTGTTTGTTTTCTGGATTATTTAAAAAATTTCGAAAAAAGAAATATCTAATTTCTTTCTCTTTCTTTTTTTTTTTTTTTTTTTTTGATCGATACATAATTAAATTATTAAATATAAATAATTTAAATAATTATTAGATAATTAAATGATAAGTGAAAAATAAATAGACACATATGTGAGCACATAAATGATTGAAACAAGTGTTACGAATTATTGTCAATAATTTTTTGACAATAGCATTTCGAAATAATCATTTACTGATAATTAATTGAAAATTTTAATAATAATATTCATATACATATACATATACAATATTATATGTGTGTGTGTGTGTGTGCGTGTAAATTATTTTTTATCGATATATATATATATATGTATATGTATTATCGATATATAAATGAACAATTAAATAATAAATAAAAAATAATAATTGAATGACATTCAATTTTATTTTGCCAAATTAAATTCTTAAAATATTTTATCAGATTAAAGAAAAGTTTAATCTTCATGAATGATTTATAAAAAAAAAAAAAAAAAAAAAAAAAAAAAAAAAAAAAAAAAAAAAAAAAAATTAAACAAGGTTTTCTTTAATTCGACCAATAATCATATATTGAAAATAATGACAAACTGATAATACAAAAAAAAAACTAAAAACAAAAGTATTCCTTTCGTTGTTCAAAAATCACATACGGGCTTACATAAACTCCCCATCCCCCCTCGCCCCTCTCCCACCCACCACAATCATTCTAATAACGTGAAAATTTCTATAAAAGGATAACGTCAATAATAATTTATCTCATTAATTATTCGAGAATTTTTATTATATGTTTCGTTAAGAAAGAAGATACAGATTTTTCTTCTCTTTTCTTTTCTAAATCATCAAAACTTTTCTAATACATCAACTAACGATCTAATGTCTTTTCTCGTTAACTGTATCACATAGAACTGAAGGTGATGAAAGAACGAACGTAAAGTGAAGAAGGTAAGGGTGGGGATAAGTAGTAGCGATGCAGAAACTATAAGATAATAGATGTAATTTGATAAACTTCGAACTATGACCAATGACCGGAATGAAGGAGTATACCAGGGGTGAATGAATAAACCGGTTACCACTTTTCTTCTAGAAACCATGATCATTTTCAATCTTTTTTCCAAAAATAGAAGCAAAAGAAAAAAGAAAAAAGAAAAAAAAAAGAAAAAGCAAAAAGAAAAAAGAGAATAATCTCAATGACCGATAAATAGAGTTTCGACAAAGTTTTTCGACGAGGGTTATAAAAATGTACTGATATGTTTTACGAGGCTAACCGAAGGGGTGAGTTCAAGTTTTTTATACCTACTCGAAACAGAGAAAGAGAGAGAGAGAGAGAGAGAGAGAGAGAGAGAGAGAGAGAGAGAGAGAGAGAGAGAGAGAGAAAGAGTCGAAGGGTGCTGCGAGCTACTATTCACCATCACCCATTCTATCCATTTTACATAATCGATGATCGTAACGACGAAATGATTGAACTCATTGTTAGTAGGGATTGAGAGACAAGTTCTTTCTCAATATTATTTTCGTATATTTGAGATTAACTATTCAATCAATCCCTTTGCACGCGAATCTAAAGGATTTATCAAACAAAGTTTACCAGGGAGGACGCTCGTTCGTTTTACCGTCAGTCTGTCGCGAACCTTCGAAGGGATAAAATGGGAAAGGATAGGATAGAAGTAAGATAAAGAGCATGGTTTGGTTTTGTTTTTATTTTTTGTTTTATTTTTTTTCCTCTTTTTTTTCTAACCGTAAAACGAGTCTCATGTCGAATATACGACGATCGTATATACGACGCCAATAAGTGCCATGGATATCCTACGTAATGATAGGAAATGATTTTCCATCGATCTATGTGTTCAACGTTTATCTCAATTGGAAATTATTTTTGTGAAATTTTATTTTGCGAATATTTCTTTATTATATGTATATTTTTGTTGTAATAGTAATTTCATTTATAAGCGTACAGATATCATTGACTTTTTTATTCTTTACAATTTTATACTTCGCCGAAAATTCTGTGACGTTTCGCTTGGTACTTTTTTCTTTACTTTTTTTTTGTTTCTTTTTTTATTCTACAATTTTATCGTTATGCTTTCTGCCTTTGACGTTTGATTTTTTTGATCGTAAGGAATTATTTAATTTTACGAATAAAAATTTCGAAGGAATGAAATTTTTATGTTAAATATACGCACGTGAATATAATGAAAAATATGAACCGATGATGTCTAATAATTATACATTTAATTCGGTGAATAATAGAATTGTAAAATTTCTAATGGACAATATATCGGGTGTTCAAAAGAATACATTAAAAAATTTTTATCTCGAAAACGTAGCATTTTTGAGAAAAATTGTTCTAACAAGTGTCATTTGATTTAAATAAAAGAAATATTATGATATTTCTTGTTTTTTATTTAATTGGAAGTTTTAACTGAAAGTTTTAACTGAAAGTTTAATCTGAAGGTCGACTTTATTTTTCGATAAAAAAAAAAAAAAAAAAGAAACAATATTTCATTAATAATTTATTTATTCTTTTTTGTTCTCATCTTATTAATAACGAATAATAAGTTTTTATTATAAAAAAATAAAGGCTCGCATTTAAGAAAAGTAAAGTTAAGCTTAAACGGACTTAAAAAGCTTATAATATATAAAAATAATGAATAGTATAATATTATTCTATTCATTATCTGATAACTTTTAATCTGAACAATTTTTTTCAAATATATTTTGTTGGCGAAACAAAAAATTTATAAGGCTTTATTTTGAACATCCGGTATAATATAATAAAGAATGAGTATATAGATTGATAAAGTGGCATATATATTTATATATATGTGTGTGCGTGCGTGCGTGTGTGTGCGTATGTGTTTATATGTGTCAATATCAATATGTATAATTTTTATTTGTAATATTCAAATATTATTTTTCAATATTTAAATATTAAAACATTAAGTTTCAATGTTTAATTTTAATATTTAATTTAATTATATAATTATATATATATATATATATATTATTATTATTATACAAGCAAAATAATATATATATAAATTGATAATTATATTTATAATAATATATTATAATTATAAATATAATTATATAAAATTTACTATAATTATAATATAATAATATATTATAATTAAAAATATAAATATATATATATATTATAATGTAATAGATATAATTATGTTTATAATTTATATAAATATATACATACACACAATATACATGTATAATTATACACATATATACATATATGTATATATAATTATATTTATAATTATATATATGTACATATTGATATATTAATATAATAACAATAAAGATATTATTATGAACGTATATATATATATTACCATAAATGAAATACAATGAACAAATAAATATATATATTTACAACAATAATCTATATATATATATATATGCATCGATATTATAATATTTATTCTATATATATATATTATATTTATAATTAATATATAATTATATTTATACTACATATATATATATATTAATATATTAATATATTAATTATATATAAATGTATATATAATTATAATAATTATAATGAAATACATTTAGAATCGTAAACTAATTTAGTAAATTAAACAATTTAATTTTTTCATTATAGGAAATAGGAATTGCCAATGTTATCAGAGCATACAATTGGAATACAAAGCTTTTAAAATGCGTGGGAGTTTGGCCATTGAAGATCTATGATCCGATTTTTCTCTTCTTTTTCATATATCTTTCGATTCATTGTTCCTTAACATTAGCACATTTGATTTATTCTCCAAAAACTATCGACAACGTCGTATCGAATATATCGGAAAATATTATTCTATCGATGACCCTTATGAAAATAACAACCATTAGAATCAATAGAGAATCATTGGGTAAATTATTGATGGATGTCAAAGAGGACTCATTGTCTGAAAATTACGAGAGTAAGGAAGAGAAAGAGATATTCTACAAGTATACTAAATTACCACCACGTTTTATACTAACAGCTGTCATTTCAATGACTCTTGCCATATTATTGTATTACGTGAATGGACTTAAGATTGGACTTCAAATTGGTAATTCAATTCTTTTTTTTTTTTTTCTTTTTCTTCTTATTCTATACCATTATTATTAATTTTACGCCTTTTATTACTATTTGTTTATCTATTTATTTATTTATTTATTTATTTATTTATTTATTATTAAATTAATTGATGTGACAAATACAAATGCAAAAATATTTACAATAATTGAGCTCGCACATTTAAATCAATAATCATTTTTAATATTCATAATAAGTAAATTAAATTCAATTCGACATAAGGTTTCGATATGTATTACATATTTATTGTATATATCATAAAGAAATAAATGAACAAACAAACAAAAAGGTTTCTATTATTCAAAAAAAAAAAAAAAAAAAAAAAGAAAAAAATTGATGTACTAACAAGCATCGAAGGTAATCATGAATCATTGCATTTTGTTATATTTTCGATTAGGATTTAACGCAATAATCGTAACAACAATAAATATTGTGATAAATAAAGATCAGTAAGTGCGAAAGTTGATTCAAAAAATTTGATCAGCCATCATTTAGATTTTTTGAACATGATCGTCCACTTGAACGATCTGAAGAATTTAATAATAATATTGTTTTAAAATTATTATCGTAATTGTTCGAGTTGGATCCAAAATTAATAGTACGTAGAACAGCTGACACATTTGGGATAGTCAACAATGCAAAAAAAAAAACCTTTTATAAAATCAAAAAATCAACGAGAAAAAATTTGTACATTGTTATTGACCAAACAACAAGGCGATCCATTAGCATAATCGATTCGATCGATGAGAAATGAGTGCTATATAGGAATTTGTAACGATACTAATCAATGATCTTCAAAATCAACAAGCTATATCCACATTTAAATTAGGTCTAGTTGCACGTACTGCAATGGCATAATTTATTTTGTATTGTCATAATCAATTGTCGTTGATGTTTATTATTCACAATTGAAAAGGTTACTTAATCAATTGTTGAAAAAAATGGACCGACACTGGTGCGGAACTGAAAATCTATGCCGACTAAAAAAAAAAAAATAAAAAAACGAGCTGAGAAAATAATAAATCGACTTAGGTAGAATGTACTATCGAAATTCATCGATATTCATTCGATATTATATTATTTGGATTATTATTTGTTTAGATTTATTTTTATAAAAAAGAAAAAAAAATATCTCCAAACGTCAATGGTTTTTATCTATACACTGGATGTATATTTTTATGAACGAGTATTTGAAAAATTACGAAAGAGATGACAAATGTGCGATTGATTAGATAATACTAAAAAAAAAAAAAAAAATATAATAAAATTTGTATCTATCTGTCTGTCTCTAATTTTAAATTAATCGATTAATTATGAGTATCCTGTAATATTTCACGAACAATATGACGTATCATTATATCGGACATTAACTCTATATGAATATATTTTAATCATTTCTTAAAAATATATTTTGTTCATTTGCTTCGTTTCTTTTTTACAGCAAAGCAGAATAATTCCATGGGTAATCAATTGCCTTATAAAGTATTAGTTATCATCGATTTGAATGATAATAGGATTTATGCATTGGTATGTGCTTATCAGACAATGATCATACCATCTATCATATTTGGTTATGTAGGATTTGATTGTATGTTCGTCAATTTGTCCACTCAAATTGTCGCACAATTCGCCATATTGTCGCATAAGATGAATGATATATTAAATAATTCGGAAAATTATCACGAGGGTATAAAGAAACTTGTATTACGACATTATCGATTGATAAGGTAAACTATCACTTGATTATATAAAAATATTTAATATAAGGTAAACCATACATTTGATTATATAAAAATATTTAATATATGTATTAATAAATATTAATAATTATTATATAAATATATATTATATAATAATATTATTTGATTACGTATTTATTAATTTTAACCTGGTACATGTCATAAAATATATCGGCAAAAAAAGAAACAAATATATAAACAAAGAAATATATATTTCTGTATGAATGACATCGTAATAATATATTAATAATTAATATATAAATATATATTATATAATAATATCATTTGATTACGCATTTATTAATTTTAACCTGCTACGTGTCATAAAATATATCGCCAAAAAAAGAAATAAATATATAAACAAAGAAATATATATTTCTGTATGAATGACATCGTAATAATATATTAATAATTATTATATAAATATATATTATATAATAATATCATTTGATTACGTATTTATTAATTTTAACCTGCTACGTGTCATAAAATATATCGGCAAAAAAAGAAACAAATATATAAACAAAGAAATATATATTTCTGTATGAATGACATCGTAATGATATATTAATAATTATTATATAAATATATATTATATAATAATATCATTTGATTACGTATTTACTAATTTTAACCTGGTACATGTCATAAAATATATCGGCAAAAAAAGAAACAAATATATTAGGTTGGTGCGTATGAAATGTCGGATTTTCTTTAATATATTCACTTAAGAATCCGACATTTCATTCGCACCAACCTAATATAAACAAAGAAATATATATTTCAGTATGAATGACATCGTAATGATTGTTTCGTTTTTTTCCAAATTTTTTTAAATCGTTTAAAAGACAAAAAATTATACGGAACTCTATCGTAAGATATTATTTCTAATTTTTACATGAAATATTTCAGATTGGCGGAAAGATTGGAAGATAATTTTAACATCGTGATTATGCAACAACTATTAGGTACCACCATACATCTTTGTATTTCCGGTTATCATTTATTAATGGTACACATAAAAGCGAATAATTTTCTTTTTTTCCTTTTTCATCATAAGGACGTACATAACTTTAGAGCAAAAAAAAAAAAATAGAAAAAACGAATATATTTCTATAATATATTTTGTCAAATTTTTAATCTTTACATATCTGCATAATTTATTAAAATAAATATTTTCTTTGCATGATAGGACTAACGTTAAAGATTAAATTAATAATTAAATTAACGTTAAAGATTAAATTAATAATTAAATTAAATAAATTAATAATTTGTTTAATCAAAAATAATGAAAAATGATGGATAAACGTACGTTGGGATGGATATATTGCAAAAATTCATTACTTACGATAATTTCAATGATCATTAATTAAAATAAAAAGATAATAATTTGTGCATGTATTAGGTTGGAAACTATGAAACGGGCATTGAATGAAAATAAATAAGTAAACAAAAACGCCCGTTTCATAGTTTCCAATCTGATACTTATATATTAAATTGGAAACTATGAAACGGGCGTTGAATAAGAATAAATAAATAAACAAAAATACCCGTTTCATAGTTTCCAACATAATATAATTCTTAAAATATAAGAGTAAAACGAGTATATCTGTTTGAATCGAATTTTGGAAATTAAATTTTTATACGTAAAATAATGAACGTTTATATTATTTTTCTATTTGTCGACAGCATTGCACTTTTGAAAAAAAAAAAAAAAAAAAAGTAGTACTTCGTAAAAAAAATCGAGTCGACAAGAAATCCTAAATTTAATGATGCAGATAATGAACGACAATTTTGAAATCTCTCGATTGAGTAATTTTCACGAAATTTTGGATACAGATGTTGAAGTTTTTTAGGTTACAATTAATAAAAAAAAAAAAAAAAAAAATAAAAAAATAAAAAAAAAAACAATACATATGAAGTTTAAATTTATAAACAGATAACAATTATCTTTGTGTATACTCTTAATGAATCATCGATTCCAGGATCATTTTCGAGAATTTTGTAATCCAAAATTTTAATCTATCATTTTTACTAACTGTGTGTATTGAAAGGATATAGAAAAAAAAAAAAAAAAAGAAAAAAAAAATTGATCATGTTTTCTATTCAAAAAGTATCATGTACGTCCTTAATTTACATGATAACAACTAATTAATGCTTTTTCTTATTTTCAATTTTTAGAGTAAAGAAACGAAAGATAATATAGCATTGTTTTTGTTCATTTCATATGGATTTTGCGTGATAAACACACTTTTTATTTATTGTTACATTGGCGAATGTCTTATTCAGGAAGTATATAAAACAATTTACCTTGATAATATCTTAATTGAAATATCAATTATCTCATTAATGTCATTCGTTTTATTCAATTAGAGTACCAATTTTGGTAATGCCATTTACAATTATGACTGGTATAATTTATCGGCAACGGATTCGAAATTTATTCTCATTTGTATGATACGAACGAAAAAGCCTCAATTTTTAACATCTGGCAAATTTGTCGTCTTATCTTTGACCATTTTCACAGACGTAAGTATACTTTGAAAGATTTTGGTTTTTTTTTTTTATTTTTTTCTTTTTTTTTTTTTTTTATTTTGAAACAACGATACAATTGTTATTTTCATTATTATCATTATTTCCTTTTTTTTTTTTTTTGATATTTGCAGATCGTCAAAACTTCGATGGGATATTTATCGGTACTACGAACATTTTTGTAAATGGGATTAAAGTAAAATCGATTAAATAGTAAAAATTTTTATTTTATTTATTTGTTTATTTTCTTTTTTTCTTTTTTTTTTGGCTTTATATCGACTTCCTTCGTACGAAGATAAACGTTGATTTGTACTGACGTTATAAAATATATAAATACGATTTTAAAACGATCGAACAAATCTCATCAATTTTTTCCTTTTATAAACAAAATTAGTATTTAAATGTTAAAAGAATTTTGACGGATATATCAATTGTTTGATTCTTTTAATAAATAAAAGAAGGTCAATTATCTTTGATCTTATTTATTATCACACGTAAATGTGATTGGATAAAAATAATAATAATAATGACGATAATAAAATTTATTAAAATAATTAAAATTATAATTATTATTAATTTATAATTATATTATTGTTATTAATAATATGTAAATTCAAACGTAAGTGATTAATATTTTCAAAGTTGAAAACAAATATGGATTCAATTTGTTTTTCATTTTTTTTATCTTTTCTTATTATTGTTTTATTGATAAATTACGTACATATACGATAACAAAATTTGGTATTGGCAAAAACGTTTTAGTTTTTTTTTCTTTTTTTTTTTTTTTTTTTACTTACATAAAAACCAAAATGAGCTTTCCGGTAAATCCTAGATGTTATGTCAATATCGTCTGTATTGTTTTTTTCTTTTTTAATTATTGTAAAATCATTAATTATATTTCAATAATCAATATCGAGAAATAATTATTGTCATATTTATTTATCGTAAATTATTTGTCTTATTAACATAAATTATTTGTCTTATTTGTAAGAATGATAAGTGGGTGCATTTATTATATAAAAAATTTATAAACATATAAAATAAATTTTCATTATTTGTATATCGAAACATTGAAACGATCACGTAATGTTTGATATAAAATTAAAATTAAGAAAAACGTAATAAATAAAAACGACCAACGAAATATAATATTTCAATAAGAAAATTGAAAGAAAAAATGGAAACAAATGTTAATCAAAAAAAAAAACAAAAAAATAATAAACAAATATATTTGCACATCGATAAATGAGTAAATAAAAAGTCTGATTAGAAAATATAATAAATAATAACCATTGATAATATACGAGAGAAAAAGGAAAAGAAACATTCAAGAAAAAGAAGTCAAAATTCATAGCCAATGCAAGTTATTAAATAGTAAAAAAAAAAAAAGAAAAAAAAAATTATAAAAAATTAAATTAAAAAAAAAAAGAATAGAAAAATAGAAAAAGATTATCTATATACCAACAGAAGAAGGTTAATTTTAAAATAAAGAAAAATAATGTTGTAAAATGCAAATGATAATTAAAAAGTAAAAAAAAAGTTTTTCTCTTTGTCCAACAAACTGAATCAAAGCGATAGGAGTACATTTTTTATGCGTATTCCAATTCCGACAAATTTTTATACAATTGGAATATCTATTATCAGATTAATTTAACTGTTTCATTAAATTAGTATACAAAGTTTGTTAATATCATTTATTATTACGATTGATATTACTTACCGACAATGGATTCCAAATTTTTTCTTATTTGTTTGATACGCACGAAAATAATCGTAATGTTTAAAGTCTGGCAAATTTGCCGTCTTGTCCTTGACCATCTTCACAGATTTAAATATATTTTGGATTATCTTTTTTTTTTTCTTTTTTTCATTTTTTAAATTACATTCCTTGCTGCAACGATACAATTGTTATTTCATTATTATTAATATTATTATTATTATTATTATTCGTTTTATTTGCAGATCATCGATGGAATATTTATCGATACCGAATACATTTCTGTGAAAATATGAAAATGAGATGGATTAACTAGTAATAATTATTTTCTTCAATTTTTATTTCAACTCTCTCTTTTCAGATGGGCAAACTTTTTGTGTATACATCGTTGATTTGTACTAATGTCATAAAATGCAATTGTTAGACGATCGAGAAAACATTTTCTTTTTTTTTATTAAATTCGTACATTAAAATTTGTACATTAAAAATGTACAAAATTTTTTAAATGCCAATAGATTTTAATTAATTCAACGTAAACATATTTAAAACGGCAATATAATAATTAATATATAATTGAGAGAACTAAGATAATAAATAAAAAAAAAAAAAAAATGTTCTACCAGATATAACACTTTCCACTATAGAAATAAAATAAAGCGAAAGTACAGACGACAGTGGAAAAAAAAAATTATTAAAAAAAAAAGAAAAAAAAAAAGCATTTTATGTCGACAAAGTTAAGAGTTCAAAAAAAGTTCTAATAAATGAGAAACGTCGATCGAAAAAGAAATCCCCCCCCCCCTCAAAAAAAAAAGATTAATCGAAGAGAAGTTAAAACTTTTATAACTCAAATAATACGAATGTAGAAAAAAAGGAAATAATGAAAGTAAAATCTCAGAGAAAAAGATTACTGAGATATCAATTAAAAAAAAAAAAAATAATAACTTAATAATGAAGGAAAAGGAATCTTGCGCGAAGGAAGTGATAATTAAAAAATAAAAGGAAAAAAAAAGAAACAAAAAAAAAAGAAAAAAAGAAAAAGAAAGTTTCCCTCTTACCCCAGAAATTATTTACATCGTAAAGCAGCACTCTTCTCGTCACTCCCCTAACGTGAAATCCTCCATATAAAAGTACAATGGTAAAGACATGTAATTCCACGAAGTACTTACGAATACTTGTTTCCGTGAAAAAAAAAAAAAAAGAAAAGAAAAGAAAAAGAAAAGAAAAAGAAAAAAAATTGTTTTCCTCTAAACCACCACCATTAATTCAGCCACAATCAATGTGTTTCGTTGGTCGTATCATACAGAACTGGGATGCAACAAGAAAACGGAAGGACGATTGAACAAAGCAAAGTGGTGGTTGGGGAAGGGGTGGAATATTATGTTCCAGGTAAACTGAGAAACTTCGAACTATATCCGAGCGAAGAAGGGTGAATATACCCTTAGAATGAGATATTACTTTTTTTTTTCTCTACAACTATGATCACCCTCTTTCCTGAAAAAAAAAAAAAAAAATAAAAGGAAAGAAAAAATTCAGTGAGAAATAAATGGAATGAAGTTATAACAAATTTTACATGAGGATTGTGAAACAATAAGATATCCTACGAGAATTAAACCGAAGCGATGAGAGTACATTTTTTATGTACACTCCTATTCCTCTACCAACTTTACCATCACTAACTAACGTAATCGATCATCGTAACAAAGTAACTGTTTAATTTCTCGATAGTAAGGGTTAGGGACGAGTTGTTTCACAATATTTTTTTCCATCGACTTCAGATTAACTATTTAAGCAACCCTTTAGATGCGTATAACAACTTTTCAAACGGAGTTTACCAGGGAGGACGCTCGACCATTTTGTCGTCAGTCTGTCGCGAACCTTCGAAGAGATAAAATGGAAAAGGAAAGCATTGAAGTAAGATAAAGAGCATGGTTTGGTTTTGTTTTTATTTTTTGTTTTTTTTTTTTTCCTCTTTTTTTTCTAACCGTAAAACGAGTCTCATGTCGAATATACGACGATCGTATATACGACGCCAATAAGTGCCATGGATATTCTACGTAATGATAGGAAATGATTTTCCATCGATCTATGTGTTCAACGTTTATCTCAATTGGAAATTATTTTTGTGAAATTTTATTTGCGAATATTTCTTTATTATATGCATATTTTTGTTGTAATAGTAATTTCATTTATAAGCGTACAGATATCATTGACTTTTTTATTCTTTACAATTTTATACTTCGCCGAAAATTCTGTGACGTTTCGCTTAGTACTTTTTTCTTTACTTTTTTTTTGTTTTTTTTTTATTCTACAATTTTATCGTCATGCTTTCTGTCTTTGACGTTTGATTTTTTTGATCGTAAGGAATTATTTAATTTTACGAATAAAAGTTTCGAAGGAATGAAATTTTTATGTTAAATATACGCACGTGAATATAATGAAAAATATGAACCGATGATGTCTAATAATTATATATTTAATTCGGTGAATAATAGAATTGTAAAATTTCTAATGGACAATATATCGGGTGTTCAAAAGAATACATTAAAAAATTTTTATCTCGAATATATGACATTTTTGAGAAAAATTATTCTAACAAGTGTCATCTGATTTAAATATGGGAAATATTATGATATTTACTGTTTTTTATTTAGTGAAAATTTTAACGCTACGTCAAGATAAACTTTGTTGTTCGATAAAAAAAAAGTTTTCATAGAAAATTCACTTGTTTTATCTTCTTTTCTTTTTCTAACGAATAATAAGTTTCCATTATAAAAAATGTAGTCTTCTTTGATCTCCATTATAAAAAAAAAAAAAGTACAATAATACGTTGTCTTTATTGTCGTACAACTTTTATCTAAATTAGTTTTCTCAAATACATTGTGTTAAGAAAATAAAAAAATTCGTAACGCTATATATCGACACACGTTAGAATGTAATAAAGAATTTTTAAATGTGATGATAATGCTGTGTATATATTTTCTTTTCGTAATATTTCAATATATTTAGACATTATTTTTAAATATTTCAATATCAGAAAATTAATCTTAAATATTGAAATAATTTCAACATTTCAATATTTTATATCAGCAGGAACATTAATTATATATTTCTAATTAAAAAACATGTATATTTAAATATATTTAATAATAGAATATATACATATATTTTTATTTATTGAGTAATTTTAATTGTAATACAAAATTGAGATAAGATATGATCATATTGAAATTATAATAAATTAAAATTGGTATATATAAAAATACGTGTACCTATAATAATAATAATAATTTGTATATATACATATCAGTAGGAATAACAAATTTTTTTTATAATAAATCAATCTTAATTGACAGAGAAATAACGAAGAAAATAATAAAGTAAAACATATATTTTTGTTTATTGAGTAATTTTAATTGTAATACAAAATTGAGATAAGATATGATCATATTGAAATTATAATAAATTAAAATTGGTATATATAAAAATACGTGTACCTATAATAATAATAATAATTTGTATATATACATATCAGTAGGAATAACAAATTTTTTTTATAATAAATCAATCTTAATGGACAGAGAAATAACGAAGAAAATAATAAAGTATACAAGTCAACGATCATACCTCGTTGTAAAAGCGTTGTAAACCGCTTGGGAACACCGTGTGTTGTTGACATTCTTTTTACTTTCTTTTTTATTTTTTTTTTTTTTTATAAACAACCAAAACTACAATAAAATGATATATGTCACTGTAGATCACTTCTGTTTATTTGCACTCTATCTAAGATGTCTGTTTCGTTGATCGCACTCTTACTATCCAACAAAGAGAAGAAACTAAAGAATTTTGTATGTATTTTTTTTTTTTTTATATGCTTTACTACATTTTATTTAACGGACGTAAAATACTTCGTACAAATGAAATATACGCTAGAATAAATTAATTTTTTTGTAAGTAAAAATATATATAAATGAAAAGAATCCAGAGGTCAGTTATCATACCGCGTTGTAAAGCACCAGTCCTCGTCCGATCACTGAAGTTAAGCAACGTTGGGCACGATTAGTACTTGGATGGGTGACCGCTTGGGAACACACTGTGTGTGTGTTGACATTTTTTTTCTTCTTCTTTATTTCTTTTGATAAACAAAAACCTCAATGAAATAACGCGCGTCATCGTACATTACTTGCCACCCATTTGTTTTGAATTTAAACAGCCCATTTGTTTGAACGCAATCGTACTTTCTCACATAGCGAAGAATCTAAAAAAAACTTATGTATATATATATTTTTTTTATTCATTATAGACATATGAACATATATATACATTGTATACATTGTATACGTACGTATACATTGTAATATATATTTATATATATATATATATATATATATATATATAATTATAAACAAAAATATATAAATATGTATCAATATATTAAGACATTAATATATCAATATATTATATACACGTATATATATATATATTTTTTTTTTATATTAAATTGTAATAAAATGTATTTAGATGTGTAATATAACAATTAATTTAGAACTAATCAAGCGAATTAATTAATTCGATTTTTTTTGTTTTTATTATAGGAAATAGGAATTGCTAACGTTCGAAGATCATTCAATTGGACCTCAAAACTTTTAAAATGCATGGGAATTTGGCCATTGAAGAACTACGTTCCGATATTTCTCTTCTTCTTCACATATCTTTTCTTACATTGTTTTCTAACACTCGTACAATTGTATATGACTCCAATAAATATGGAGAACGTGGTATCGAATATAGCAGAGAATATTGCTCTAATCATGACACTATCGAAAATAACAATCGCTAGAATAAACAGAGAAGCATTGCGCAAATTATTCATGGAAATTGAAGAATATTCACTTACCGAGAAATACGAAACTAAAGAGGAGAAATTAACCTTCGTGAATTATACTAAATTACCACCATATTTTATTGTAATAGTTGCCTCTTTAGCGACACTGGAAGAAATATTGTATTACACCGGTCGAGTTATGGATGGGATTCAAATAGGTAATATATTAGGTTGGAAACTATGAAACGGGCGTTGAATGAGAATAAAAACTAAACAAAAAACCCCCGTTTCATAGTTTCCAACATAATACTTATATTAGATTGGAAACTATGAAACGGGCGTTGAATGAAAATAAATAAATAAACAAAAACGCCCGTTTCATAGTTTCCAACCTAATATATAACTTTTGATTTTTTTTTTTTTTTTTATGACATTATATTTGAAATATTTCATATTAATTACTCTATAGATTTGTCTTTATGTTTAGTCGAAAAATTTTTTTTTCTTTCTTTTTTTTTTTTTTTTTTAATTCATTTATCTATTAATTTATTATTGAATTATCGAATGGGTCGACGTACACAGACACATATTCATAAACACACGTATGAATTTGAAAAAGTCATTGATCATTTGATATATTTTTAATAATCAAATTAATTTTGCATTCCCAAAATTCAAAGGAAAAAAAAAAAAAAAATACATATGTCATTGCACGTTGTTTAATTTTCTATCGAGAATTAAATCCAATGATTAGAAATTAAAAGCAATGACAAATTTTTGTGAGTATATATGAATAAGTTCTGAAGGTCAATAAGGGTTAAACGTCGATTGAGAAAATTTCATTAGAGATTATTTTTGTCGTTTGATATGAAAATGTTCAAAATGAATGATCTTGTGTAATTCAATAATAATATTTTTTAAAATGATTGCTTCAATTGAATTCAAGTTTGACAGTGCAAGTAATACCTGACATTTCGTGAATTTCTTGAATGACAATGACAAAGATATATTTATAAAATTGAAAAGATATTATCATGATATTTGTATTCCGCATCAATTATCGAATTTACATTGGCTGATCATTAACTATGTTAATGATCAGACAATGATTTCCAGAATCAACAAGTTATATCCACATTTATATTAAATTTGACCTTAAACAAGATACTATTGTGCCTTTGACGGTATTACAACGGGCATAATTCATTTTTGAATTATGCGTTGTCATAATTAATAGCTATTGATATTTATTGTCTAGATTTAGAACGATAACATAACGAGTTATTGATAAAATGATTGGCACTGATAAACGATAAACGTAAATCATATCGTAATATGTTAATGGCAGATTTTGTGCATCAAAAACGAACCAAAAAAGAAAAAAAAAAAAATAATAAATCAACATTACTAGGAAATATTATCGAATTCATTCGTATTCAGTCGATATTACATCATCGGATTATCATTTGTTTAAATCTATGAAATATTTTATAAAAAATTAAATGTCTCGAAATATTAATAGCTTTTAGGGTACATCTCGAATCATATTATTTATTACAGCGTGCCAGATACATTATTTATGAAAGAGGATTTAAAAGTATTACAGTAGAAATGGCGATTAAACGATTGATTAGAAAATAATAAATAATAAATAAATAAATGAAAATTCCATTTCTTTTTTTTTTCTTTTTTTTTTTTTAAATCATAAATTAATTATAAATTAATCGATTGAAACTCGATATTAATATTCGTTTTAATCAATTTTAATCAAATCCTTTTGTTCGCTTATCTTTTGATAATTCTTCTTCTTTTTTTTTTCTTCTTCAAAAAAATATTTTATTTCTATCTCTCCTTTTTTTTTCTACTTTTCAGCAAAGCAAAACAATTCCATGGGTTATCAGTTGCCGTACAAAACATTAGATATCATCCATTTTACGGACAGCAGGATGTACGCATTGATCTGTGCTTATCAAATGATGGTCATACCTAGTTTCATATGTGGTTATGTAGGATTTGATTGCATGTTCATCAATTTGTCCATTCAAGTGATCGCACAGTTCGCCACACTGTCCTATAAGGTCAAGACATTTTTAAATAAATCTAAAAATTATAATGAGGGTATGAAGGAACTTGTACTACGACATTATCGATTGATAAGGTAAAATATCATATAATTATATAAAAATTATTGAAATATATATATATATATATATATATATATATATATATATATATATATATATATATGAGTCTCATATTTACAAAATCGATTAATTCCGTAAAACAAAAAATGGTGTAAGGTGATGAAATATTGGATTGTTCAGAAAGTAATTTCGTTTAATTGTATTTTTTTGCACCCAACTTTACACATAAGTCGCATAATCATTATATATTTTGAGAGCTGATATAGTAAGGCTTGTATGTGAAAAAGTCCAATTGATTCTACGCAGTAGTTTTTGATTGGTGCCCTTTTAAATATGGAGAGCAATAAGCAGCATTTTCGTCATATTTTACTTTTTTACTATAGAAAAGGTAAAAATGCTGTTCAACTCAGAAAGAAATTAACCGATGTGTATGGAGAAGATGTGTTGACAATACGCCACTGCCAGAACTGGTTTACAAAATTTCGATTCGGCAATTTTGATGTCGAAGATGCATCACGTTCTGGAAGGCCGGTTGAAGCTGATAAAGACACGATAAAGGCATTAGTTGATGCAAACCGGCAAATAACAACACGTGAGATCGGTGAGAGGTTGAATTTATCAAATTCAACTGTTTATGACCACTTGAAAGGCCTGGGTTTAACCTCGAAGCTCGATATATGGGTTTCCCATGTTCTCACGGAAAGAAATTTGTGTTGACGTCTGTGAATCGCTTCTCAAACGTCACGAGAATGATCCATTTTTGAAGCGCATCATTACTGGGAACGAAAAATGGGTCGTATATAACAATGTCAAACGCAAGAGATCATGGAGCAAAAAAAATGAACCGGCTCAAAGCATTTCCAAAGCCAATATCCATCAAAAAAAGGTGATGCTGTCTGTTTGGTGGAATTTTAAAGGAATCATTTTTTTTTGAGATTTTACTGGATAACACAACAATTAATTCGGAAGTCTACTGTCATCAGCTGGACAAACTGAATGATGCACTTCGACAGAAAAGGCCAGAATTAATCAACAGAAAAGATGTAGTGTTCCACCAAGATAATGCGAGATCTCATACAAGTTTGGTCTCTCGTCAAAAACTTTTACAGCTTGAATGGGATACAATGCCACATCCACCATATTCTCCAGATCTGGCACCTTTGGATTATTATTTGTTCCGATCATTGCAAAATTTTTTAGACGGTAAAACCTTCACTTCAAATGAGGACTTCAAAAACCACCTCGATTAGTTTTTTGCCAGCAAAGACCCAAAAATTTTATGAGCGTGGAATCATGCTACTACCAGAAAGATGGCAAAAGGTATTGGATCAGAATGGCCAATATATAATTTTGTCTTTCATTTTCACAAAAAAAAAAAAAAAAGAAAACGAAATTACTTTCCGAACAACCCATTAACATAAATTATTTTTTTAAATTCCCTTTAAAATATAAATACAAATAAAAATTGTAGAATGTATAAATGTTGACTTTAGCTTTCATTTAACGACATATAAAAAATGAATACGTTAGGACAATTTTAAAATGATTATCATTAAGAGTAGAATTTTTGTGTGACTAAGGGAATTAATTCGATTTGGCAAATGAAAAAAAAAAAAAAAAAAAAAAAAAAAAAAAGGTAGTAAATACGCAAAATTCAATCATCAAATTCTTTTTTTCTTTTCTTTTTTATTTATTTCAGAAGAAATCTATTATATCTTTAATTAATTTAACATATCTATTATATATTTTTTATTAAAGATTTTTTCAGAAAAATATATAAAATCTATTACTGTTACATTATTTTACAGTTTGTTTAGATCAATTTATCAGCAACATAAATGACGTCTTCCTTCGTCGGCTATATTTAAGATCCCATTGAGACAATTTGTACTTAATTTATTAAAATAATCATGTTTAATGGAAGAAATGAATTTCAATAGATCCATCATACGTTTCATCTTATATCTTATTACAGTTCTACCATAACAATGACGTGCTTTATATCATTCAGACTTAATGATCTTTATTCTATAAATTTTTTTTATATTAATCGCATGAAATTTTGAATCTTCGTTAAAATTATATTTGCATTTTATAACGTAAGGTTTATAATTAAGGACTTATTGTTACGATAGTCAAATTGGAATTAATTAATTTATATTATGTCTTGTTTTTCAATTAAACGAGATCTATGTCGTTACAGGATTGATAGATGTACGAGATAAAATAACTGATTTAAATTGTACAAATGATAACAAGGCATTACATTATTTCTGATAAGACACTATCAGATATGTTATCTTTATCATTAAAGCTTTATTGCATGTTGCGTATGATAATTGCATTATTCGCAACGATTTATACATTAGAGTATGGATTTAATAAGATTAAATTCTTAAATCAATTAGGTTTTA
This sequence comes from Vespa velutina, assembly GCF_912470025.1. NCBI lineage: Eukaryota > Metazoa > Arthropoda > Insecta > Hymenoptera > Vespidae > Vespa > Vespa velutina. The sequence continues at coordinate 2,059,268 of NC_062212.1, forward strand.
TTCGATGATCAAAAAAATTTTGTCATTAAATAACAGAAATTGAAGAAAATTTATTATGAAGTTGAAAAGTGAAAAATTCATCAATTGCTTTGACACTTAAATATTAAGAAAAATTCAAAAAGTGGATTTAATTGATTTAGCTTATGAATGAATTATAAATAAACAATGATAAGTTATTTTATTTAATAGATTATTCATCAATTGTTTTGACACTTAAATTATTAGGAAAAATTCATAAAGTGAATTTAATTGATTTAGCTTATGAATGAATTATAAATAAACAATGATAAGTTATTTTATTTAACAGATTATTAAATATCATTTCTTTATTATATTTACAAGCATATAACATTCTGTTTTATAATACTTATATAATTATTATATAATATATAATTAATAATATATAATTATTAGAATGTGATTTTTTTTCGAAAGACTATTATTTGTTATTTGATTAATAATTTTTTGACTTTTACGTGGCTCTTAATTAACGAACCATTTAATTAAATATTTTTAAATTTATTATACTAAAACTATTTATATTTAATTATATTAATTTATAATAATATTATTTATAATTAATTACATTAAATCATATAATTATTTATTTATTCGTTATACTTTATTTGTTATTTCAATTTTTTATGTTTATTCATTACTTTCTTTTTCATTATTTGTTTATGTATTTATTAATTTCAATTATCTTCATGTTGCTGAATATAAACAAAAAAGAAAAAGAAAGAAGCAAAAAAAAAAAAAAATATTTCCTTCTGAATAATATGATTGATTCCATTTCTATTTCTCTCTTTTTTTTTTTTTTTTCAATAATGAAAAAAAAAAAGAAACAATAATAATGTACTCTATTATAATATTATTTCAGATTGGCGGAAAAATTGGAAGATAATTTTAATTTACCAATTATGCAACAAATGTTGGGTACTACTATTCATATGTGCATTTCCGGTTACTTCGTATTGATGGTAAAAAATATATTAGCGAATAATATATTTTTCTTTTTTTTCTTTTTTTTTTCTTTTTGTTTTAAGGATGTACATAATTCCGTAAGAAAAAAAAAAAAAAAAAAAAAAAAAAAAAAGAAAAAGAAAGAAAAACAATATTTTTTTCTACTAGTTCCTTCTGATATATCTTTGATTAAACTACGTAATTTATTTAAAAAAAAAATTAATTTTTTTTCGCGTGATATTACTTATCTTGACGATTAAAATAATAATTTTTTCTTTTCTAAAGTAATAAAAAATGGCGGAGAAATGGACATAGACGAAAATTCATTAATAACGCTATTTTCTGGAACGATTCAACGAAGTAAATAGAAAATAATTTATTTTTAAAATATAAGAGAAAATCTAATATACCCTGAGTCGAATTTTTCAAATAATATATATTTTTTTTTTTTTTTTTTTTTTTTTTTAATAAAATTTACATTTATTTTTCATTACTTTTGAAAAAATATTACACTTTCATTTTTGTTCAAAAAAAAAAAAAAATAGAGAGAGCAATTAGCAAAAAATAATCCAATTGGCAATAAATCTTTCATTTAATGTAGGTAACGAACAAAAAATTTCAAATCTTTCGATTTAGCAATTGTCAAGAAATGATTCATAATGATTTCAAAGTTTTCAAGGTGACTCTAACGAAAAAAAAGTATATCTGAAGTTTCCTATTACATTTACAAACAGATTATAATTATTTTCATGTAATCGCAATGAATCGTCGATTTCAGGATCATGTAATGAATCTTCAATCGTCGAAAAAAAGTTTAATTGGTATAAATGTTCACGTTTATGAAATAAGCTAGCCTCATTTGTTATATTTTGCGGGTCAAGTTCGGTCATAGTTGCACGATGATCATCTTCTTGTTTGACAAATTGATGAACGAGTTAATCAATTTCTATATTAAACAATTGGATTATTTTGAAGATCCATGATATTCTTTGATTAAAAAGATAAAGTAGCGATGTTCAATGGGATTCCTGTCCTTGGATCTATTGTTGATAATTTAATGATCCAAAGTACCGTACGCAAGGTGACTAAAACTGTCATTCGTATTTTTCGTAATTCCGTAAAGTCGACATAGCAACAAAATATCCTCACTTAGATCTTCATTGAATTTCCTTTAATTTCTTCCAAATGTTTTTTGGTAAAGCTTTATATCCATGGTCAAAAATGTCTTATCCAATCTTTAGCATTTGCTTGGTACCAAACTGCGCCATGATCCTGGATCGTGTAGACAGTAATGATGTACGGAATCCTCATTTGTGAAACTGTAATGATGAAATGTTTATCGAATGAGTTCTCGTTGCATCTATTTCTACTTTATCGACGGATCGACGTTAATCGTTAATTTATTGTAAATGAGTCTTTATGCTCCACGTTACATTTTTTATCTATGGCAATTGTTATCAGTTTTTTTGCCAATACTAGCAAACTTTACATATACTCATGCACATATTATTGCTACGGAATTATTATAAAATAAAAGACGATTGAAAAAGGGAATGAAATGTTCTGGAAATGATACTGTTGATCGATTTGAGATCATTGAACGATAGAATTAAATTGTTTCTATTATCATTATAATTCCGCTATTTTTTATGTATATCCTTCGTAATTATCTACATTCAAAAAATGTAAGAAACAAATTGATTTCTTTTTTTATCCAAAAAATGTCATGTACGTCCTTAATTTATTTGATAATACCTAATTGATACTTTATTTTTTGTCGCTTTTAGGGTCAAGAAACGGAGGATATTTTAACATCGTTCATGTTTGTTTTATACTTTTCTTGCGTGATAAATACACTTTTCGCTTACTGTTTCGTCGGTGAATGTTTTATTCAGGAAGTAAATAAAACAATCAATAATTTCTTAGATCATTTAAATATCAATTATCTGATTAATGTCATTCGTTTTATTCCGGTTAGAGTAACAATTTTGCTAACGCCATTTACAATTACGAATGGTATAACTTACCGCCAAAGGATTCCAAATTTTTTCTTATTTGTTTGATACGCACGAAAAGACCGCAATGTTTAACGTCTGGCAAATTTGCCGTCTTATCCTTGACCATCTTCACAGACGTAAGTATATTTCGAATTATTTATTTTCCATTTTTAAATTATATTCCTTCCTGTAACATTACAATTGTAATTTTATTATTATTATTCTTTTAACATTTGTAGATCATCAAAACTTCTATGGGATATTTATCGGTACTACGAACATTTTTATGAAAAGAACAAATGTGAATTTTATTACTAACATATTCTCATTTCTATTCTTAAATCATTCTTCCTTCATAGGAAGATAAATGATTTATCTATGGATCATTGATTTGTATTAACATTATGGAATATAGAAATACAATTTTAAGATCGAACATAACTATTAGTTTTTTTTTCATCAACAAAATTAATATCAAATGCAGGATAAAATGTTCTAACGTTAATTAGTTGTGTGTGCGTGTGTGTGTGTATATGTGTGTACGCTCATTTGCGTCTATGAGATAAATCTTGTCGTTAGTTAGTTGTATGTATGTATGTGTGTGTGTGTGTATGTGTGTGCTTGAGATAAGTAAATCGATAGTTGAATTTCACTTTGTTAGATACGTTCATTTATGAAAGGAAGAAATGAGATTGAAATTTTAAGAGTGAGAATAAAATGAAAATACAACCTGTTTGAGATGAGTAACAAGTACAAACAAAGGACAAAGTAATGATTAGAACAAAAGGGAAATAGAATTACGGTGTACGGTGTGCAAGGATATGAGTAATGATAAGATAAATGATAGGATAACGTGAAATAAGGACAACAGAATACAGTCTCGTATAAATCAAGCAAAGAGAAAAGAAAACAGAAGGATGTCTTCGATAAAATGATCTAATTAATAAATTAGAATGATATTAATTATTCGGTAGAATGATATTAATTAATAAAATCCTTATTAATCATAAGAGTAAATGATTCGAGTTTCATTAATCTCTATTTTTCACGTAAAATTACAAAAATATATCCTATACAAATGTAAGAGAATTTTCGCCGATATAATAATCGTCTAATTTTTTTTTTTTTTTTTTAAACATATGACCAGATACAAATTATTATTATTTTTCATACGAACGTCCAATTATAATTAATCAATCTTTTCAAGATTAAAAATACATTTGAGCACAATTTGTTATTCTTTTTTTCTTATTATTGCTTGTTAATGAACTAAGTCTATACGTGACAACAAAATTGGCGTTAACAAAAACGATCCTTATTTTTTTTTTTTTGTTTACTTACATGAAAACCAAACGAACTTTATGATCGATCACAGATATTATGTAAATATCGTTTATATTTATCCATAGTGTAGTTGTATGAATTTATTGCAAATGATCTGTTTAAAATTATTATAAAAATATTAATTGTATTTGAATAATCAATATATACGATCGATTATTGGACAGTCTCGTTTTGGTTAATTAATTATAAGAATTATAAGTGTTCCATTCACTATCAACAAATTCATCGAGTTAATATATTTTAATTATTTTAACATCAAAATGTACAAACGTATATATTATATTTTACATAAATTTAAGATTGAATAAATTAGTAAATATACAACAGCCAATGAAATACAATATTTCGTTAGAAAAATGAAAGAATAAGTGAAGACAAATGTTATTCAAAAAAACGTATAAACAAAACCATTTCCATATCGATAAATGAAAAAAACCGAAGATTGCGTAAAAAAAAAATATAATCAATCAAACAATTAATGATGTAAAAAGAAAAAAGAAAGAAAAATTGAAAAAGAAACAACACTCATAAGAAACAAATGATACGTAAAAAAATATAATTAATGTCAAGAAAATAATGTAAGTAAAATGTCAGAAAAAAATCAGAGATTAGGGGGTATTTCAATAAATAATAATAATTTAAAAATAATGGAAAAGAAATGTTGTGTAAAACAATGGATAATTAAGAATAAAACAAAAGTATCAATTTTTGTCTAAAAGTCGAATACTTCCTTAAGTATAGTACTCAAGATTACTCAAACGTGAAACACTCTATAGTAACGAGTAATTGTAAAGACATTTAATTCCACCGAGTACTTACGAATATATACTTCCATGAAAAGAAAACTTTTTTTTGCATTTAAGCCACCACCATAAAATTCAGGCAAATGTTCTTCGTTCATCGTATCACGCAGAACTGAAAGCAACAAGAAAACGGAAGGACGATCGAAGAAAGCAAAGTGGTGGGGAATGGAAACATATGTATTGTTGCAGGTAAAATGAGGAACTTCGAACTATGTCCAAGCGAAGAGGGGTGAATATACCTTTAGGGTGAGATATTACTTTTTTTCTCTATAACTATGATGAACCCTCTCTTTCCTGAAAAAAAGTGAAAAAAGAAGAAAGAAAAAAAGAAAAAAAAAAGGAAAGAAAAAATTCACTGAGAGGTAAATGGAATGAAGTTATAGCAACTTTTACATGAGGGTTGTGGTAACAATGAGATATCCTACGAGTTGAAACGATGAGAGTACATTTTTTATGCACACTCCTATTCCTCTACCATCTTTACCATCACTAACTAACGTAATCGATCATCGTAACAAAGTAACTGTTTAATTCTTCGTTAGAAAGGGTTAGGGACGAGTTGTTTCTCAATATTTTTTTCCGTCGACTTCAGATTAACTATTTAAGCAACCCTTTAGATGCGTATAATAACTTTTCAAACGGAGTTTACCAGGGAGGACGCTCGACCATTTTGTCGTCAGTCTGTCGCGAACCTTCGAAGAGATAAAATGGAAAAGAAAAGCATTGAAGTAAGATAAAGAGCATGGTTTGGTTTTGTTTTTATTTTTTGTTTTCTTTTCCTCTTTTTTTTCTAACCGTAAAACGAGTCTCATGTCGAATATACAGCGATCGTATATACGATGCCAATAAGTGCTGTGGATATCCTATGTAATGATCGGAAATAATTTTCCATGGATCTGTGTGTTCAAACGTTTATCTCAATTGGAAATTATTTTTGTGGAATTTTATTTGCGAATATTTCTTTACTATATGTATATTTTTGTTGCAATTGCAATTTCATTTATAAGCGTACAGATATCATTGACTTTTTTATTCTTTACAATCTTATACTTCGCAGAGAATTCTGTGACGTTTCGCTTGGTATTTTTTTCTTCTCTTTTTTTTTTTTTTTTAAATTCTACAATTGTATCGTCATACTTTTTGTCTTTGACGTTTACTTTTTTTTATCGTAAGGAATTATTTGATGTATAAAACTTTCGAAGGAATTAAATTCTTATTTTAATATACTCACGTGAATATAATGAAAAATATGAACCAATGATGACTAATAATTATATATTTCATTCGGTGAATAATCGAATTGTAAAATTTCTAATGGACAATATATCGGGTGTTCAAAATAATGCATTAAAAAATTTTTATCTCGAATACATGACATTTTTGAAAAATATTGTTTTAACAAATTTTCATTTAATTTCAACAAGGAAAATATTAATTTATTTGTAATTCTTATTTTGTGGAAAAGTTTAATGATACCTTAAGGTCAACTTTGCTATTCGATTAAAAAAAAGTATTTCATAGAAAATTGACTAATTTTGTTATCCTTTTTCTTTGATAATAATAAGTTCCTAATTTTAAAAATATTGACTTGTATTTAGAAAAAATGAAGGTAAGTTTGAAATAAACTTAATAAATAGAAAGAAGATTTAATAATATATCGTATTTATTATCAGACAATTCTTATGTCAATTATTTTTCTCAAATATGTCATGTTAACGAAATAAAAAATTACTAATGTTTAATTTAAACATCCGTTATAATGTAAAAAAAAAAATGCATGAATATAAAAATGAATAAATATATATATATGTAATTGTATCAATTGAAATAAAATGTATTTAGATATAAATTATAAAATAATTAATATAAAATTAATTTAACGACTTAACCAATTCGATTTTTTATTACAGGAAATAGGTATTGCTAACGTTCATAGATCATTCAGGTGGAGCGCAAAACTTTTAAAATGCATGGGCGTTTGGCCATTGAAGAACTACGTTCCATTATTTCTCTTCTTCTTCTCATATCTTTCAATTCATTGTTCTCTAACACTTGCTCAATTATTTTTGGGTCCAAAAACTGTGGAGAACGTGGTATCGAACATGGCAGAAAATATGCTTCTAACGATGACATTAACGAAAATAACAATTGCTAGAGTTAATAGAGAAGCATTACGTAAATTATTCATGGAAATTGAAGAGTTTTCACTTACTGAAAAATATGAAACTAAAGAGGAGAAATTGACATTCATAAATTATACTAAATTACCTCCATATTTTATTCTAATAATTGCCTCTTCAATGACGACGGTCGAAGTATTGTATTATTCGACTCGACTTGCCGATGCACTTCAAATTGGTAATTCATAATTTTTGTTTTTTGTTTCATGTATATACATATATATACACACACACATATATATATATATATACATATATTATATATGATATTATATTTTAAATATTTTATATTAATTCCTTTATAGATGTGCCACCATGTGTAATCCGACGATTTTTTTTATTCATTTATTTATTTATTTATCATTGAATTATTAGATGTGCCCATCATAGACATAGACACATATTCATACATACACACACGAGCACGTCATAATCGCCAATCAATTTTTAATATTATCCATATAAGTAAATTAATTTTGTATTCCTTACGTTCAAAAAAATACATACGTCTTATTACATGTTGCTTAATTTTCTATTGAGATATAACGACTAAAAAATTAATGGATAACTTTCAAATGTCAATAAATTCCATTGTTGGTTCAAACAATTTGAATCAGTCATCACTTAGACTTGATTCAATTATGTTCGCAATAGACGAATCTGCGAAACTTAATAATGATGCTTGAAAAAATTATTAACGAAATGCTTGAGACGAATCCATGATTGACAGTGCGAGAAACAGCTGAGATTTTCTAGGCTTCTGTACGGCAATTCAAAGACTTCTTCATGAAATTGGAAAGGAATCTTGTCAAGGAATTTCTATTCCGCATCAAATGTCGATTATGAAAGAAGATAAGCGAAAAAGAAATTGCATATCATTATTGACCAGTCAACAAGGTGATTAATTTTTTAACATAATCGTTATTGTCGATGAGAAATGAGTTCTATATAGCAACATGAAACTATAACAATCAATGACTTTCTTCGAATCAATCAGCTGTACCGACATCTTACGTTGAAAGAAGTGCTATTGTGCTCTTGAAGATATCCCACCGGCATATTTCATTTTGAATTACCTTAATCAATTGCCGTTGATAATTATTGTCAACAATTGGAACGGTTATATAATAAATTGTTGAAAAAATAGCTGGCACTGGTCAACAATATACACGTCATATCGCAACATACTAATGGCAGAGTCTTTGGATCAAAAACTACCCAAGAAAATAATAAATCAACTTTACTAGGAAGTTCTACCGAAATCGACGTATTCATTCGATATTACCTCAATGGATTACTATTTGTTTAAATCTGTGGTATATTTCATAAGAAATAAAATGTTTCGAAATGTCAGTAGTTTTCAGGTTCACCTCGAATCATATTTTTCATCATTGCGTGCACATTTTCATACTAGAGTATTTAAAAATTTGTAAAAGAGATGACAAACGCACATTTGATTAGAAAATAATTAAAAAAAAAAAAATTGAATCAAAGTTTGTGTCAAACTTTGAATTAATCGATTATTTATAATTACCCTATAATATTACACGAATAATATGGTGTATCATTGTATCGGACATTAATTCCATATGAATATATTGGAATATTTGTTTAAATCATCTAATCTAATGTTTTTTGTTCTTCTATATTTTCGTAATTCTTTTTCATAAGAAAATTATTTTCTTTCTTTTTCTCTCTTTCTACTTTTCAGCAAAGCTAAACAATTCCACGAGTTATCAGTTGCCGTACAAAACATTAGAAATCGTCGAATTAAGGGACAAAAGGATTTACGCTTTGTTGTGTGCTTATCAAGTAATATTCGTGCCTTGTGTCGTATTAGGTTACGTAGGATTTGATTGCATGTTTGTCAATTTGTCCATTCAAGTAATTGCACAGTTCGCAATATTGTCTTATAAGGTGAAAACTGTATTGAATAATTCTAAAAGTTATCATGATGGTATGAAGGAACTTGTATTACGACATTATCGATTGATAAGGTAAAGTATCCTATCATTATATGTAAATAACTGTAAGTGTGTGTATACACATATATATATATATGGTTGGAAACTATGAAACGGGCGTTGAATGAAAATAAATAACTAAACAAAAACGCCCGTTTCGTAGTTTCCAACCTAATATTTATATATCAGATTGGGAACTATGAAACGGGCGTTGAATGGAAATAAATAACTAAACAAAAATGCCCGTTTCATAGTTTCCAACCTAATATATAAACTATGATAAATTTTTTATATAGAAATTTAGAAATTAATTTCTTTAGTATATTTACGAACAGACACATGCACTCGCATGTATATTATTATTATATATATATATATATATATATATATATATATATATACATCTCTATATGGACCTTTGTTCCTTTTCTTATCTCGTATAGCGTTTTCATTCCCACTCGCAACCATAACTAATAATTCCTCTGCACTTAGCAATACCTTCACACTTCCTTCGTAATCCCTATTGTCTAGATCGTACTTTGTCGCCTATCTTTCTTACACTACGTTCCTCTTCAAGGACAGATTATACTTGCGATCAGCTGCTTTTCTTATTCCGTTCTTTTACACACTTTTTTTCAAGGACAATTACACTATCTTCGACTATCTTTCTTACATCGCTCTTTTATGCACTTTTCTTCAAGGACAGATCATGTTTCTGATCGACTGCCAATCGACCGTGTTATACACTCACACACACACATACACGCACGCACACACACATACGATTGACTTTAGAACTTTCCGTCTTTCATTTAATTGCTTTCGATTAGTTTCTCACATATGCGCTAAATGTCGAAACTATTTATTTTGTTATTCAATTGCTGGCTTGATTCATGCAAACACATTAAATTACAATTAATACTTGAAACTTTCATTTGTTCGATAAAAACTTGAATCATCTCATTCGCATTCACACACACATACACACACACACATACACACTCAGTTATCAATGATGGAATTCTCAATCCTATACCCACACATATACACATACATAAATATATATATATTATTCGATTTTGTAACAGATTATTAGAAATTGAATTTTTCATAAAGCACGTTATATGATTAATAAATTATTAATTTTACGCGTCTCTTGAACCAACCATTTAATTCTTTCGTTATTTATTTACTGTTTTGTTATTTATTATATTTTATTTTCTATTTAATTAATTATACATTGTATTCTATTAAGTTGGAAATTATGAAACGGGCATTGAATGAAAATAAATCACTAAACAAAAACGACCGTTTCATAATTTCCAACCTAATATTTGTTAATTCAATTTTTGTTCATTATTTTTTTATTTTTATTTTTTGATTATTTTTTTGGTAATTTCAATTAGCTACGTAACGACGTAGTATTTATTAAAAATAAATAAAGTCTTTTTAATAATACGGTATAGATTTAATCTTCTATTTCTTTTTTTCTTTTTTTTTTTTTTTTCAATTGAAAAATAAACAATGAATTGAAAAATGGTGTACTAATATATCATTGTTAATTTTTACTTGAAATATTTCAGATTATCGGAAAGATTGGAGGATAATTTTAATTTCGTGATTCTGCAGCAACTGATGGGTACCACCATTCATCTCTGTATTTCCGGTTACTTCCTGATGACGGTAGATATAATAGAGAATAATATCTTTTTCTTTTTTTTTTAATCATTTTAAGGATGTACATAATTCAATGGCAAGAAAAAACAAACATTATTTTACAATTTTTCTTACTACTTTTTTTCCTTTTTTTTTTTTTTATACTAAATATGCGTGATTAATTAGAATAAATTTGCTTTTGTCTGATAGGATTTACTTTTAAGATTAACTTGTTAATTTGTATTATGAAATGTAGAGAAAAATGGCGGAGAAACAGACATGGACAATGATATAGATAAAAAATTCGTCACTTACGATAAGTTTCATAATCAATTTTTGAAATAAAAGGAAATAATTCATATTGAATTAATTCTTAAAATAGAAAAGTTAAATAAGTTCTTATCGAGTCGAATGTTTAATCTTTATGCGTTAATACAACATGGCGGACATTTACATTTATCTTTTAGTACTTCTTGAGAGAAATCATGCTTTCTTTTTTGTTCAAAAAAAAAAAAAAAAAAAAACAAAAAATAAAAGAAAAAAAAACGGAAGTATTTCTCAAAAAAAATCAAGTAGATAAAAAGTCTTACATATCATGCAGATAATGATCGAAATTTTTGAAAATCTCTTTGTTGAGTACTATCTACGAAACTTATCATATAGATTTTAAAGTTTTCAAGGCTACTGTCATGAAAAAAACATAATCATTTAATGTGTTGTCGTCGTATCTACGTCTACTTTACCAATGGAATCCTTATTATTTTATCGTGAATCAGTTTTTATATTTTATTTTACATTCTCCATACACGGCCATATTTATCAATTTTTTTAATCTCGTATTAACATTTACTCTTGCGAAATTGCGATAAAATAAAAAAAATGATTGGAAAACGAAAATGATAATATTCGGATAATGATACTGTTGTTCAATTTGAATGAATCGAACAAGACAATTCTATTGTTACTATTATCAATATAATTTTGCCATTTTTTAATGGATATCTTTCATAAATATTTACATTCAAAAAATATAGAATACAAATTGATTTCTTTTATTATTAAAAAAAATATCATGTACATCCTTAATTTATATGATAATACCTAATCGATTCCTTTCATTTTTTTCTCTTTTAGGGTCAAGAAACGAAGGATAATTTGACATCGTTCTTATTCGTTGTGTACGTTTTTTCCGTGATAACTACACTTTTTATTTACTGTTTCATCGGTGAATGCTTTATTCAGGAAGTATATAAAAAGTCGATAATTTTTTTATACAATTGGAATATCTATTACCAGATTAATTTAAATTTTTGATTCAATTAGAGTACAAATTTTGGTAATGCCATTTATAATTACGATTGGTATAATTTACCGGTAACGGAATCGAAATGTTTTCTTATTTGTATGATAAGAACGAAAAAGCCGCAATTTTTAACGTCTGGCAAATTTGCCATCTTGTCCTTGACCGTCTTCACGGATGTAAGTACTTTGATGTAATAATACAATTATTAATTCATTATTATTGTGATTTTTTGGCTTCTTTTTCTTTTTAATATTTGCAGATCGTCAAAACTTCGATGGGATATTTATCGGTATTACGAACATTTTTGTGAAAAGGGCTAAAGTGAAATGGATTACGTAGTAACAAAATCTATTTTTTTTTTGGTTTTTTTTTTCTTTTTTTTTCTGAATTCATCTTCCTTCATAGGAAGACAAATGGTTTGTTTATACATCGTTGACTTGTATTAGCGTTAAAATATATAAATACAATTTTAAGACGATTGATCAAAACTTTTACATCTTTTCTTTATTAATGAAGTTAATATCGAATGTGAGAAAACTCTGGTACATCAGTTGATCCATTTTTTTTTTTTTTTAATTTATAGCTAATTATTTCTGATTTTATTGGTTCCATATGTATATGTGCTAAAATAATAATAATAATAATAATAATAACAATAATAATAATAATAATAATAATAATAATAATAATAATAATAATAATAATAATAATAATAATAATAATAATGATAATAATAAAGATTTTGTTAGAAAAATTGAGATAAATACGTATGTAGCTATGTAATTTTAAACATTATTTTACATAAGAGCATTACTCTCGATTTATGTTCGTTTGAAGAAAAATTATTATTATTTTTCATACGAACGTCCAATTATAATTAATCAATCTTTTCAAGATTAAAAATACATTTGAGCACAATTTGTTATTCTTTTTTTCTTATTATTGCTTGTTAATGAACTAAGTCTATACGTGACAACAAAATTGGCGTTGACAAAAACGATCCTTATTTTTTTTTTTGTTTACTTACATGAAAACAAAACGAAATTTATGATCAACCACAGATATTATGTAAATATCGTTTATATTTATCTATAGTGTAGTTGTATGAATTTATTACAAACGATCTGTTTAAAATTATTATAAAAATATTAATTGTATTTGAATAATCAATATATACGATCGATTATTGGACAGTCTTGTTTTGGTTAATTAATTGTAAGAATTATAAATGTGCCATCCACTATCAACAAATTCATCGAGTTAATATATTTTAATTATTTTAACATCAAAATGTACAAACGTATATATTATATTTTACATAAACTTAAGATTGAATAAAATAGTAAATATACAACAGCCAACGAAATACAATATTTCGTTAGAAAAATGAAAGAATAAGTGAAGACAAATGTTATTCAGAAAAACGTATAAACAAAACCATTTCCATATCGATAAATGAAAAAAACCGAAGATTGCGTAAAAAAAAAATATAATCAATCAAACAATTAATGATGTAAAAAGAAAAAAGAAAGAAAAATTGAAAAAGAAACAACACTCATAAGAAACAAATGATACGTAAAAAAATATAATTAATGTCAAGAAAATAATGTAAGTAAAATGTCAGAAAAAAATCAAAGATTAGGGGTATTTCAATAAATAATAATAATTTAAAAATAAGGAAAAAGAAATGTTGTGTAAAACAATGGATAATTAAGAATAAAACAAAAGTATCAATTTTTGTCTAAAAGTCGAATACTTCCTTAAGTACAGTACTCACCATTACTCAAACGTGAAACACTCTATAGTAACGAGTAATTGTAAAGACATTTAATTCCACCGAGTACTTACGAATATTTGCTTCCATGAAAAGAAAACTTTTTCTGCTTTTAAGTCACCACCATAAAAATTCAGGCACATTCAATGTCCTTCGTTAGTCTTATCACGTAGAACTGAAAGCGACAATAGAATCGAAGAACGATCAAAAGAATAGTGATAGATAATGGAAACATTTTTATATTACCGATAAACAGATAAACTTTGAACTATGGCCGAGCGAAGAAAGGTGAATATACCCTTGGGGTGAGAGATATTACTTTTTTCCTGTACATATATGATTACCCTCTTCCTAAAAAAGAAAAAATAGAAATACATAGAAGGAAAGAAAAGAAAAAAAAGAAAAAAAGAAAAAGAAAAAAAGGAAAAATTTCAATGAGAGATAAATGAAATTGAACTATAGCAACTTTTACATGAGGGTTGTGGTAACAATGAGATATCCTACGAGTTGAAACGATGAGAGTACATTTTTTATGCACACTCCTATTCCTCTACCATCTTTACCATCACTAACTAACGTAATCGATCATCGTAACAAAGTAACTGTTTAATTCTTCGTTAGAAAGGGTTAGGGACGAGTTGTTTCTCAATATTTTTTTCCATCGACTTCAGATTAACTATTTAAGCAACCCTTTAGATGCGTATAATAACTTTTCAAACGGAGTTTACCAGGGAGGACGCTCGACCATTTTGTCGTCAGTCTGTCGCGAACCTTCGAAGAGATAAAATGGAAAAGGAAAGCATTGAAGTAAGATAAAGAGCACGGTTTGGTTTTGTTTTTATTTTTTGTTTTTTTTTTCCTCTTTTTTTTTCTAACCGTAATACAAGTCTCATGTCGAATATACAGCGATCGTATATACGACAATAAGTGCCGTGGATATCGTATGTAATGGTCGGAAATGATTTTCCATCGATTTATGTGCTCAACGTTTATTTCAATTGAAAATTGAACTTTCTTTTTGAAATTGTATTTGCTAATATATTTTCATTTTTTATATATACATGTATATATATATATATTTTTTTTTTTTCGTTGTCCTGCATAATCAGTTATAAACGGGCCGATATTATTAGTTTGTTTATTGTTTACGTTATTATACTTCGTTGAGAATTTTATAATGTTTTTCTGAGTTTTTTTTTGTTTTTTTTTGTTTTGTTTTTCTTTTCTTTTTTTTTTTATTCTACAATAAATATCGTCGCTTTGTCTGTATCTTTGACATTTGATTTTTGATCGTAAAGAATGATTTGATATTACGAATGATAGTTATAAACGAAATAAATTTTTATAGTAATTTACGCAAGTGAATGTAGTGAAAAATATAAACCGATAAGATTTAATATTTAAAACAAATTTTTAATTTTTTCAACGAATGAAATGAATTTAAATATCGTCGTAGAAAATTCTAAACGGAATAATTCTTTATCTCGGAAATGCGGCATTTTTGAAAAATGTTTTTCTAACAAGTCTTATCTGATTTCCACTGAGGAAAATATTGATTTGTTTATTATTTTTATTTTGTGGAAAGATTTAACGGCACCTCAAGGTCAACTTTGATATTCGATTAAAAAAAGAAATTTCATAAAAAATTGACTAGTTTTATTTTATCTTTTCCGTTTGATAATAATATGTTCACAATTTTAAAAATTTTGACACGTATTTAGAAAAAATGAAGGTAAGCTTGAATGGACTTCAAGATCATTTAATAAGTATAAAAAAAAAAAAAAAGCAATAATATGTCGTGTTTATTATCAAAC
Source organism: Vespa velutina (assembly GCF_912470025.1). Classification (NCBI taxonomy): domain Eukaryota; kingdom Metazoa; phylum Arthropoda; class Insecta; order Hymenoptera; family Vespidae; genus Vespa; species Vespa velutina. Next base: position 2,075,066 of record NC_062212.1, read on the forward strand.
AAATTCTTATATGAACTATTTTTCTGAAATATTTCGTGTTAACGACATAAAAAATTACTAATGTTTAATTTAGACACCCGTTATAATGTAAAAATAAAAATGCATAAATATAATAATAAATGAATAGTGTAAATATCAATAACTCTTTTTTCGTAATATTTAAATATTATTAAATATCTAAATATTAAAAAAACGTCTTGAATATTAAAAAAAATTCTATTGTTTAAATATTTTATAATAGTAAAAAATCGATTATATACTTCTAATTAAATCCATATATATTTAAATGTATTCAATTAACAGAATATATGAATATATATGTTATTTTCATTTTATTTTTTTTTTTAATAATTTAATTATGTTCAAAAAATTGAGATTATATACAATCATATTGAATTTATCCTAAATTAATATTTAGGCCAACATATAAATACATAAATCTATAATAATAATTTGTGTATACACATATATAATAATATTAATTTTATACAAATATATATAATTCTGAACAAATATAAAAACAATATCAATATATTAATATATCAATGTATAGTATATATATATATATATATATATATATATATATATATATATATCAATTGAAATAAAATATATTTAGATTCATAATAAATTAATTAATCTAAAATAAATTTAGAAAATAAAACAAATCGATGTTTGTATTACAGGAACAAATATAAAAACAATATTAATATATTAATATATCAATATATAATATATATATATCAATTGAATTAAAATATATTTAGATTCATAATAAATTAATTAATCTAAAACAAATTTAGCAAATAAAACAGCTAGATATTTTTATTACAGAAACATATATAAAAACAATATCAATATATTAATATATCAATATATAATATATATATATATATATATATACATATATATATATATATATATCAATTGAATTAAAATATATTTAGATTCATAATAAATTAATTAATCTAAAACCAATTTAACAAATAAAACAGCTCGATATTTTTATTTTTATATTGATATTGTTTTTATATATAGAAACATATATAAAAACAATATCAATATATTAATATATCAATATATAATATATATATATATATCAATTGAATTAAAATATATTCAGATTCATAATAAATTAATTAATCTAAAATAAATTTAGAAAATAAAACAAATCGATGTTTGTATTACAGGAACAAATATAAAAACAATATTTATATATTAACATATCAATATATAATATATATATATATATATATATATCAATTGAAATAAAATATATTTAGATTCGTAATAAATTAATTAATCTAAAACCAATTTAGCAAATAAAATAAATCGATTTTTTTATTACAGGAACAAATATAAAAACAATATTAATATATTAATATATCAATCTGTAATATATATATATATATCAATTGAAATAAAATATATTTAGATTCATAATAAATTAATTAATCTAAAACAAATTTAGCAAATAAAACAAATCGATATTTTTATTACAGGAAATAGGAATTGCAAACGTTCATAGATCATTCAGCTGGAGCGCAAGATTATTAAAATGCATGGGAATTTGGCCATTGAAAAATTACGTTCCACTGTTTCTCTTCTTCTTCACATATCTTTCCCTTCATTGTTTTCTAACATTCGCACATTTGTTCTTGGCTCCAAAAACAATGGAAAACGTTGTACCGAACATAGCAGAGAATATGCTAATAACGATGACACTAACGAAAATAACAATTGCTCGAATGAACAGAGAAGCATTGCGTAAATTATTCATGGATATTAAAGAGTATTCGCTCAATGAAAAATATGAAACTAAAGAAGAGAAATTGACATTCTTGCATTATACTAAATTACCCCCAAGATTTATTGTAATATCGGCATGTTCAATGACACTATCCGATACATTATATTATATAACTCGACTTGCCGATGGAATTCAAATGGGTAATTTATAATTTTTCTTTTTTTTTTCTCTCTCTCTCTTTTTTTTCTCTCTTTTTTTTTTATATATAAGACATTATATCTCAAATATTTTATATTAATACCTTTATAGATTTTCCATCGTGTGTCATGGGACGATATTGTTTGATTCATTTATTTATTTATTTATTTATTTATTATTGAATTATCAGATGTAAACGCACACACACATAGACACATATTCCACATAGACACGCACGATCATGCAATTATTAGCCAATCATTTTTAATATTTTTCACGAGTAAATTAATTTCAAAAAAAAAAAAAATAAAATTCTCCCAATGTTCAAAAGAATACATACGTCATGTTGCATGTTGTATCATTTTCTCTCGGAATTTAACGCAATCATTAACAATTAAAGCAACAACAAACTTGTGATTATCCATGGATAAATTCCAAAGGAAAATAAGTGCCAACATTGGACAATAAATTCTATCGTTCATATAATATGATCAATCATCATTTAGACCTGATTCGATTATGTTCAAAGTAGACGACCTGCGGAACTCAATAATGATGTTCAAAAAATTATTATCAAATTGCTTGAGACGAATCCAAGATTGATGGTGTGAGAAACAGCTGATATTTTCTGGGCTTCTGTACGACAATTCAAAGACTTCTTCATGAAATTGGAAAGGAATCTTGTCAAGGAATTTCTATTCCGCATCAAATGTCGATTATGAAAGAAGATAAGCGAAAAAGAAATTGCATATCATTATTGACCAGTCAACAAGGTGATTAATTTTTTAACATAATCATTATTGTCGATGAGAAATGAGTTCTATACAGCAACCTGAAACTATAACAATCAATGACTTTCTTCGAATCAATCAGCTGTGCCGACATCTTACGTTGAAAGAAGTGCTATTGTGCTCTTGAAGATATCCCACCGGCATATTTCATTTTGAATTACCTTAATCAATTGCCGTTGATAATTATTGTCAACAATTGGAACGGTTATATAATAAATTGTTGAAAAAATAGCTGGCACTGGTCAACAATATACACGTCATATCGCAACATGCTAATGGCAGAGTCTTTGGATCAAAAACTACCCAAGAAAATAATAAATCAACTTTACTAGGAAGTTCTACCGCAATCGACGTATTCATTCGATATTATCTCAATGGATTACTATTTGTTTAAATCTGTGGAATATTTCATAAAAAATAAAATGTATCGAAATGTCAGTAGTTTTCAGGTTCACCTCGAATCATATTTTTCACCATTGCGTGCACATTTTCATAATAGAGCATTTAAAAATTTGCAAAAGAGATGGCAAACGCACATTTGATTAGAAAATAATTAAAAAAAAAAAAATTGAATCAAAGTTTGTGTCAAACTTTGAATTAATCGATTATTTATGGGTACCCTATAATATTAAACGAATAATATGGTGTACCATTGTATCGGACATAAATTCCATATGAATATATTGGAATATTTGTTTAAATCATCTAATCTAATGTTTTTTGTTCTTCTATATTTTCGTAATTCTTTTTCTTAAGAAAATTATTTTCTTTCTTTTTCTCTCTTTCTACTTTTCAGCAAAGCTAAACAATTACACGAGTTATCAGTTGCCGTACAAAACATTACAAATCATCGATTTAAGTGACATCAGGATTTACGCTTTGATTTGTGCTTATCAAATATTATTCGTACCTTGTGTCGTATTAGGTTACGTAGGATTTGATTGCATGTTCGTCAATTTGTCCATTCAAGTAATTGCACAGTTCTCCATATTGTCCTATAAGGTGAAGACAGTATTGAATAATTCTAAAAATCATCATGAAGGTATGAAGAGACTTGTACTACGACATTATCGACTGATAAGGTATATATATGTAAACAATGAAATTGTTTTTGTTGAAGTTTATTAATTAATTTCTTTTATTTATTTATAAATACACAAATATACGTATATGTGTACATATACATTATTAAAAATTGAATTTTCCGTAAAGCTATTGTTTATTATATAATATTTATTACTTTTTATTTCCTATCTAATTAATTATATTATGTTCATTATTTCATATTTATTATATTTGATTATTTTTCTGTTAATTTCAATTAGCTACAAGACGTAGAATTTATCAAAAATAAATGAAGTAAAATTTGTCTTCTGTATAACAGGATATAGATTTCCTCATATATATATATATTTTTTTTTTAATTTGAAAAACAATAATGATGAACATAGTAGTAATATTTCATTTTTAATTTTTACTTGAAATATTTCAGATTTTCAGAAGGATTGGAAGATAATTTTAACTTCGTGATTATGCAGCAACTTTTGGGTACTACCATTCATATCTGCATTTCCGGTTACTTCCTGATGACGGTACATATAATAGAGAATAATATCTTTTTCTTTTTTTTTTTAATCATTTTAAGGATGTACATAATTCAATGGCAAGAAAAAACAAACATTATTTTACAATTTTTCTTACTACTTTTTTTCCTTTTTTTTTTTTTTATACTAAATATGCGTGATTAATTAGAATAAATTTGCTTTTGTCTGATAGGATTTACTTTTAAGATTAACTTGTTAATTTGTATTATGAAATGTAGAGAAAAATGGCGGAGAAACAGACATGGACAATGACATAGATCAAAAATTCGTCACTTACGATAAGTTTCATAATCAATTTTTGAAATAAAAGGAAATAATTCATATTGAATTAATTCTTAAAATAGAAAAGTTAAATAAGTTCTTATCGAGTCGAATGTTTAATCTTTATGCGTTAATACAACATGGCGGACATTTACATTTATCTTTTAGTACTTCTTGAGAAAAATCATGCTTTCTTTTTTGTTCAAAAAAAAAAAAAAAAAGAAAAAATATAAGAAAAAAAACGGAAGTATTTCTCAAAAAAAATCAAGTCGATAAAAAGTCTTACATATCATGCAAATAATGATCGAAATTTTTGAAAATCTCTTAGTTGAATACTATCCACGAAACTTATCATATAGATTTTAAAGTTTTCAAGGCTACTGTCATGAAAAAAACATAATCATTTAATGTGTTGTCGTCGTATCTACGTCTACTTTATCAATGGAATCCTTATTATTTTATCGTGAATCAGTTTTTATATTTTATTTTACATTCTCCATACACGGCCATAGTTATCAATTTTTTTAATCTCGTATTAACATTTACTCTTGCGAAATTGCGATAAAATAAAAAAAATGATTGGAAAACGAGAATGATAATATTCGGATAATGATACTGTTGTTCAATTTGAATGGATCGAACAAGACAATTCTATTGTTATTATTATCACTATAATTTCACCATTTTTTTATGGATATCCTTTATAAATATTTACATTCAAAAAATATAGAATATAAATTGATTTCTTTTATTATTAAAAAAAATATCATGTACATCCTTAATTTATATGATATTACCTAATCGATTACTTTCTTTTTTTTCTCTTTTAGAGTCCAGAAACGAATGACAATGTAACATCGTTCCTATTCGTTGTATACATATTTTCCGTGACAAGTACACTTTTTATTTACTGTTTTATCGGCGAATGTTTCATTCAGGAAGTATATAAAATGTCAATAATTTCTTATATAATTGGAATATCAATTAATCGAATTAATGTCATTTGTTTTATTCGATTAGAGTACCAATTTTGGTAACGCCATTTATAATTACGAATGGTACGACTTACCTGCAACGGACTCGAAATTTTTTCTTATTTGTATGATAAGAACGAAGAAGCCGCAATTCTTAACATCTGGCAAATTTGCCATCTTGTCCTTGACCGTCTTCACGGACGTAAGTATATTTCAAATAATTTTTTTCTATTTTTAAATTATATTCCTAAGGGATAACAATAGAATTAATTGTTATTACATTATTATTATTATTATTATTATTATTATTATTATTATTATTATTATTATTATTATTATTATTATTATTTTTCTCTTAATATTTGTAGATCGTCAAAACTTCGATGGGATATTTATCGGTAATGCGAACATTCTTGTGAAAAAGGAATTAAAGTGAAATGGATTACGTAGTAACAAATTCTTTTTTTTTCCTAATTCATTTTCCTTCGAAGGAAAACAAATGGTTTGCCTATACGTCGTTCACTTATATTGGCGTTATTAAATATGGAAAAACAATTTTAATACGATCGATCAAAACTTTCAGTTCCTTTCTTCGTGAAAAAAATTTATTATCAAATGTAAGAGAATTGTACCAGTTGATATTTTTCTTAAAAAATCTGACCGATTATATCTGATTCAAACTTACATGTGATAAAGTAATAATAATGATAATAATAATAATAATAATAATAGTACAAAAAAAAATGGGTTAGAAAAATTGAAATAAATACGTGTGTAGCCATGTAATTTTATTAAATTAATTTTATTAATTTTTATTCTATTAAAAAATATTTCTACATAAGAGTATGGAGTCTATACGTGTCTATTCAAAGAAAAATTATTATTATTATTTATACGAATATTCAAACATGATTAATCAACTTTTTTCAAAATTAAAAACACATTTGAGTTAGACTTGTTATTTTTTTTTTACCATTATTATTGTTTGTCAATAAATTCCAAATGTATACGACAACAAAATTAGTATTGACCGAGACGATCATTTTTTTTTTTTACATACACAAAAACCGAAAGAAGTCTCTGATCAATCACAGATACTATAATAATATCGTCTATATTTATTTGGATACTGCAGTTGTATGCATTTATTACCTGTAATCTATTTCAAATTATTATACAAATATTAATTTCATTTGAATAGTCAATATTCAGGATCGATAATGGAACAGTCTCGATCATCTAACTGTTTGTAAGAATGATAAATACTGCATTCACTGTCAACACAATTTATAGAGTTTATATATATGTAGAATATTTTTCTTAATCCTATCTGGAAGATACGAATTAGCGAAACTCCGATCAGTTATTCTTAATTAATAAGGATTTTATTAATGAATGTATTACAATAATACAACTCTTTATTTCTAGGTCATTCTACTGATGATCATCATTTATTCTGCGCTTGGTGCACTTAGGACCTTTTTTCGTTACTCTTCGTTTGGCCTAATTAAAACTATCCTCCGTTCATTTTTTTCACGTTTACCCTATAGCATTTTTCATCCTCATTCCCATTCGTGCATATGCATTCGGTAATTCTTAACGCTCTTTATCTCCTATTCGTTATTTTGTTCACTTAATTGCTTTGTTATCAATTTCACTAACTATCATACTTTTGTTCGACCATCAATCAACTTATTTCATACTCACACACACACACATACACACACAAATAATGCTAGAACTTTTCATTCCATGTACATTTGGAATATTTGAACATCAAAGTGTACAATCATTTCAAATAATATTTTACAAAAGAAATTAAATTTGAATAAACTAATAAATAATGACAATCAATGAAGTAAACAAAATTGAAAGGAACGTTACAAAAATTCATTAAAAAAGAAATTCTTTACAAAAAATAAAAGGAACAGTGGAAACAAATGTTACTTAGAAAAAAAAAAAATATGAACAAGCCAATCAATTTCTATATCAAACAATTGGATTATTTTGAAGATCTATGATATTCTTTGATTAAAAAGATAAAGTAGCGATGTTCAATGAGATTCCTGTCCTTGGATCTATTGTTGATAATTTAATGATCCAAAGTACCGTACGCAAGGTGACTAAAACTGTCATTTGTATTTTTCGTAATTCCGTAAAGTCGACATAGCAACAAAATATCTTCACTTAGATCTTCATTGAATTTCCTTTAATTTCTTCCAAATGTTTTTTGGTAAAGCTTTATATCCATGGTCAAAAATGTCTTATCCAATCTTTAGCATTTGCTTGGTACCAAACTGCGCCATGATCCTGGATCGTGTAGACAGTAATGATGTACAGAATCCTCATTTGTGAAACTGTAATGATGAAATGTTTATCGAATGAGTTCTCGTTACATCTATTTCTACTTTATCGACGGATCGACGTTAATCGTTAATTTATTGTAAATGAGTCTTTATGCTCCACATTACATTTTTTGTCTATGGCAATTGTTATCAGTTTTTTTGCCAATACTAGCAAACTTTACATATACTCATGCACATATTATTGCTACGGAATTATTATAAAATAAAAGACGATTGAAAAAGGGAATGAAATGTTCTGGAAGTGATACTGTTGATCGATTTGAGATCGTTGAACGATAGAATTAAATTGTTTTTATTATCACTATAATTCCGTTATTTTTTATGTATATCCTTCGTAATTATCTACATTCAAAAAATGTAAGAAACAAATTGATTTCTTTTTTTATCCAAAAAATGTCATGTACGTCCTTAATTTATTTGATAATACCTAATTGATACTTTATTTTTTGTCGCTTTTAGGGTCAAGAAACGGAGGATATTTTAACATCGTTCACGTTTGTTTTATACTTTTCTTGCGTGATAAATACACTTTTCGCTTACTGTTTCGTCGGTAAATGTTTTATTCAGGAAGTAAATAAAACAATCAATAATTTTTTAGATCATTTAAATATCAATTATCTGATTAATGTCATTCGTTTTATTCCGATTAGAGTAACAATTTTGCTAACGCCATTTACAATTACGAATAGTATAACTTACCGGCAAAGGATTCCAAATTTTTTCTTATTTGTTTGATACGCATGAAAAGACCGATACGTTTTAACGTCTGGCAATTTTGCCGTCTTGTCCTTGATCGTCTTCACAGACTTAAGTATGTTTCAAATTATTTCTTCAATTTTTTAATTATGTTACTTACTATTACAATGCAATGATTATTTTATTGTACTATTATTATTATCATTTTCTTTGTCTTAATATTTGCAGATTTTGAATTCTTCTATGAGATATTTATCGATATTGCGATCATTACAAAAAATTTGTCTACACATCATTGATTTATACTAATTTATGGAATACAAATATAAATATAATTTTAAGACGATCATTCAAAACTCTCAGTTTCTTTTTTCATCAACATAATTTGTGTCAAATGTAAGAGAACTTTACCAGGTACACCAGTTATTATATTTTGTAAAAAAATATGACTAATTATTTTCGATTCTATTGATTTCCAAACGTACATGTGATAAAGTAATAATAATAATAATAATAATAATAATAATAATAATAATAATAATAATAATAATAATAATAATAATAAAATAGAATTTGTTAGAAAAATTGAAATAAATAAGCATGTAGCCATGTTATTCTAAAAAGTATGGCGTTTATATATGTATATCCATTCAAAGAATAATTATTATTATTATCATCCATACGAATATCCAAGTATTAATTAATCAATTTCTTCAAAGTTAAAAATACACTTGAGCCCAATTAATTTTTTTTTTCTTATTAATGTTTTTCAATAATTTACATGCAACAACAGAATTATTATTGACAAAGACGTTTTTTTTTTTTTTTACTTACATGAAAACGAACCTTCTAATCAATCACAGATATTATGTAAATATCGTCTATATTTATCTAAATACTGCAGTTTTATGCATTTATTGTCAGTTGTCTGTTTAGAATTATTATAAAGATATTAATTGCATTTGAATGTCGAATATTCAAGATTAATTATTGGACGAACTCATTCGACAAATTTTGTTTGTAAGAATAAGTACTTCATTCACTACCTGCAAAATTTATAAAAAGAAATTAATATTCTATTAATTATTTGAACATTAAAATGTGCAAACGTTCACAATATATATTTTACATAATATTAAAATTGAATAAACTATAAATAAGGATAATAAATAAGAATCATCAACGAGATATAATATTAATTTACAAAAATGAAAGAGAAAGTGGAAACAAATGTTACTCGAAAAAAAGTATATGAATAGGAACATTTATATGTCGACAAATGAGGAAATTAATATATGCGTAAAAATTATATTAAATAAAAATCATTAATGATATACGAAGAAGAAAAAGAATCCAAATTCATAGAATGCGAGTGATACATAATAGAAAAAATATATATATATACATATATATTATAATTAAATATATAAAAATTATAAAAAAAATATATAATAAAAAATTATAAAACAAATATATAAAAAAATATATAAAAATATATTAAATATATATATATATATATATATATATATATATTATAATAAAAATAAAAAAATATATATATGTATGTATAATTAGTATGAAAAAATATTGGTAAGTAAAGTTTCAGAAAAAATGAAGATTAGTGGATTGCCAATAAGGATTAATAAATTAAAAAAGTAAAGAAAAAGAAATCTTGTGCAAAACAGCTGATAATTATAATAAAAAATAAAAAAATGTTATATATAAAAAAATATATAAAAATATATTAAATATATATATATATATATATATATATATATATATTATAATAAAAATACAAATATATATATATGTATGTATAATTAGTATGAAAAAATATTGGTAAGTAAAGTTTCAGAAAAAATGAAGATTAGTGGATTGCCAATAAGGATTAATAAATTAAAAAAGTAAAGAAAAAGAAATCTTGTGCAAAACAGCTGATAATTATAATAAAAAATAAAAAAATGTTATATAATAAAAAATTATAAAACAAATATATAAAAAAATATATAAAAATATATTAAATATATTGTATATATTATAATAAAAATAAAAAAAAATATATATATATATATGTATAATTAGTGTAAGAAAATAATGGTGAGTAAAGTTTCAGAAAAAATGAAGATTAGTGGATTGCCAATAAGGATTAATAAATTAAAAAAGTAAAGAAAAAGAAATCTTGTGTAAAAGAACTGATAATTAGAAAGAAAAAAGTTTCCTTTTTTTGCCTAGAAATTGTGTACGTCCTTAAGTACTTATACTCGGTACTCCCCTAAAGTAAAACTCTCTATAATAAAGGACAACGGTAAGAACTATTTACGAATACTAATTCCCTTGAAGAAAAAAATTTTTTTTTGTATACCACCACCTTTTAATTCAAGCACGAACAAATGCCTTTCGTTCGTCTTATTACGCAGAACTAAAAAGCTTCAAGAGAATGAAAGGGTGACTGAACGAAAAGGGGGTTGAACTTGGGAACATTTTTACATAGCCGATAAACTTAGAAACTTGGAAGTATAGCCGAATGAGAATACGTGAATATAAATTAGGGTAAGATGTTACTTTTTTTTCCTCTATAACTATGATCACCCTCTTCCCAAAAAAAAAAAAAAAAAAAAAAAAATAAAAGAGTAAAAAAAGAAAAAGAAAAAATTTCAATGACAACTAAATGAATAGAAATTATTAAGAAATTTCACATGATTATTATGAAACAAATGGATAATCCTAACAGATGAATCGATCCAATGATCATTATTTATACATATTGCAATTTCTTTTCAGCAACTATCATCGATCTAAGCGTTATCTATGATCGTAATAAAGTAACTGTTCAATTCGTTGTTAGAAGAAGTCAACGACGAATCGTTTCTCAATATTTTTTTTCGACAACTTGAAATTAACTATTCAAGCAACCATTAAACGCATATATCATTTTTTTTTCAAACGAAAAGTTTACCTAAGAGAACGTTCGATCGTTTTGCCGTCAATTATTTTGGAACATTCGAAGGGATAATGTTTGATAGAATAGTTTAGAAGTAAGATAAAGATCACGGGTTTGATTTTTTTTTTTTTTTTATTTTTTCTCTTTTCCTTTTCTAACTAAATAAGTATTTACACATGATTATTGATCAAGCAACGAAGTGATTCATTTCTTAGCATAATCGTTATCGTAGATGACAAATGAGATTCTATTTAGGAACTTGAAATGATACCAATCAATAACTTACTTTAAAAACGATCAGCTTATATCAGCAAATTTAAATCTGGTCTGACATTGAAAAAATTGTCATCGTGCGTTTGATGATAACGCATCTGCACATTTTCCTTTTGAGTTGCCATAATCAATTGCCGTTGGAAATTATTGTCAACAATTGAAATGATTGCTTAAAGAATTTTTGAAAAAATAGCCGACACATGGCAATAACATATGCGTCATACTGAAACATGCTTTTAGCAGAATTCATGCACCAAAAACAATCCAAGAAAATAATAAACCAACTAAGCTTGAAAGTTTTATCAAATTCATTTATCGTATTCATTCGATATTATACCATCGAATTATATTATTTGTTTATATTTATCGAGAAATTCATAAAAAATAAAATGTGTCTAAATGTCAATGGTTTTTAGATTAATCTTGATTTATAATTTTCATCACAGTGGGCATATTTTTATGAACATTGATTTGAAAAATTACAGAAATCATGGCAAATACGCAATTGATTAGAAAATAATAAAAAAGATAATTTGTATCAATGTGTATTTCTAATATTAACTTAATCGATTACTTATGCGTAGCCAATAATATTAAACGAGTAATATGATGTATCATTGTATCGGACATTAATACGATAAGAATATATTGAAATATTTGTTTTAATCATCTAATCTAATGTTTTTGTTCTTTTATATTTTCGTAATATTTTTTCTGAAAAAAAAAAAAATATTTCCTTTCTTTTTCTCTTTTTTTTTTTACTTTTCAGGAAAACAAAACAATTCGATGGGTTATGAATTGCATGACCATGTTCGTCAATTTGTCCGTTCAAATAATTGCACAGTTCGCCATATTGTTCCATAAGATGAAGACAATATTAAATAATTCTGAAAATTATCATAATCTGCATGTAGGAACTTGACGGATTTTTTAAATATAAAATCAATTATTTCTAATATTATTAATTCTCATACGTACGTGTCATAAAATATCATAATAATTATAATAATATATAAATATTTGTTTGTAAAATTCAAATAAATATGTATATAGCTATGTAATTCTGAAAAGTATTTTACATAAGAGCATGATGCCCATAGATGTCTGAATAAAAAAAAAGAAAAAAATTATTATTATTATTCATAAGAATATCAAAGGATAATTAATCAATTTTTTCCAAGTTAAAAACATATTTAGGTCTAATTTGCTTTTTTTCTCTTTTTTGTTATTATTGTTTTTTTTAATAAATTACGTATATAAACGACAACAAAATTGATAATGACAAAAATGATCTTTTTTTTTGAACTTACATGAAAATCAAATTAATTATTTGATCAATCACAGATATTATGTAAATGTCGATTATGTTTATCTATACACTGCAATATATATATATATATATATATATATATATATATATATATGTATTTATTGTTAACTATCTGTTAAAATTATTACATAAATGTTAACTTCATTTAAATAGTCAATATTCAAGATCGATTCAATTCAAACAATCTCGATCATCTAACCGTTCGTAAGAATGATAAATCCTCCTTTCAATATCTGCAAAATTTATAAAAAAAAGAAAAATTGAATATATTTTAATTATTTGAATATAAAAATGTGCAAACGTTTATATATAATATTTTATATAAAATTAAAATTGACTAATGTAATAAATAAAAGAAAAATAATTTTTCATTATAAAAACGAAAGAAAAAGTGAAAACAATTGTTACTCAAAAAAAAAAAGGTCTCCATATCGATAAATGAGGAAATCAAAGATTGGTTAAAAAAAAAAAAAAAAAAAAAAAAAATATATAATAAATCAAAACAATTAATGATGTAAAAGTAAAAAAAAAAAAAACAAAGAAAATTTGAAGAAAAAGCAACGCTCATATGAAGCAAGTGTTACGTAAAAAAAAAAAAAAAAAAAAAAATCTGACTTGGATTGACAAAATAACAAATATTTTAAAATCTGAAAAAATATAGGGATTGTTGTATTACAAATAGCGAATGACGATATAAAAAGTAAAGAAAGAGAAATCTTGTGAAAGAAGAAACAACTGATAATTAAAGCAAAAAAAAAAAAAAAGTTGCCTTCTTTACGTAGAAATCATGTATGTCCTTGAGCAATGCACCCGTATCACATCCCTAACGTGAAAATTTCGAAAATAAAGGACAACATTTAAAGACAATTAACGAATACATTTTTCCGTGTGGAGAAAGAAAAAATTGTTGTCTTCTAAACCATCACCATTTAATTCAAGGACAATCGATGTCTTTCGTTCGTCGTATCACGCAAAACTGAAAGCAAAAAGAGAACGAAAGAACGATCGAACGAAAAATACTAGAAAGTGAAAATATTTTTATATTGTAGACAAAAAAAAAAAAAAGAAATGATAAACTTTGAACTATGTCCGAAGGAAGAAGAATGATAATAATCTATGGTAACATGTTACTTTTTTTTCTCTACATCTATGATAATCCTCTTTTTAAAAAAAGGAAAAAATAGAAATGGAAAAAAGAAAAAGAAAAAAAAAAAAAGGAAAGAAAAGAAAAGGAAAAATTTCAATGACAGATAAATGGAGTGGAGTTATAACAAGTTTTGTATGAGGGTTGTAAAACAGGGGGGAGAACATATGCTTGAACCGATGCAATGAGAATACATTTTTTATGTATACTCTAATCCCACACCCCACCTACCCTTCGTTATACCATCAAACTATAGTAATCAATGATCGTAATAAAGTAACTGTTTAACTCCCTGTTAAAACGGGTTAAAGACGAGTTGTTTCTCGATATTTTTTTTTTTGTTTCGTCGACTTCGGATTAACTATTCAATCAACCCTTAGACGCATATACTATCCTTTTTTTAAACGGAGTTTACCAGGGAGGACGCTCGCCCTTTTTAACGTCAGTCTGTCGCGAACCTTCGAAGGGATAAAATGGAAAAGGATAGCATAGAAGTAAGATAAAGAGCACGATTTTGTTTCTTCTTTATTTTTTATTTCTTTTTTCCTCTCTCTCTCTCTCTCTCTCTCTCTCTCTCTCTCTCTCTCTCTCTCTCTCTCTCTTTATTTTTTTCTTTTTTTTTTTTTTAAACCGTACAACGAGCCTCGTGCCGAATAATACAGTGATCGTATATACAATGCTGATAAGTGCCGTGAATATTCTTTATAGTGTTCGAAAATAATTTTTCATCGATCAATGTGTTCAACGTTCATAACAATTGAATATTATTTTTGTGAAATTTTATTTCTTAATTAATTTATTTATTTCTCGTATATATATATATATATATATTTTTTTTTTGTCATCGTGCAATTTGATTTATAAGCGTAAAGATATTATTAATTTTGTTTATTCTTTACGTTCTTATATTTCGCTTTTGTTTTTTTTTTTGTTTGTAATCTACAATTACAGTATCGCGCTCTCTGTCTTTGACGTTTGATTTTTGATCGTAAAGAATTATTTGATTTTACGAAAAAAAAAAAAAAAATATATATATATGATATATATTTCTAAAGAAAATATATTTTTATGTGAATACACGAACGTGAATACAGTGAAAAATTATAAATCGACGTAATTTAATAATTGTATTCAATGATTTCGATGAACAATCGTCGTATAAAATTTTTTACGGATCATACGTCGAGTGTTAAAAAACGATGCATTGACATATTCTTATCTAGGAATTGCGATGTTTTCGACAAAAAAAAAAAAGTTGTTCTACCAAGTGATCATCTGATTTCAAATATTGAAATATTACTTCGTTTATTGTTATTTATTTCGTGAAAGATTTAACAGCATCTCACTATTTTGTGAGTAAATTTTGTTGTTTGATAAAAAAAAAAAAAAAAAAAAAAAAGAATATTTCACATGAAAATTTACTAATTTTCCTTTCATTTTGTATTTACGATAATAAGTTTCTGATATAAAAAAAAAAAAACATATGTTCATATTCGAAAAAAAATTTAATTAAACTTCAATGAACTTCAAGATCGTTTATTAAACAAAAAACAAAAAGTGCAACAATATGGCCTCTGTTTATTATTCGAAAATTTTTATCAGACCTATTTTTCTCAAATACGTCGTGTTAATGCAATAAAAAATTAGTAACATTTTATTTAGATATCCATTATAACGTAATAAAGAATGCATAAATATGATAATAACACAGTAATATATATATATGATAATAATGCAATAATATATATATCATATTCTCATTTTTCACTGTTTTAAAATAAACTTTAGAAAATGGTAAAATATAAGATTATAAAATAATTATTAGAAAATTAAAATCAAAATTTAATAAGAATAATTAATTATTAATCAGTTTTAATTAATATTTAATTACCCAGTAACATAAACAGTTAATTATTGTAAACATATATATATATATTATTGATATATATAATTCTCTTTTCGTAATTATATATTATTATAAAATATTAACATATTAAAATATTAATCTTGAATATTAAAGTAATTTCAATATTTTAATATTAAATAAAAACAGCAACATTAATTATATATTTTCAAATAAATACATATAGATTTAAATATATTTTTGATACTAAAATATATATATATATATGTAAAATTATAAATAACAATATATAAATATATATCAATATATTGAATATATATAATCCCCTTAACGCACAGTTTTTTTTTTAAAAAAACCGGCCAAAAAGATTAAATTTTTTTTATGTAAAAAAACACAATTTAGTACATTGTCTCGGGAAAAAAAGTTAAAAAAAAAAAGAAAATACAAAAATAATCAAAATTTTTATTTTAATTTTGGATTTTGATCTACATTGCAGAAAAGAGCATTTTTTTATCTTTTTATCTTTTTATCTTTCTTTTTTTATCTTTCTTTTCGAATTACTATTTCGGAAAAAAACAACAGATTTTTTTGCTTTCACATTGTTATTTTCAATTCACGATTATATTCGAGTGTGAAAAATTATAGTAGCATAAAATATACAACGACGCTCGAATTATCTCGAATGTGCACAGTTCGTCCTGTTTAGTACAAGTTAAGGGGTTAAATGTACTCTAATAAAATGTATGTTGTAATATGTTACATAATAAAATGTAAGATGCATAATTTAAGTAATTAATTTGAAACCAATCTAACATATTAATCGATTGAATGTTTCTTTTATAGGAACATGGATTTGCCAACGTCCGAAGGTCATTCAATTGGAGTTCAAGACTTTTAAAATGCATGGGAATTTGGCCATTGAAAAATTACCTTCCATTATTTCTCTTCTTCTTCATATATCTTTTCCTTCATATTTCTCTAACAGTCGCAAATTTAATTTGGTCTCCAAAAACCATGGACATTGTCATAATGAGCGTAGCAGAGAATATGGAACAAATGATGACACTTACGAAAATAACAATCGCTAGAATCAATCGAGATGAATTACGTAAATTATTCATAGAACTCAAGGAATATTCATTGACTGAGAAATATGAAACTAAAGAGCAGAAATTGACATTCGTGAATTATACTAAATTACCTCCATATTTTATTGTAATAATTGCCTTTTCAATGTCAATGGCCGAATTAATTTATTACCTGACTCGAGTTGCCGAAGGAATTCAAATTGGTAATTCATAATATTTGTTCCTTCTTTATATGTGACATTATATTTTATATATTTAATATTAATTTTTTTTTTTATGGATTTATCATTAAGTATAACCCTATTATTATTTTTTCTATGTATTAATTTATTTAATTATTATTGGATTAATAGATGTACTCACACACACACACACATACACACATACACAAACACAAACACACATTAATATACATATGCACGTAATAGTTGCCAATTATTTTTAATATTTTTCATAAGTAAATTAATTTCGAGCTCGTGAGATTTAAACTAATACATACGTCATTGTATGTCGTTTCATTTTCAATTAGGATTTCACGCAATAATTGCAAATTAAAGTAACAATAAATTTGTGATTATCTAATAGATAAATTTCGTAGAACAATAATTGCCAACGTTGATCCAAAAAACTTAATCAGTCATCATTTAGATTCGATTCGATTATATTCGAAATAGATATGAACTACAGAATTCGATTATGATTTCTTAAATGATCGATTATTTGTATTCCGTGTCAATTGTCGAATATGAAAGAAGATAAGCGAGGAAAAATTTGCACATCGTTGTTGACCAATCAACGAGATGATCAATTTCTTAAGATAATCATTAAAATTCAATAAAAATTGAATTTTATACAGTAACATTAAATTATAGCAATCGATGATTTTCTTCGAACCAATCAACTTTACACGACAAATAAGTCAGATCTAACGTTGAATGACTTGCCATCGTGCGTTTGATGATAACGCACCTATACAATATCCTTTTGAGTTGCCATAATCAATTGCCGTTGGTAATTATTGTCAACAATTGAAATGATTGCTTAAAGAATTTTTGAAAAAATAGCCGACACATGGCAATAACATATGCGTCATACTGAAACATGCTTTTAGCAGAATTCATGCACCAAAAACAATCCAAGAAAATAATAAACCAACTAAGCTTGAAAGTTTTATCAAATTCATTTATCGTATTCATTCGATATTATACCATCGAATTATATTATTTGTTTATATTTATCGAGAAATTCATAAAAAATAAAATGTCTCTAAATGTCAATGGTTTTTAGATTAATCTTGATTTATAATTTTCATCACAGTGGGCATATTTTTATGAACATTGATTTGAAAAATTACAGAAAACATGGCAAATACGCAATTAATTAGAAAATAATAAAAAAGATAATTTGTATCAATGTGTATTTCTAATATTAACTTAATCGATTACTTATGCGTAGCCAATAATATTAAACGAGTAATATGATGTATCATTGTATCGGACATTAATACGATATGAATATATTGAAATATTTGTTTTAATCATCTAATCTAATGTTTTTGTTCTTTTATATTTTCGTAATATTTTTTCTGAAAAAAAAAAAATATTTCCTTTCTTTTTCTCTTTTTTTTTTTTTTACTTTTCAGGAAAACAAAACAATTCCATGGGTTATGAATTGCCGTATAAAACAATCGATATCGTCGATTTAAGTGACGGCAGAATTTACGGTTTGTTGTGTGCTTATCAAATAATATTCATACCATGTGTCATATTAGGTTACGTAGGATTCGATTGCATGTTCGTCAATTTGTCTGTTCAAGTAATTGCACAGTTCGCCATATTGTCGTACAAGGTGAAGACATTATTAAATAATTCTAAAAATTATCATGAGGGTATGAAGAACATTGTACTACGACATTATCGATTGATAAGGTAAAGAAAATATCGTATAATTATATAAAAATAATTGATATGTGTATGTGTGTGTGTAAGTGTCTATATATATATATATATATACAATGTTAAATTATGTTATTTAGAAGTTTAGTAATTAATTGTTATAGTTTATTTTCAATCACACATACACACATACACATATACATATACACACTTGCATACGCATTTAAGTTTTTGCGTTTTGTAATATATTATAAAAAAATTGCTTTTTTTCCGAAATTATCTATTATTTTTATTATTTCTTTAATAAACCATTGATTTTATGGATGTCTTACTTAAATCATTTAATTCTTTCATCATTTTTATGTACTATTTTGTTATGTATTATTTTTTTATTTCCTATTTAATTATTTTTTTCGTTATATTTTCTTTGTTGTTTCGATATTACTTCATTATTTTATATTTATTATTATTTATCATTTGAATTACGTATTTATTAATTTCAATTATCTTCATGCCGTAGAATATATCAAATATTAAAGGAAATAATATTTCCATTCAAATAATACTGTATTGACTTTTTTTTTCTTATTTTCTTTCGATAATGTGAAATACAAACAATAATAATGAACTACATCGTAATATTTTATTTTTTATATATACATGAAATATAATATTTCAGATTGTCGGAAAAATTGGAAGATATCTTTAATTTTCCAATTATGCAGCTACTCTTGGGATCCACCATTCACATCTGCGTTTCTGGTTACTACTTACTGATGGTAAAAACACATGTTTTTTTTCTTTTTAAGGAAATACATAACTCCGTAGCAAAAAAAAACATTTTTTTCTATTTTCTATACTTCTCATATATTTTTAACTAATCTACGTAATTTTTTAAAATCAATTTTACTTTGATAGTACTTACTTTAAAGATTTAATTGATAATTTTCTTCTTCAAAACTGATAAAAAATGGCGGAGAAACTGGCTTTGTCATAGGTACGAGCAAAATTTGTAACTTATGATAATTGCCATGATAATTCATTGAAAAAAAAAGGAACTAATTCATTCATAAATCATTTTAAATATATAAAAATAAAATAAGTTCTTATTCTGTCGAATTTTTGAAATTACACTTTAAAAATGGCGAACATTTACATTTATCATTTATTGCTTCTTCGATAAGATGAAATGTTCTTTTAAAAAAAAAAAAAAAGAAATAGCAAAAAAGTCAAGTCAACTTAATATAATTGTATATTAAGTCGACTTAATATTAATTAAATGTAATTCAAATAATGAAGGAAAATTTTGAAATCTCTCGGTTCATTAGATCCTAAAAAAGTTCTCATTTAGATTTTTAATTTTTGAGGTTATTGTTATCAAAAAAAAAAAACATGATAATAACGATGGTAAAAACGTAATAATAATAATAATTACAATAATAATTATAATAATAATAGTAATTATAATAATAATAATAACAATAATAATAATAATAATAATAAGAACAAAAGTTATAAAAATAGTAATTATAATAATAATAATAAAAGTAATAATAATAATAATAATAATGGTAATGATAACAATAGTGATAATAATAATAATTATGATGATAATAATAATGCTAATAATAATAATAAAGTAATAATAATAATAACAAAAGTTATAATAATATTAATTCTAATAATAATAATAATAATAATAATAATAATAATAATAATAATAATAATAATAATAATAATAATAATAATAACAAAAGTTATAATAATAGTAATTATAATAATAATAATACTACTAATAATAATACTAGTAATAATAATAATAGTAATAATAATATTAATATTAATAATAATTATCATAATAATAATAATAATAATAACATAATAATAGTAATAATAACAATAATAATAACCTAATAATAATATTAATAATAATAGTAATAATAGTAATGATAACAATAGTGATGATAATAATAATAATGATGATAATAATAATACTAATAATAATAATAACAACAACAATAATAATCATAATAATAATAATAATAATAATAATATTATGCGTTATTCTTGTATCTATATTTACTTTACTGACGGATCCCTTATTATTTTATTGCATATGATTTTTTACACTCTGCTTTACATTCTCCATAAATGGCAATTATTATTAGTACTTCCTCTCGTACTAACAAAGTATACTTGTGAACCTGCACAAATTAGTCTTTCGGAATAGCGATAAAATGAAAAACAATTTAAAATGGAAATGAAAAATTATTTGGATGATATTGCTGTTCGATTTAAGAGTATTATCTGAACGAGACAAATACATTATTTATTATGGTCACTATAACTCTGCCATTTTTTTATGGATATCCTTCATTACTATCTGCATTCAAAAAAAAAAAAAAAAGAAAATGTAAGAAACAAATTGATTTCTTTTCTTATCCAAAAAAAAATATATAAACAATGTTAAATTATTTTATTTAGAAGTTTATTAATTAATTATTATAGTTTATTTTCAATCAAACATACACACATACACATATACATACACACAATTGTATACGCATTTAAGTTTTTGCGCTTTGTAATATATTATAAAAAATTGCTTTTTTTCCAAAATTATCTATTATTTTTATTATTTCTTTAATAAATCATTCATTTTATGGACGTCTTGCTTAAATCATTTAATTCTTTCATCATTTTTATGTACTATTTTGTTATGTATTATTTTTTTATTTTGTTATTTAATTATTTTTTTTTTCGTTATATTTTCTTTATCACTTCGATATTTCTTCATTATTTTATATTTATTATTATTTATCATTTGAATTACGTATTTATTAATTTCAATTATCTTCATGTCGTAGAATATATCAAAAATTAAAGGAAATGATATTTCCATTCAAATAACACTATTGTATTGACTCTTTTTTCCTTTTTTTTTTATTTTGTTTTAATAATGATCATGTATGTCCTTAATTTACATGATAATAACTAATCGATCATTTTCCTTTTTTTCATTTTTAGGGTCCAGAAATGACGGATATTTTAACATCTCTCTTATTCGTTTTCTACATGTTTTCCGTGACGGGGACACTTTTTGTTTATTGTTTCATCGGCGAATGTTTCATTCAGGAAGTATATAAATTATCAATAATTTCTATTATAATTAAAATAACAATTAATCGATTAATGTCATTTGTTTTATTCGATTAGAGTACAAAGTTTGGTAACGCCATTTATAATTACGAATGGTACAACTTGCCGGCAATGGACGCGAAATTTTTTCTCATTTGCATGATAAGAACGAAGAAACCACAATATTTAACGTCTGGCAAATTTGCCGTTTTATCCTTGACCGTTTTCACAGACGTAAGTATAATTTATATCTATTATTAAATTATGTTCGTTGCGTTTAACAATACAATCATTAATTTCATTATAATTATTATTATATATTTATTAACATTTGTAGATCATCAAAACGTCGATGGGATATTTATCGGTATTACGAACATTTGCGTGAACAGGACAAAAGTGAAATGGATTACGTAGTAACAAATTCTTTTTGTTTTTTGTTTTTTTTTTTTTTTTTTCTTAATTCATCTTCCTACGTAGAAAGAATAATGATTTTGTTTATATATCGTTGACTTGTATTAGCGTTATAGAATATATAAATACAATTCTAAGACGATCGATCAAAACTTTCAGTTCCTTTCTTTGTGAAAAAAATTTATTATCAAATGTAAGAGAACTGTACCAGTTGATATTTTTCTTAAAAAATCTGACCGATTATATCCGATTCAAACGTACATGTGATAAAGTAATAATAATGATAATAATAATAATAATAATAATAGTACAAAAAAAATGGGTTAGAAAAATTGAAATAAATACGTGTGTAGCCATGTAATTTTATTAAATTAATTTTATTAATTTTTATTCTATTAAAAAATATTTCTACATAAGAGTATGGAGTCCATACGTGTCTATTCAAAGAAAAATTATTATTATTACTCATACGAATATTCAAGCATGATTAATCAATTTTTTTCAAAATTAAAAACACATTTGAGTTAGGTTTGTTATTTTTTTTACCATTATTATTGTTTGTCAATAAATTCCGAATGTATACGACAACAAAATTAGTATTGACCGAGACGATCATTTTTTTTTTTTACATACACAAAAACCGAACGAAGTCTCTGATGAATCACAGATACTATATAAATATCGTCTATATTTATCTCGATACTGCAGTTGTATACATTTATTGCCTGTAATCTATTTCAAATTATTATACAAATATTAATTTCATTTGGATAGTCAATATTCAGGATCGATTATTGTACAGTCTCGATCATCTAACT
The DNA here is from genome assembly GCF_912470025.1 of Vespa velutina. Classification (NCBI taxonomy): domain Eukaryota; kingdom Metazoa; phylum Arthropoda; class Insecta; order Hymenoptera; family Vespidae; genus Vespa; species Vespa velutina. The sequence goes on from NC_062212.1 coordinate 2,098,611, forward strand.
GTTTGTAAGAATGATAAATACTGCATTCACTGTCAACACAATTTATAGAGTTTATATATATGTAGAATATTTTTCTTAATCCTATCTGGAAGATACGAATTAGCGAAACTCCGATCAGTTATTCTTAATTAATAAGGATTTTATTAATGAATGTATTACAATAATACAACTCTTTATTTCTAGGTCATTCTACTGATGATCATCATTTATTCTGCGCTTGGTACACTTAGGACCTTTTTTCGTTACTCTTCGTTTGGCCTAATTAAGACTATCCTCCGTTCATTTTTTTCACGTTTATCCTATAGCGTCTTTCATTCTCATTCACATTCATGCATATGCATTCGGTAATTGCTTTATCTCCTATTCGTTATTTTGTTCACTTAATTGCTTTGTTATCTACTTCATTAACGACACATTTCCATCTCATTCTTACTCTCAATGCCTCCAGTCTCCTCTCTTTCTATCATAAAAAATAAAGGCACGTCACAATGGATAGATTATGCTTTCGTTCGATAGTCGACTAAATTATCTCATAGACAACACACAAACACCCAGAAATTATATTAGAACCATTTCAACCTACATATAATTTGATTATTTGAACATCGAAATATGCAAACAATCATATATATTACTTTACATAAAATTAAAATTAAGTAAACTGATAAATAAAATCCATCAATGAAATTTAACACTAGATTACCCAAGGAAGTCATTTTGACTGCTTTTTAATTTCAATTAAAAAAACAATTACGTATATAATGACACGATTTCTTAGAATTTTGTGACTTTTTGTACAACATATAAATCCGTTTATTAATAATTGTAGTTACCTCCCCCCTCCTTCATTTTCGGTATATATATATATATGTGTGTGTTATACCCATATTGCCCAAAAGCAGTCAAAATGACTGCTTGGGAAATTTTAAATAATCAAATGACTCTTATTATTGAATTGAGTAAATTTCTTAACCAGTTCGGCTCTGTATTGAAATAACAGTGTTTATTTTTTTTCGATTACCATTACATGATAACATACAAGTACATGATAAATCGTCGATTTGGGTGTGTACATGATAAGTTGTAGTTGGCCAATAAGCTAAAGTAGTATTTGTTATTCGAATCTTTATGCAGTGATACTTTTTCTAACAAGTTGTTTATTTTATTTCTTTTGCACCCTAAATTCATGAAATAAAATGAAATAAGTAAAGAGTACTCCGATATAGAATCAGATGCAACAAATTCTATCATCTGAAGATGAAGTGGATTATATTCAAAGGTAAACATTTGATACTGAAGATAACGATGAAGAGTCGATCACCAATGATGAAAATGAAAGTGTCATCAATATGCCCAGGAAAAGATGTAGGTAAGTAGTTCAAACACTAATGAAGAAACTGAAAAAACTTTTAGGAGACCGAAACAGCTGTCGATGGTACTGTCTGGTCAAAAATTGACGAAGATGGTATTCCTGGAAGGTTACCATTTACTTTAATTTTCAAGGGTGTGAAAGGGCCAACAGATCAACTGCAACATCATCAAATGCAACCTATTCTAACAAATGCAAAATTTATCAAGTACTTGGTTTGTCACAACAACAAAACAAATAATTTATGTGAAAAATGTCAAAGGTATGTTTGCGGAAGATGTACACATAAAAAGATTTCCACTTTCATTTGCATAAAATGTACAAATAATAATGCATAAATTATTGAGTCGATCGGAAAGTCATTTCGTTTTTTTTTTTTTTTTGTGAAAATGAAAGACAATTTTCGTATAATGAACAAATATTTTATTAAATTATATATTCTGGTCCAATACCTTTTGCCATCTTTCTGGTAGTAGCATGATTCCACGCTCATAAAATTTTTGTGTCTTTTCTGGCAAAAAACTGATCGAGGTGGTTTTTGACCTTCTCATTTGAAGTGAAGGTTTTACCGTCTAAAAAATTTTGCAGTGATCGGAACAAATAATAATCCAAAGGTGCCAGATCTGGAGAATATGGTGGATGTGGCATTGTATCCCATTCATGCTGTAAAAGTTTTTGACGAGAGACCAAACTTGTATGAGATCTCGCATTATCTTGGTGGAACACTACATCTTTTCTGTTGATTAATTCTGGCCTTTTCTGTCGAAGTGCATCATTCAGTTCGTCCAGCTGATGACAGTAGACTTCCGAATTAATTGTTGTGTTATCCGGTAAAATCTAAAACAAAAATGATTCCTTTAAAATTCCACCAAACAGACAGCATCACATTTTTTTGATAGATATTGGCTTTGGAAATGCTTTGAGTCGGTTCATCTTTTTTGCTCCATGATCTCTTGCGTTTGACATTGTTATATACAACCCATCTTTCGTCCCCAGTAATGATGCGTTTCAATAATGGATCATTTTCGTGACGTTTGAGAAGCGAATCACGACACAAATTTCTTTCCGTGAGAACATGGGAAACCCATATATCGAGCTTTGAGGTTAAACCAAGGCCTTTCAAGTGGTCATAAACAGTTGGATTTGATAAATTCAACCTCTCACCGATCTCACGTGTTGTTATTTGCCGGTTTGCATCAACTAATGCCTTTATCGTGTCTTTATCAGCTTCAACCGCCTTTCCAGAACGTGGTGCATCTTCGACATCAAAATTGCCGGATCGAAATTTTGCAAACTAGTTCTGGCACTGGCGTACTGTCAACACATCTTCTTCATACACATCGGTTAATTTCTTTCTGACTTGAACAGCATTTTTATCTTTTCTATAGGAAAATAGTAAAATATGACAAAAATGACACCAACCAGAAACTACTGCATACAATCAATTGGACTTTTTCACACACAAGACTTGCTATATCAGCTCTCAAAACATATAATGATTATGCGGCTTAAGTGTGAAGTTAGATGGAAAAAAATACAATTAAAAAAAAAGAGTATAAATAAATGACTATCATTAATGATAAAAAAAAAAAAAAAACAAATCGTCAAAGAAAACAACTGATACATAATAAAAATTTCATTTGGTATGACAAAATAATGTAAATAAAATATCATGATAAAATAAAGATCAGCAGAGAATCAATAAGGAATAATAATTTAGAAATAAACAAAAAGAAATCTTGTATAAAATAAGTGATAATAAAAAAAAAAAAAAAAAAAAAATACCTTTGATTGTTCAAAGGTCAAGGTACGTCATTAAGTATAATACTCGTCATTATCCCTAACGTGAAAACTATTGAAATATAGGACAACAAGTATGGATTACTTACGAATACATATTCCTGTGGATGAAAAAAATTTTGTTCCTTCAAACTACGTACGTTAATTCAAGTGCAATTAATGTCTTTCGTTCGTCGGATTATGCAAAACTAGAAAACAACAAGTGAACGGAAGGACGATCGAACGAAAAGTATTGTAATAGTATGAAAACATTTTTATATTGTGCCGATAAACTGAAACATTACGAACTATAGTCAAAAGCAAAAAAAAAAAGAAAAAAAAGAAATAAAAAAAAAGGGAAAAAAGAAAAAAAAGAGATTATACCTTAGGTTGAGATGTTACTTCTTCTTTTTCTTTTTTTTCTCTCTCTCTCTCTCTACATCTATGATCACCCTTCTCTTTTAGAAAAGAAAAGAAAAAAAAAAAAAAAAATAAAAGAAGAACGAGAAAAAAGGAAAAATTTCAATGACAGATAAATGAAATGAAGTTACAACAAGTTTTACATGAGGGCTGTGAACTCAGGGGTAGGTGGATGGGTGGATGGGGGGAAGACAAGGATGTACTACGTGACGAACCAAAGCGACAAGTGCACATTTTTTATGTATACTTCAATACCCTTTCTCTGTAGTGCTATCCTCAACCTATCATTATCGATGATAATAACAAAAGAACTGTTTAACTCTTAACTTAAGTTTTTAGAACTGACTCGTTGTCAGTGACGAGTTGTTCCTTCGAATATTTTTTTTCGTCGACTTCAGATCAATTATTCAAGCATATATCCTTGCAGACGTATATACCATCTTTTTCAAACAGAGTTTACCAGGGAGGACGTTCGATCGTTTTGCCGTCAGTCTTTCGTGAACCTTCGAAGGGATAAAATGGGAAAGGATAGCATAGAAGTAAGAGTCATGAGAACGATTTGATATTTTTGTTTCTGCCAATTTTTTTTCTTTTTTTTTTTTCTTGCAATCGTAGAACGATTATTTCGTGCCGAATATACTGTGATCATATATACGACGTTTAGATAAGTGATATCTTAACATAGCGTTCGGATATTAATTTTCTATCGATCATAATGTTACAAGTTCATTTCAATTGGAAATTATTTTTATGCAATTAATATTTATTACTTATATATATATATATTTTTTTTTTGTATCTTCATTTACTATCATTTATAAGCGTACAGATATTATTTATATTATTATTATATTATTGCTTATTGTTTACGTTCTTATAATTCGTCGACAATTCTGTGATGTTTCTGTTTGGTTTTATTTTTTTTTTTTTTTTTTTTTTTTTTTTTTTTTTTTTTTTTTTTTTTAAGTCTACTCTATTATTACAGCTTCACACGTTGTCTGTCTTTGATATTTTTTTTATCGTAAAGGAATTATTTGATTTTACGAATAATAGTTCTAAAGGAAATATATTTTTATGTGATACCAGTGTAATTCAACAATTATATTTAACTGATTCGATGAACAATCGTTTTATGAAATGTTTAAATGGACAATATATTACAGTTTTCTAAATGAATGAAATTTTCTAAATTAACAAATCTTTATCTCGGAAACGTGACATTTTGGAAAAAATTTGTCCTAACTAGTTGTTATCCGATTTTATAAATTGAAATATTATTTATTGTTCTTATTTTGTGAAAGATTCAACAATATCTCACGGCAAATTTTGCTGTACGAAAATTGCCGTATAAACAAAATATTTCGAAAAATTAAAAATGTTACGAAAAATTAAAAAAAAAAAATTGATTAGTTTTCTATTTTTTTCTTTTCAACAATAAAATAAATTTCCAATAAAAAAATGTAGCATCGTATTTATGAAAAAATGAATTTAAGCTTGAATAAACTTCAAGATCGTTTAATAAATAGAAAACAACAAATGCAACAATATTGCCTGTTTATTATACGAGAATTTTTGTTAGACTTATTTTTCTCAAATACGTAATGTTAATGAAATAAAAAATTAGTAACGCTTTATTTAGATATCCGTCATAACGTAATAAAAAATTCATGAATATGATGATAAAGCAATATATATATATATATATATATATATATATATATATATATATATGAGCCGTTTATTTTGAAATTGGCCTAATTCCATTTATACTTAAATCAATGAATGAAAGTGACAATTTTAAAGTCCTGAATTTATTACCACGTCGGGGTAGACCAAGAAGGTTCGAAAATATTGTATTGACACCACTGTATAAAAATATCAGACAATTTACAACAGTAAAATTCAAGGACATAATTGACCTATTACGATATATACCACCGAAACATCATGATTTCTTCAAATCCCTTTCACACACATAAAATCTAGATGAGTAGTAAATTGTTTTGTAATAAATTTATGTTCGTAATTTTGTACGTTATGTAGTTAAAAAATATTTTGAATCGCATAAATTATGTTTTCGAAGTGTTTTAAAGATATGTAAAATAAATTGAGTATTGTTTTTTTTTCTTTCAATTTGAAGCATCTTAAATTATGTTGAATTGACTTGGGCACCTTCAAATTTTATAATGAATCTAATTGTTAATTTTGGAAGTGACCTAACTCCATTCTTGATAAGAAAACGCATATTATTCATTTAATAATTGTCACTATTTTAATAGGAACTATAAATTTAACACCCTTAGATACACTTAAGTAGTATGACTCATTAGTATCCTATACGTATATTTTTAAATTCATTGAAACGCAAACCCTTAAATATCTCGATTTGAAGATAAATGGAGTTAGGCCACTTTCAATGTATTATATAATATTTTCAAATAAACGGCTCATATATATATTATAAAATATATAATACATAATATATATGTGTGTTTATATATTTATAAATAATACTAATATATATAATTTCTTAATATTTATAAATTATTATTATTATTAATATATAAATATTTATATATTATAATATTAACCTTGAATATTAAAGTAATTGTAATATTTTGATATTTCAAAAAAAATAAGAACATTAATTCTATATTTCTAAATATATGTAGATTTAAATATATTTAATACTAGAATATAACATATATATATATATATATATATATATATATATATATATATATATATGTATATGTATGTATATATAAATATTTTTTTTTTGAGTGATTCAATTATATTAAAAAATTTCGAACAAAATACGATTATGTTGAAATTTTCATAAATTAAAATCGATGTATATAAAAATACTAATATCAATAATAGTAATCTATATATACACGCATATTATTATATTAATCATAAACATATAAATATATAAGTTATACATATACACATGGTAATATTTACATATATATAAAATTATGTCAATATATAAATTTATGTCAAAAAAAAAAAATATATATATATATAATATATACAATATTAACTGTAATAAAATGTATACAGACGAATAAAAAAATAATTAATCTGAAATCGATCTGGAACATTAACTAATTGAATATTTCTATTGTAGGAACAAGGAATTGCCAACGTCCGAAGATCATTTATTTGGAACTCAAGGTTCTTAAAATGCATGGGAATTTGGCCATTCAAGAACTACTTTCCGATATTCCTCTTCTTTTTTACATATCTTTTCATTCATTGTTCTCTAACACTCGCACAATTGTTTTGGGCTCCAAAAACAATGGATTACGTCGTACCTAACATAGCAGAAAACATTGAGCTAACGATGACCCTTACGAAAATAACAATTACTAGAATAAACAGAGAAGCATTGCGTAAATTATTCACGGAAATCAAGGAATATTCATTGACTGAGAAATACGAAACTAAAGAGGAAAAATTAACATTCGTGAATTATACTAAATTACCTCCATACTTTATTGTAATAATTGCCTCTACAATGACAGTGGTCGAAATATTATATTATACGTCTCGACTTACCGAAGGACTTCAAATTGGTAATTTATAATTATTGATTCATTTTATAAGTGACATTATATTTTATATATTTTATATTAATCCCTATATGGATTTGTCATCAATTGTAGCCCGACGATTATTTTTTTATGTATTTGCATATTCACTTATTATTGAATTAATAGATGTACTCATACACTCAAATATATGCTCATATTACACAAAATAAGAGGATGAAATAATCATCAATTATTTATATATATTTTTAATAAGTAAATTAATTTCATCTTCTCAGCGTTTAAAACTATACATACGTCATTGCACGTTCTTTCATTTTTGATTGGATTTTAATGCAACGACTAGAATTTAAAAGAATAACAAATTAATGATTATTTGCGAATAAGTGCCAATGTTGATTCAGTCAATTTGATCAGTTCATCATTTAGATTTGATCGAATAATGTTCGAAGTAGACAACCTGCGGAATTCAATAATGACGTAATGAAGTCATTGTCGAATTGAATCTAATCCATAATTGACAGCACGAGAAACATCTGATACATTTGTGATCACTTATGGTTGAACAGTGCAAAGACAACTTCATAAAATCGAAAACATATATCATCGAGATATTTGTATTCCGCATCATACTATTCTCGAATACGAAGTAATATCAACGAGGAAGCATTTGCACATCGTTACTGACCAAGCTACGAAGTGATCCTATTTTAAGCATAATCGTTACCGTAAATGAGAAATAAGTTCTATACAGCAACATGAAACATACCAATCAATGACTTTCTACGAATCAATCAACTGTATCCACATCTAATCCAGGTCTGATATTTGAAAACGGTACTATCGTGCGTTTGATGATACCGCATCGGCATAATTCATTTTGATTTGCCACAACCAATTGCTGTTAATAATTATTGTCCACAATTGAAATGGTTACATAAATAATTGTTGAAACAATGGCTGGCACTGGTTAATAATATACGCGTTATATCGCAACATGCTAATGGCAAAATCAGTCGACCTACCCAAAAGAACGATAAACCAACATTGCTAGAAAGTTTTTCTGAGTTCATTGTATTCATTCGATATTACAATATCGGATTATTATTTTTTTAGATTTATGGAGCATTACATAAAATATAAAATATCTCGAAATGTCGATGATTTTCAAATTCACAATGAATCATATTTTTCATCACTGCGTGCACTTTTTTGACGAAAGATCCCGTGAAAATTTACAGAAGTGATTGCAAAATCACAATTAATTTGAAAGGAAATAAAAAAAGAAAAATTGTGTTAAACTGTGTGTCTAATTTTTTAAAATAATTAATTAAGAATACGATTACTTAAGTTTACCCTATAATATTATACGATTAATATGATTGTATAAGACATTAACTCGATATGAATATATTGGAATATTTGTTTTAATCAGCTAATCTAATGTATTTGCTCTTTTATATTTTCGTAATTAATTTTCTTAAACAATTATTTTGTTTCCTTTTTTCTTTTTCTACTTTTCAGCAGAACAAAACAATTCCATGGGTTATCAGTTGCCGTACAGTACATTACAAGTCATCCATTTAAGGGACAGTAGGATTTACGCTTTGATTTGTGTTTATCAAATGATATACATACCTTGTATCGTATTAGGTTACGTTGGATTCGATTGCATGTTCGTCAATTTGTCCGTTCAAGTAATTGCACAGTTCTCCATATTGTCTTATAAGGTGAAGACATTATTAAATGATTCTAAAAATTATCGTGATGGTATGAAGAAACTTGTACTACGACATTATCGATTGATAAGGTAAAAAATATATCGTATAATTATATAAAAAATTAATTGATATATTTGTGTGTATGTGTGTGTATACATGTCTATATATATATATATATATATATATATATATATATATATATATATATATATATATATATATAAATCATGATAAATTATTTTATTTACAAGTTAATCAATTAATATCTTTAGTTTATTTACAATCACACACACGTATATATATATATATATGTTATTGCTTTTCGTAACAAATTATTAAAAGCAAGTTGATTTTTTTGATCTATCTATTTGGAAACTATGAAACGGGTGTTGAATGAAAATAAATAACTAAACAAAAATGCCCGTTTCATAGTTTCCAAACTAATACTTATATACTAAGTTGGAAACTATGAAACTGGCGTTGAATGAAAATAAATAACTAAACAAAAATGCCCGTTTCATAGTATCCAACCTAATATTTGTTATTTGATTAATGAACTATTTTCCTTTTACAGGTGTCTCACTTTAACAATTAAATTCTTTCATCATTTATTTATTATTTTATTATTTATTATTTTTTATTTTTTTCTATTGAATTATTTATTCGTTATATTTTATTCGTTATTACAATATTTATTTATTATTTTCAATTTCAATATTATTTATTATTTGATTGTTTATTTATTAATTTCAATTGACTTTAATGTCACTGAATATATCCAAAATAGAAAGAAATCATATTTTCCTCATAAATAACATTGCATCAATTTGTTTCTATGTCTTTTCAATAACGAAAATACAAACAATAATAATGAACTCTATCGTAATATTTTATTTTTTATATCTACATGAAATATAATATTTCAGATGGGCGGAAACATTGGAAGATAATTTTAATTTCCCGATTATGCAGCAACTGTTGGGTACCACCATTCATATCTGCATTTCCTGTTACTACGTACTGATGGTACAAATGCAAGCGAATAATATATTTTTTTTTTTTTCCTTTTTTAAGGAAGTACATAAGTCTCTAGCAAAAAAAAGAAAAAAAAGGAAAATCCGAATTTTTTTTTTTTTGCTATTTCCTATATATCTCATTTATTTTTGATTAATCTATTTTTTCTTTGTTTTTAAAATCAATTATTCTTTCCTTGATAAGATTAAATTAATAATTTTACTTTAATTAATAATTTTACTCTACTTTAAAGATTAAATTAATAATTTTATTTTAATTAATAATTTTACTCTACTTTAAAGATTAAATTAATAATTTTGTTTCCTTTTAAACTCATAAAGAACGACGGAGAATTGAAATTGTCAGAGATATATAGACAACAATTCGCGTTGCTTACAATAATTGCCATGACTAATTATTGAAAAAAAAAAAACAAAAAAAAAGAAAGTAAGAAAAAAAAACAACAAAAAAAAAGAAAAAGAAAATAATTCATTCGTAAATAATTCTTAAAAATTTTGAAATAAAATAATTTCTTATTAATTTGAATTTGTGAAATTATTTACCTTTAAATTAAATGGGACAGATTTTCGTTAATCTTTTATCGCCTCTTAGAAAAAAATCTGCGCATATTTATTTTTGTTGAAAAAAAAAACAGAAAAGAAACGGAAGCATTTCGCAAAAAAAGAAAAAATCCTGTCGTTAATAAATCTTATATATAATTCAAATAATGATCGAAATTTTGGAAATCTCTTAGTTCAATAATTCGCACGAAACTTTTCATATAAATTTCTTTCTTTCTGTGTTACTGTTATGAAAACAATTATGATCATTCAAACAACTATCATCATCGTCGCATTTACATTTACTTCATCGACAAATCCTTTTTTACTTTATAGTAAATGAGTTTTTATATTCCACTTTAAATTCCCCGTACAAGGTCATAATTATCAATGTTTTCTTTTATCTCGTACTAACATTTAATCTTGAAGAATAGCGATAAAAATTAAATAATAATTGTAAAAATGAAAATGAAATGTTCTGAAAATGATCGTCGTTGTTTGATTTGAAAGGATCGAAAAAAAGAAAAAAAAAAAGGAACAGTTACATTGTTACTATTATCATTATAATTGCGTCATTTTTTTTTCTTTTTCTTTTTTTTTTTTTTTTTTAAATAGATCTCCTGCCATAATTATCTGCATTTAGAAAATGTAGAAAACAAATTGATTTCTTTTTTTTTTTATCCGAAGAATATCACGTACGTTCTTAATTTATGTGATAACAATTAATCAATCTTTATATTTTGACAATTTTAGGGTCCAGAAACGAAGGATATTTTAACATCGATATTGTTCGTTCTTTATATGTTTTCCGTGACAAGTACACTTTTTATTTATTGCTTCATCGGCGAATGTTTCATTCAGGAAGTATATAAAATGTCAATAATTTCTTATACAATTGAAATATCAATTAATCGAATTAATGTCATTTGTTTTTATTCAATTAGAGTACAAATTTTGGTAACGCCATTTATAATTACGAATGGTACAACTTGCCGGCAATCGACGCGAAATTTTTTCTCATTTGTATGATAAGAACGAAAAAGCCACAATTCTTAACATCCGGCAAATTTGCCATCTTGTCCTTGACAGTTTTTACGGACGTAAGTATATCTCAAATAATTTTTTTCCATTTTTAAATGACGTTCCTTCCTGTAACAATACAATAGTTATTTCATTATAATTATTATTGTATATTTATTAATATTTGTAGATCATCAAAACTTCAATGGGATATTTGTCGGTATTACGAACATTTGTGTGAAAAGGACAAAAGTGAAATGAATTACGTAGTAACAAATTCTTTATTTTTTTTTCTTTTTTGTTATCTTTTCTTTTCTTAAGTCATCTTCCATAGGAAGACAAATGGTTTAAATGGTTTGTCTGTACATCGTTTAATTGTATTAGCATATATAATAATAAATTGTATTAGAAATAATAATTAGCTTATATAATATATAAATACAATTCTAAGACAATCGATCAAAACTCATAATTTCTTTCTTCATTAATTATAACATTAGTTAAATTTAAATTCTTCAAAAATTAATATCAAATATATAAGAATTGTATCAGTTATATAATGATTACAGTTGTCTCATTTTTCAAAATATATGCCTGATTGTTTCTGATTTTATTGATTTCCATATGTATGTGTGATAATAATAATAATAATATAATAATAATAATGTAATAATAATAATAATAATAATAATAATAATAATAATAATAATAATAATAATAGGAAAAAAAAATTGTTAGAAAAATTGAAATAAATACATAGTTCAAAAAAGTATGTTACATAAAAGTATGAGACTCATACGTGTCTGTTCAAAGAAAAATTATTATTATTATTTATATATATACGAATATCTAAGAATAATTAATCAATTTGTTCAAGGTTAACAATATGTATGAGCCCAACTTGTTTCTTTTTTATTTTTTTTTTTTTTTGATTATTATTGTTTTTTAATTTATTACGTATTTATGCAAAAACAAAATTGGTATTGACAAAAACATTCTTTTTTTTTTTACTTGCATGAAAATCGCACGAACTTTCTAATCAACCACAGATATTATTTAAATATCGTCTATATTTATCCTAAATACTGCAGTTGTATGCAATTATTGTCAGTTATCTGTTCAACATTATTATAGAAATATTAATTGCCTTTTAATGTTGAATATTCAAAATTAATTATTGAACGATCTCATTCGCCAAACTTTGTTTGTAAGAATAAGTGCTGCATTCATTATCTGCAAAATTTATAAAGGGTTAAAATATTTTGATTATTTGAACATCAAAATGTATATACATTCATATAATATTTTACGTAAAATTAAAATTGAATTAACTAATAAATAAAAATCATCAACGAGATATAATATTTCGTTAGAAAAATGAAAGAAAAAGTGAAAACAAATGTTACTCGAAAAAAAAGGTATAAACGAAAACATTTCCATGTCGATAAATGATTACGTAAGAAGTATAAGAAATAATGACGATTAATGATAAATAAAAATAAAATGAAAAATTTGCAAAAACAACGTCAAATCTCACGGAATCCGAAGGATGCGTAAAAAAAGAAAAAAAAAAAAAAAATATAATCAATTTGAGAAAATAGTGAAAGTATATAATTTCAGAAAATAAAGAGATTGTTCGGTTGCAAATGAAAAATAATAATTTAAAAATAAAGAAAAAGAATTCTTGTATGAAACAATTGATAATTAAAAAAAAAAAGAAAAAAAAAAATAAGTTTCCTTTTTTTTCCAGAAATCATGTATGTCCTTAAAAGAAAACTATACTCTTTACAAGCTCTAACGTTAAAATCATTAATATAAAGGACAAAACGTTACAGACATTTAATTTCACCGCACGATTACTTACGAATACTTGTTTTCGATGAAGTAGAATAAAGTTTTATTTTTTTAAAACCACCATCATAAATTCAGGGACATTCAATGTCTTTCGTTCGTCGTATTACGGCAAAACTGAGAACTACAAGGGGAACGAAAGGATGATCGAAGAACGAAAAGTATTGTATAGGGGTTGAAAATATTTTTATATTACCAGTTAACCGTTGAACTTCGAACTATGACACCGAGCAAAAAAAAGGATGATTATATCCAGGAGCAAGATGTTACATTTTTCCCTCTATAACTATGATGATCACCCTCTTTCCCAAAAAATAAAAAAAAAGAAAAGGACAAATTTCAACGACAGGTAAATGGAATGAAATTAAAAGAAGTTTTACGTGAGGGCTGTAAAACGTAGGGGATGTTCTCTATATAGTGAATCGAAACGATAATAGCACATTTTTTTTTTTTTTTTTTTTTTTTTTTTTTTTTATATATATATACTCCAATTCTCCCTTCTGCCGTTAATATCAAGCTAACGTTATCGATGATAACAACAAAGTAACTGGTTTAACTCGTTGATAGAAAAAGTTAGAAACGAGTTGTTTCTCAATATTTTTTTCGTCGACTTTAAATTAACTATTCAAGCAACCCTTTAGACGCATATACCATCTTTTTCAAACGAAGTTTACCAGGGAGGACGTTCGACCGTTTTACCGTCAGTCTGTCGCGAGCCCTCGTAGGTATAAAATGGGAAAGGATACCATAGAAGTAAGAGTCAAGAGGATGGTTTGGTTTTCTCTTTTTTTTCTTTTTTTTTTTAATTTTTGTATTTCCTCTTCTTCTTTCCTCTTTTTTTCTTTTTTTCTTTTTTTTTTTCCTTTTTGTTTTTAATCGTAAAACGAAATTCGTGTCGAATAATAATACAGTGATATTACAGATGACCATTAAGTGACGTAAATATACTACGTAGTGATCGAAAATAATTTTTCAACGATCCCAAAGTGTTGTTCAATGTTCATTTCAATTGAAAATAATATTTTTTGAAATTTTATTTCCCAATACATTTTTATTTCTTATATATATATATTTTTTTTTTGCTCGTCCTTGCAATATTAATTTATAAAAGTGTAGATATTATTAATTTGTTTATTGTTTACGTATTCACATTTCGCAAATAATTCTTTGACATTTTAATTGGGATTTCTTCTTCCTTTCATTTTTTTTTCTTTTTTTTTTTTTTTTTTCTTTTTTTCTTTTTCTTCTTCAAGTTTACAATTGTAACTGCACGTTGTCTGTCTTTGACGTTTGACTTTTCTTTTTTTTTGTTTTTTTATTTAAAGGGAATCAATTTTTGTATTAATATGCACACGTGAATGTAATGAAAAATATAATTCAATGAGATTTAATTTTAATATTTAATATTTATTTACATTCGGTAAAGAATCGTAATAGAGAATTTTTAATGGACGATATATAGGGTGTTTCCAGACGAAGCACTATCAATTGTTCATTTCGGAAAAATGGTATTTTTGAAGAAAATTTATTTTTACAAGTGCAATTTGACTTCAACAGTAGAAATATTATTTTATTTATTGTTTTTATTTAGGGGAAAGATACAATAATATATAAAAGTTAACTTTGTTGTTCGATGAACAAGATATTTCATACAAAATTTATTTTTCTTTTCTCTGTTTTTTTTCTTTTTTCTTTTTTTTTTTTAACGAATAATAAATTTCCATTATAAATAATGTTGATTGGTATTTAGAAAAAATAAAGTTAAGATTTAATGAACTTCAAAATCGTATAAAAAATAGAAAAGAAAAAGTGTAATATGACATCATTATTATCAGACAAACATTTATATGAATTATTTTTCTCAAATACATCGAATTGATGAAATAAAATCATAATGAAGCTTTATTTAGATACCCGTTATAATTAATATTAAGATATCCATATAAAAGAATGCACTAATATGGTGATCAAGCTGTGCATATATATGAATACCATTAATACGTATAATTTTCTTTTTATAATATTTAAAAACAATTATTGAATATTTACATGATAATTTTGAATATTAATGTTATCGTGATATCTTAATTTTTAATAAAAATAAGAACATTAATTAATAAATAATACAAAATTTTGATAAATACGATCACGTTAAAATTATCAGAAATTAAAATCGATATACATATAAATATATATATATATATATATATATTTATAAAATAATAATCTGTGTATGTGCATATATTATTATATTAATCATAAACGTATAAATATATAGATTATTTACATTATAATATTTACTAACTAATATATAAATATATTACTTAATAAAATGTAATACATATATATATATATATATAAATAAATAATTAATTATTCTAAAATCAATCTAGAATATTAACCAATTGAATATTTTTATTATAGGAACAAGGAATTGCCAATATCAGAAGATCATTTACTTGGAACTCAAGGTTATTAAACTGCATGGGAATTTGGCCATTGCAGAACTACGTTCCGGTATTTCTCTACTTCTTCACATATCTTTCTCTACATTTTTCGCTAACACTCGCAGAATTGTTATGGGCTCCAAAAACTATGGATAATGTCATAGCAAACATAGCAGAAAATATTATCCTAACAATGACACTTACGAAAATTACAATCGCCAGAATGAACAGAGAAGCACTGCGTAAATTATTCATAGAACTCGAGGAGTATTCACTAACTGAGAAATATGAAACTAAAGAGGAGAAACTGACATTTGTGAATTATACTAAATTACCTCCATATTTTATTGTAATAATTGCATGTGCTAATTTGCTTTTTTTCTTTTTTTTGTTATTATCGTTTTGTTAATAAATTACATATATAAACGACAACAAAATTGATAATGACAAAAATGATCTTTTTTTTTGAACTTACATGAAAATCAAATTAATTATTTGATCAATCACAGATGTTATGTAAATGTCGATTATGTTTATCTATACACTGCAATATATATATATATATATATATATATATATATGTATTTATTGTTAACTATCTGTTAAAATTATTACATAAATGTTAACTTCATTTAAATAGTCAATATTCAGGATCGATTCAATTTAAACAATCTCGATCATCTAACCGTTCGTAAGAATGATAAATCATCCTTTCAATATCTGCAAAATTTATAAAAAAAAGAAAAATTGAATATATTTTAATTATTTGAATATAAAAATGTGCAAACGTTTATATATAATATTTTATATAAAATTAAAATTGACTAATGTAATAAATAAAAGAAAAATAATTTTTCATTATAAAAACGAAAGAAAAAGTGAAAACAATTGTTAGTCAAAAAAAAAAGTCTCCATGTCGATAAATGAGGAAATCAAAGATTGGTTAAAAAAAAAAAAAAAAAAAAAAAATATATATAATAAATCAAAACAATTAATGATGTAAAAGTAAAAAAAAAAAAAACAAAGAAAATTTGAAGAAAAAGCAACGCTCATATGAAGCAAGTGTTACGTAAAAAAAAAAAAAAATAAAAAAATATCTGATTAGATTGACAAAATAACAAATATTTTAAAATCTGAAAAAATATAGGGATTGTTATATTACAAATAGCGAATGACGATATAAAAAGTAAAGAAAGAGAAATCTTGTGAAAGAAGAAACAACTGATAATTAAAGCAAAAAAAAAAAAGTTGCCTTCTTTACGTAGAAATCATGTATGTCCTTGAGCAATGCACCCGTATCACATCCCTAACGTGAAAATTTCGAAAATAAAGGACAACATTTAAAGACAATTAACGAATACATTTTTCCGTGTGGAGAAAGAAAAAATTGTTGTCTTCTAAACCATCACCATTTAATTCAAGGACAATCGATGTCTTTCGTTCGTCGTATCACGCAAAACTGAAAACAAAAAGAGAACGAAAGAACGATCGAACGAAAAATACTAGAAAGTGAAAATATTTTTATATTGTAGACAAAAAAAAAAAAAAAAAAGAAATGATAAACTTTGAACTATGTCCGAAAGAAGAAGAATGATAATAATCTATGGTGACATGTTACTTTTTTTTCTCTACATCTATGATAATCCTCTTTTTAAAAAAAGGAAAAAATAGAAATGGAAAAAAGAAAAAGAAAAAAAAAAAGAAAAGAAAAAAAAAGGAAAAATTTCAATGACAGATAAATGGAATGGAGTTATAACAAGTTTTGTATGAGGGTTGTAAAACAGGGGTGAGAACATGTGGTTGAACCGATGCAATGAAAATACATTTTTTATGTATACTCTAATCCCACACCTCCCCTGCCCTTCGTTATACCTTCACACTATAGTAATCAATGATCGTAATAAAGTAACTGTTTAACTCCCTGTTAGAACGGGTTAAAGACGAGTTGTTTCTCGATATTTTTTTTTTTTGTTTCGACGACTTCGGATTAACTATTTAATCAACCCTTAGACGCATATACTATCCTTTTTTTAAACGGAGTTTACCAGGGAGGACACTCGCCCTTTTTAACGTCAGTCTGTCGCGAACCTTCGAAGGGATAAAATGGAAAGGGATAGCATAGAAGTAAGATAAAGAGCACGATTTGGTTTCTTCTTTATTTTTTATTTCTTTTTTCCTCTCTCTCTCTCTCTCTCTCTCTCTCTCTCTCTCTCTCTCTTTTTATTTTTTTCTTTTTTTTTTTTTTAAACCGTACAACGAGCCTCTTGCCGAATAATACAGTGATCGTATATACAATGCTGATAAGTGCCGTGAATATTCTTTATAGTGTTCGAAAATAATTTTTCATCAATCAATGTGTTCAACGTTCATAACAATTGAATATTATTTTTGTGAAATTTTATTACTTAATTAATTTATTTATTTCTCGTATATATATATATTTTTTTTATTTGTCATCGTGCAATTTGATTTATAAGCGTGCAGATATTATTAATTTTGTTTATTCTTTACGTTCTTATATTTCGCTTTTGTTTTTTTGTTTTTTTTTTGTTTGTAATCTACAATTACAGTATCGCGCTATCTGTCTTTGACGTTTGATTTTTGATCGTAAAGAATTATTTGATTTTACGAAAAAAAAAAAAAAAATATATATATATATATATGATATATATTTCTAAAGAAAATATATTTTTATGTGAATACACGAACGTGAATACAGTGAAAAATTATAAATCGACGTAATTTAATAATTGTATTCAATGATTTCGATGAACAATCGTCATATAACATTTTTCAATAAAATTCTCATTTTTCACTGTTTTAAAATAAACTTTAGAAAATGGTAAAATATATGATTATAAAATAATTATTAGAAAATTAAAATCAAAATTTTATAAAAATAATTAATTATTAATCAGTTTTAATTAATATTTAATTACCCAGTAACATAAACATTTAATTATTGGAAATATATATATATATATTTTAATTATTGTAAAGATATATATATATATATATATATATATATATATATATATATATATATATATATATATATATATACTATTGATATATATAATTCTCTTTTCGTAATTATATATTACTATAAAATATTAACATATTAAAATATTAATCTTGAATATTAAAGTAATTTCAATATTTTAATATTAAATAAGAACAGCAACATTAATTATATATTTTCAAATAAATACATATAGATTTAAATATATTTTTGATACTAAAATATATATATATATGTAAAATTATAAATAACAAAAAATAAATATATATCAATATATTGAATATATATAGAATCCCCTTAACGCACAGATTGTTTTTAAAAAACCGGCCAAAAAAATCAACTTTTTTTTTATGTAAAAAAACACAATTTAGTACATTGTCTCGGGAAAAAAAGTTAAAAAAAAGAAAATACAAAAATAATCAAAATTTTTATTTTAATTTTGGATTTTGATCTACATTGCAGAAAAGAGCATTTTTTTTATCTTTTTATCTTTCTTTTTTATCTTTCTTTTTTTATCTTTCTTTTCGAATTACTATTTCGGAAAAAAAAACAGGTTTTTTTGCTTTCACATTGTTATTTTCAATTCACGATTATATTCGAGTGTGAAAAATTATAGCAGCATAAAATATACAACGACGCTCGAATTATCTCGAGTGTGCACAGGTTGTCCTGTTTTGTACAAGTTAAGGGGTTAAATAAACTCTAATAAAATGTATGTTGTAATATGTTACATAATAAAATGTAAGATGCATAATTTAAGTAATTAATTTGAAACCAATCTAACATATTAATCGATTGAATGTTTCTTTTATAGGAACAAGGATTTGCCAACGTCCGAAGGTCATTCAATTGGAGTTCAAGACTTTTAAAATGCATGGGAATTTGGCCATTGAAAATTACCTTCCATTATTTCTCTTCTTTTTTATATATCTTTTCCTTCATATTTCTCTAACAGTCGCAAATTTAATTTGGTCTCCAAAAACCATGGACATTGTCGTAATGAGCGTAGCAGAGAATATGGAACAAATGATGACACCTACGAAAATAACAATCGCTAGAATCAAACGAGATGAATTATGTAAATTATTCATAGAACTCAAGGAATATTCATTGACTGAGAAATACGAAAGTAAAGAGCAGAAATTGACATTCGTGAATTATACTAAATTACCTCCATATTTTATTGTAATAATTGCCTCTTTAATGTCAATGGCCGAATTAATTTATTATCTGACTCGAGTTGCCGAAGGAATTCAAATTGGTAATTCATAATATGTGTTCCTTCTTTATATGTGACATTATATTTTATATATTTAATATTAATTTTTTTTTATGGATTTATCATTAAATATAACTGTTCAAGTAATTGCACAATTCGCCATATTGTCGTACGAGGTGAAGACATTATTAAATAATTCTAAAAATTATCATGAGAGTATGAAGAACATTGTACTACGACATTATCGATTGATAAGGTAAAGAAAATATCGTATAATTATATAAAAATAATTGATATGTGTATGTGTGTGTGTAAGTGTCTATATATATATATATATACAATGTTAAATTATGTTATTTAGAAGTTTAGTAATTAATTGTTATAGTTTATTTTCAATCACACATACACACATACACATATACATACACACACTTGCATACGCATTTAAGTTTTTGTGTTTTGTAATATATTATAAAAAAATTGCTTTTTTTCCGAAATTATCTATTATTTTTATTATTTCTTTAATAAACCATTCATTTTATGGATGTCTTACTTAAATTATTTAATTCTTTCATCATTTTTATGTACTATTTTGTTATGTATTATTTTTTTATTTCCTATTTAATTATTTTTTTCGTTATATTTTCTTTGTTGTTTCGATATTACTTCATTATTTTATATTTATTATTATTTATCATTTGAATTACGTATTTATTAATTTCAATTATCTTCATGCCGTAGAATATATCAAATATTAAAGGAAATAATATTTCCATTCAAATAATACTGTATTGACTTTTTTTTTCTTATTTTCTTTCGATAATGTGAAATACAAACAATAATAATGAACTACATCGTAATATTTTATTTTTTATATATACATGAAATATAATATTTCAGATTGTCGGAAAAATTGGAAGATATCTTTAATTTTCCAATTATGCAGCTACTCTTGGGATCCACCATTCACATCTGCGTTTCTGGTTACTACTTACTGATGGTAAAAACACATGTTTTTTTTCTTTTTAAGGAAATACATAACTCCGTAGCAAAAAAAAACATTTTTTTCTATTTTCTATACTTCTCATATATTTTTAACTAATCTACGTAATTTTTTAAAATCAATTTTACTTTGATAGTACTTACTTTAAAGATTTAATTGATAATTTTCTTCTTCAAAACTGATAAAAAATGGCGGAGAAACTGGCTTTGTCATAGGTACGAGCAAAATTTGTAACTTATGATAATTGCCATGATAATTCATTGAAAAAAAAAGGAACTAATTCATTCATAAATCATTTTAAATATATAAAAATAAAATAAGTTCTTATTCTGTCGAATTTTTGAAATTACACTTTAAAAATGGCGAACATTTACATTTATCATTTATTGCTTCTTCGATAAGATGAAATGTTCTTTTAAAAAAAAAAAAAAAGAAATAGCAAAAAAGTCAAGTCAACTTAATATAATTGTATATTAAGTCGACTTAATATTAATTAAATGTAATTCAAATAATGAAGGAAAATTTTGAAATCTCTCGGTTCATTAGATCCTAAAAAAGTTCTCATTTAGATTTTTAATTTTTGAGGTTATTGTTATCAAAAAAAAAAAAACATGATAATAACGATGGTAAAAACGTAATAATAATAATAATTACAATAATAATTATAATAATAATAGTAATTATAATAATAATAATAACAATAATAATAATAATAATAATAAGAACAAAAGTTATAAAAATAGTAATTATAATAATAATAATAAAAGTAATAATAATAATATTAATATTAATAATAATTATCATAACAATAATAATAGTAATAATATAGTAATAATATTAATAATAATAGTAATAATAACAATGATAATAATAATATAATGATAATGATAATAATAATAACAATAATATTAACAATAATAATAATAATAATAATGATAACAATAGTGATAATAATAATAATTATGATGATAATAATAATACTAATAATAATAATAAAGTAATAATAATAATAACAAAAGTTATAATAATATTAATTATAATAATAATAATAATAATAATAATAATAATCATAATAATAATAATAATAATAATAATAATAATAATAACAAAAGTTATAATAATAGTAATTATAATAATAATAATACTAGTAATAATAATAATAGTAATAATAATATTAATATTAATAATAATTATCATAATAATAATAATAATAATAACATAATAATAATGTTAATAATAATAGTAATAATAACAATAATAATAGTAATAAACTAATAATAATATTAATAATAATAGTAATAATAGTAATGATAACAATAGTGATAATAATAATAATAATGATGATAATAATAATATTAATAATAATAATAACAATAATAATAATAATAATAAAAATATTATGCGTTATTGTTGTATATATATCTACTTTACTGACGGATCCCTTATTATTTTATTACATATGATTTTTTACACTCTGCTTTACATTCTCCATAAATGGCAATTATTATAAGTACTTCCTCTCGTACTAACAAAGTATACGTGTGAATCTGCACATATTAGTCTTTCGGAATAGCGATAAAATGAAAAACAATTTAAAATGGAAATGAAAAATTATTTGGATGATATTGCTGTTCGATTTAAGAGTATTATCTGAACGAGACAAATACATTATTTGTTATCGTCACTATAACTCTGCCATTTTTTTATGGATATCCTTCATTACTATCTGCATTCAAAAAAAAAAAAAAAGAAAATGTAAGAAACAAATTGATTTCTTTTCTTATTCAAAAAAAAATATATAAACAATGTTAAATTATTTTATTTAGAAGTTTATTAATTAATTATTATAGTTTATTTTCAATCAAACATACACACATACACATATACATACACAAAATTGTGTACGCATTTAAGTTTTTGCGCTTTGTAATATATTATAAAAAATTGCTTTTTTTCCAAAATTATCTATTATTTTTATTATTTCTTTAATAAATCATTCATTTTATGGACGTCTTACTTAAATCATTTAATTCTTTCATCATTTTTATGTACTATTTTGTTATGTATTATTTTTTTATTTTGTTATTTAATTATTTTTTCTTTCGTTATATTTTCTTTATCACTTCGATATTTCTTCATTATTTTATATTTATTATTATTTATCATTTGAATTACGTATTTATTAATTTCAATTATCTTCATGTCGTAGAATATATCAAAAATTAAAGGAAATGATATTTCCATTCAAATAACACTATTGTATTGACTCTTTTTTCTTTTTTTTTTTTATTTTGTTTTAATAATGATCATGTATGTCCTTAATTTACATGATAATAACTAATCGATCATTTTCCTTTTTTTCATTTTTAGGGTCCAGAAATGACGGATATTTTAACATCTCTCTTATTCGTTTTCTACATGTTTTCCGTGACGGGGACACTTTTTGTTTATTGTTTCATCGGCGAATGTTTCATTCAGGAAGTATATAAATTATCAATAATTTCTATTATAATTAAAATAACAATTAATCGATTAATGTCATTTGTTTTGTTCGATTAGAGTACAAAGTTTGGTAACGCCATTTATAATTACGAATGGTACAACTTGCCGGCAATGGACGCGAAATTTTTTCTCATTTGCATGATAAGAACGAATATTTAACGTCTGGCAAATTTGCCGTTTTATCCTTGACCGTTTTCACAGACGTAAGTATAATTTATATCTATTATTAAATTATGTTCGTTGCGTTTAGCAATACAATCGTTAATTTCATTATAATTATTATTATATATTTATTAACATTTGTAGATCATCAAAACGTCGATGGGATATTTATCGGTATTACGAACATTTGCGTGAACAGGACAAAAGTGAAATGGATTACGTAGTAACAAATTCTTTTTGTTTTTTGTTTTTTTTTTTTTTTTTTCTTAATTCATCTTCCTACGTAGAAAGAATAATGATTTTGTTTATATATCGTTGACTTGTATTAGCGTTATAGAATATATAAATACAATTCTAAGACGATCGATCAAAACTTTCAGTACCTTTCTTTGTGAAAAAAATTTATTATCAAATGTAAGAGAACTGTACGAGTTGATATTTTTCTTAAAAAATCTGACCGATTATATCCGATTCAAACGTACATGTGATAAAGTAATAATAATGATAATAATAATAATAATAATAATAGTACAAAAAAAATGGGTTAGAAAAATTGAAATAAATACGTGTGTAGCCATGTAATTTTATTAAATTAATTTTATTAATTTTTATTCTATTAAAAAATATTTCTACATAAGAGTATGGAGTCCATACGTGTCTATTCAAAGAAAAATTATTATTATTACTCATACGAATATTCAAGCATGATTAATCAATTTTTTTCAAAATTAAAAACACATTTGAGTTAGGTTTGTTATTTTTTTTTACCATTATTATTGTTTGTCAATAAATTCCAAATACATACGACAACAAAATTAGTATTGACCGAGACGATCATTTTTTTTTTTTACATACACAAAAACCGAACGAAATCTCTGATCAATCACAGATACTATATAAATATCGTCTATATTTATCTCGATACTGCAGTTGTATACATTTATTGCCTGTAATCTATTTCAAATTATTATACAAATATTAATTTCATTTGAATAGTCAATATTCAGGATCGATTATTGAACAGTCTCGATCATCTAACTGTTTGTAAGAATGATAAATACTGCATTCACTGTCAACACAATTTATAGAGTTTATATATATGTAAAATATTTTTCTTAATCCTATCTGGAAGATACAAATTAGCGAAACTCCGATCAGTTATTCTTAATTAATAAGGATTTTATTAATGAATGTATTACAATAATACAACTCTTTATTTCTAGGTCATTCTACTCATGATCATCATTTATTCTGCACTTGGTACACTTAGAACCTTTTTTCGTTACTCTTCGTTTGGCCTAATTAAGACTATCCTCCGTTCATTTTTTTCACGTTTATCCTATAGCGTCTTTCATTCTCATTCACATTCATGCATATGCATTCGGTAATTGCTAACGACACATTTCCATCTCATTCTTACTCTCAATGCCTCCAGTCTCCTCTCTTTCTATCATAAAAAATAAAGGCACGTCACAATGGATAGATTATGTTTTCGTTCGATAGTCGACTAAATTATCTCATAGACAACACACAAACACCCAGAAATTATATTAGAACCATTTCAACCTACATATAATTTGATTATTTGAACATCGAAATATGCAAACAATCATATATATTACTTTACATAAAATTAAAATTAAGTAAACTGAAAAATAAAATCCATCAATGAAATTTAACACTAGATTACCCAAGAAAGTCATTTTGACTGCTTTTTAATTTCAATTAGAAAAACAATTATGTATATAATGACACGATTTCTTAGAATTTTGTGACTTTTTGTACAACATATAAATCCGTTTATTAATAATTGTAGTTACCTCCCCCCTCCTTCATTTTCGGTATATATATATATATGTGTGTGTTATACCCATATTGCCGAAAAGCAGTCAAAATGACTGCTTGGGAAATTTTAAATAATCAAATGACTCTTATTATTGAATTGAGTAAATTTTTTAATCAGTTCGGCTCTGTATTGAAATAACAGTGTTTATTTTTTTTCGATTACCATTACATGCTAACATACAAGTACATGATAAATCGTCGATTTGGGTGTATACATGATAAGTTGCAGTTGACCAATAAGCTAAAGTAGTATTTGTTACTCGAATCTTTATGCAGTGATACTTTTTCTAACAAGTTGTTTATTTTATTTCTTTTGCACCCTAAATTCATGAAATAAAATGGAGAATAAAAGTGAGTTATTGGAAAAGTTAACAAACATAAGTAAAGAGTACTCCGATATAGATAATAGATGCAACAAATTCTATCATCTGAAGATGAAGTGGATTATATTCAAAGATAAACATTTGACACTGAGTCGATGAAGAGTCGATCACCAATGGTGAAAATGAAAGTGTCATCAATATGCCCAGGAAAAGATGTAGGGTGCTAAGTAGTTCAAACACTAATGAAGAAACTGAAAACAACTTTTAGGAGACCGAAACAGCTGTCGATGGTACTGTGTGGTCAAAAATTGACGAAGATGGTATTCCTGGAAGGTTACCATTTACTTGAATTTTCAAGGGTGTGAAAGGGCCAACAGATCAACTGCAACATCATCAAATGCAACCTATTCTAACAAATGCAAAATTTATCAAGTACTTGGTTTGTCACAACAACAAAACAAATAATATATGTGAAAAATGTCAAAGGTATGTTTGCGGAAGATGTACACATAAAAAGATTTCCACTTTCATTTGCATAAAATGTACAAATAATAATGCATAAATTATTGAGTCGTTCGGAAAGTCATTTCGTTTTTTTTTTTTTTTTTTGAAAATGAAAGACAATTTTCGTATAATGAACAAATATTTTATTAAATTATATATTCTGGTCCAATACCTTTTGCCATCTTTCTGGTAGTAGCATGATTCCACGCTCATAAAATTTTTGTGTCTTTGCTGGCAAAAAACTGATCGAAGTGGTTTTTGACCTTCTCATTTGAAGCGAAGGTTCTACCGTCTAAAAAATTTTGCAGTGATCGGAACAAATAATAATCCAAAGGTGCCAGATCTGGAGAATATGGTGGATGTGGCATTGTATCCCATTCATGCTGTAAAAGTTTTTGACGAGAGACCAAACTTGTATGAGATCTCGCATTATCTTGGTGGAACACTACATCTTTTCTGTTGATTAATTCTGGCCTTTTCTGTCGAAGTGCATCATTCAGTTTGTCCAGCTGATGACAGTAGACTTCCGAATTAATTGTTGTGTTATCCGGTAAAATCTAAAACAAAAATGATTCCTTTAAAATTCCACCAAACAGACAGCATCACATTTTTTTGATGGATATTGGCTTTGGAAATGCTTTGAGTCGGTTCATCTTTTTTGCTCCATGATCTCTTGCGTTTGACATTGTTATATACAACCCATCTTTCGTCCCCAGTAATGATGCGTTTCAATAATGGATCATTTTCGTGACGTTTGAGAAGCGAATCACGACACAAATTTCTTTCCGTGAGAACATGGGAAACCCATATATCGAGCTTTGAGGTTAAACCAAGGCCTTTCAAATGGTCATAAACAGTTGGATTTGATAAATTCAACCTCTCACCGATCTCACGTGTTGTTATTTGCCGGTTTGCATCAACTAATGCCTTTATCGTGTCTTTATCAGCTTCAACCGCCTTTCCAGAACGTGGTGCATCTTCGACATCAAAATTGCCGGATCGAAATTTTGCAAACCAGTTCTGGCACTGGCGTACTGTCAACACATCTTCTTCATACACATCGGTTAATTTCTTTCTGACTTGAACAGCATTTTTACCTTTTCTATAGGAAAATAGTAAAATATGACAAAAATGACACCAACCAAAAACTACTGCGTACAATCAATTGGACTTTTTCACACACAAGACTTGCTATATCAGCTCTCAAAACATATAATGATTATGCGGCTTAAGTGTGAAGTTAGGTGGAAAAAAATACAATTAAAAAAAAAGAGTATAAATAAATGACTATCATTAATGATAAAAAAAAAAAACAAATCGTCAAAGAAAACAACTGATACATAATAAAAATTTCATTTGGTATGACAAAATAATGTAAATAAAATATCATGATAAAATAAAGATCAGCAGAGAATCAATAAGGAATAATAATTTAGAAATAAACAAAAAGAAATCTTGTATAAAATAAGTGATAATAAAAAAAAAAAAAAAAAAAAAAAAAAAATACCTTTGATTGTTCAAAGGTCAAGGTACGTCATTAAGTATAATACTCGTCATTATCCCTAACGTGAAAACTATTGAAATATAGGACAACAAGTATGGCTTACTTACGAATACATATTCCTGTGGAAGAAAAAAATTTTGTTCCTTCAAACTACGTACGTTAATTCAAGTGCAATTAATGTCTTTCGTTCGTCGGATTATGCAAAACTAGAAAACAACAAGTGAACGGAAGGACGATCGAACGAAAAGTATTGTA
Source organism: Vespa velutina (assembly GCF_912470025.1). NCBI lineage: Eukaryota > Metazoa > Arthropoda > Insecta > Hymenoptera > Vespidae > Vespa > Vespa velutina. The sequence continues at coordinate 2,126,688 of NC_062212.1, forward strand.
ATAGTATGAAAACATTTTTATATTGTGCCGATAAACTGAAACATTACGAACTATAGTCAAACGCAAAAAAAAAAGAAAAAAAAGAAAAAAAAAGAAAAAAAGAGATTATACCTTAGGTTGAGATGTTACTTTTTCTTTCTTTTTTCTCTCTCTCTATATCTATGATCACCCTTCTCTTTTAAGAAAGAAAAGAAAAAAAGATAAAAGAAAAACGAGAAAAAAGAAAAAATTTCAATGACAGATAAATGAAATGAAGTTATAACAAGTTTTACATGAGGGCTGTGAACTCAAGGGTAGGTGGATGGGCGGTTGGGGGGAAGACAAGGATGTACTACGTGAGGAACCGAAGCGACAAGAGCACATTTTTTATGTATACTTCAATACCCTTTTCCTGTAGTGCTATCCTCAAGCTATCATTATCGATGATAATAACAAAAGAACTGTTTAACTCTTAACTTAAGTTTTTAGAACTGACTCGTTGTCCGTGACGAGTTGTTCCTTCGAATATTTTTTTTCGTCGACTTCAGATCAATTATTCAAGCATATATCCTTGTAGACGTATATACCATCTTTTTCAAACAGAGTTTACCAGGGAGGACGCTCGATCGTTTTGCCGTCAGTCTTTCGTGAACCTTCGAAGGGATAAAATGGGAAAGGATACCATAGAAGTAAGAGTCATGAGAACGATTTGATATTTTTGTTTCTGCCAATTTTTTTTCTTTTTTTTTTCTTGCAATCGTAGAACGATTATTTCGTGCCGAATATACTGTGATCACATATACGACGTTTAGATAAGTGATATCTTAACATAGCGTTCGGATATTAATTTTCTATCGATCATAATGTTACAAGTTCATTTCAATTGGAAATTATTTTTATGCAATTAATATTTATTACTTATATATATTTTTTTTATCTTCATTTACTATCATTTATAAGCGTGCAGATATTATTTATATTATTATTATATTATTGCTTATTGTTTACGTTCTTATAATACGTCGACAATTCTGTGATGTTTCTGCTTGGTTTTATTTATTTTTTTTTTTTTTAAATCTACTCTATTATTACAGCTTCACACGTTGTCTGTCTTTGCTACTTTTTTTATCGTAAAGGAATTATTTGATTTTACGAATAATAGTTCTAAAGGAAATATATTTTTATGTGATACCAGCGTAATTCAATAATTATATTTAACTCATTCGATGAACAAACGTTTTATGAAATGTTTAAATGGACAATATATTACAGTTTTCTAAATGAATGAAATTTTCTAAATTAACAAATCTTTATCTCGGAAACATGACATTTTGGAAAAAATTTGTCCTAACAAGTTGTTATCCGATTTTATAAATTGAAATATTATTTATTGTTCTTATTTTGTGAAAGATTCAACAATATCTCACGGCAAATTTTGCTGTACGAAAATTGCCGTATAAACAAAATATTTCGAAAAATTAAAAATGTTACGAAAAATTAAAAAAAAAAAATTGATTAGTTTTCTATTTTTTTCTTTTCAACAATAAAATAAATTTCCAATAAAAAAATGTAGCATCGTATTTATGAAAAAATGAATTTAAGCTTGAATAAACTTCAAGATCGTTTAATAAATAGAAAACAACAAATGCAACAATATTGCCTGTTTATTATACGAGAATTTTTGTTAGACTTATTTTTCTCAAATACGTAATGTTAATGAAATAAAAAATTAGTAACGCTTTATTTAGATATCCGTCATAACGTAATAAAAAATTCATGAATATGATGATAAAGCAATATATATATATATATATATATATATATATATATATATATATATATATATATATATGAGCCGTTTATTTTGAAATTGGCCTAATTCCATTTATATTTAAATCAATGAATGAAAATGAAAATTTTAAAGTCCTGAATTTATTACCACGTCGGGGTGGACCAAGAAAGTTCGAAAATATCGTATTGACACCACTGTATAAAAATATCAGACAAATTACAACAGCAAAATTCAAAGACATAATTGATCTATTACGATATATACCATCGGAACATCATGATTTCTTCAAATCCATTTCACACACACAAAATCTAGATGAGTAGTAAATTGTTTTGTAATAAATTTATGTTTGTAATTTTGTATGTCATGTAGTTAAAAAATGTTTTGAATCGCATAAATTATGTTTTCGAAGTGTTTTAAAGATATGTAAAATAAATTGAGTATTGTTTTTTTTTCAATTTGAAGCATCTTAAATTATGTTGAATTGACTTGGGCACCTTCAAATTTTATAATGAATCTAATTGTTAATTTTGAAACTGACCTGACTCCATTCTTGATAAGAAAACGCATATTATTCATTTAAAAATTGTCACTATTTTAATAGGAAATATAAATTTAACACCCTTAGATACATTTAAGTAGTATGACTCATTAGTATCCTATACGTATATTTTTAAATTCATTGAAACGCAAACTCTTAAATATCTCGATTTGAAGATAAATGGAGTTAGGCCACTTTCCAAATAAATGGCTCATATATATATTATAAAATATATAATACATAATATATATGTGTGTTTATATATTTATAAATAATACTAATATATATAATTTCTTAATATTTATAAATTATTATTATTATTAATATATAAATATTTATATATTATAATATTAACCTTGAATATTAAAGTAATTGTAATATTTTGATATTTTAAAAAAAATAAGAACATTAATTATATATTTCTAAATAGATATATGTAGATTTAAATATATTTAATACTAGAATATAATATATATATATATATATATATATATATATATATATATATATATGTATGTATATGTACGTATATATAAACATTTTTTTTTGTTTGATTCAATTATAATAAAAAATTTCAGACAAAATACGATTATGTTGAAATTTTCAAAAATTAAAATCGATGTATATAAAAATACTAATATCAATAATAGTAATCTATATATACACATATATTATTATATTAATCATAAACATGTAAATATATAAGTTATACATATATACATGGTAATATTTACATATATATAAAATTATATATAACAGTATATAAATTTATGTCAACAAATTATATATATATATATATATATATATATATATATATATATATATATATATATATACAATATTAACTGTAATAAAATGTATATAGACGAATAAAAAACTAATTAATCTGAAATCGATCTGGAACATTAACTAATTGAATATTTCTATTGTAGGAACAAGGAATTGCCAACGTCCGAAGATCATTTATTTGGAACTCAAGGTTCTTAAAATGCATGGGAATTTGGCCATTCAAGAACTACTTTCCGATATTTCTCTTCTTTTTTACATATCTTTTCATTCAATGTTCTCTAACACTCGCACAATTGTTTTGGGCCCCAAAAACAATGGATTACGTCGTACCTAACATAGCAGAAAACATTCAACTAACGATGACCCTTACGAAAATAATAATTACTAGAATAAACAGAGAAGCATTGCGTAAATTATTCACGGAAATCAAGGAATATTCATTGACTGAGAAATACGAAACTGAAGAGGAAAAATTAACATTCGTGAATTATACTAAATTACCTCCGTACTTTATTGTAATAATAGCCTCTACAATGACAGTAGTCGAAATGTTATATTATACGACTCGACTTACCGAAGGACTTCAAATTGGTAATTTATAATTATTGATTCATTTTATAAGTGACATTATATTTTATATATTTTATATTAATCCCTATATGGATTTGTCATCAATTGTAGCCCGACGATTATTTTTTTATGTATTTGCATATTCAGTTATTATTGAATTAATAGATGTACTCATACACTCAAATATATGCTCATATTACACAAAATAAGAGGATGAAATAATCATCAATTATTTGTATATATTTTTAATAAGTAAATTAATTTCATCTTCTCAGCGTTCAAAACTATACATACGTCATTGCACGTTCTTTCATTTTTGATTGGATTTTAATGCAACGACTGGAATTTAAAAGAATAACAAATTAATGATTATTTACGGATAAGTGCCAACGTTGATTCAGTCAATTTGATCAGTTCATCATTTAGATTTGATCGAATAATGTTCGAAGTAGGCAACCTGCGGAATTCAATAATGACGTAATGAAGTCATTGTCGATTTGAATCTGATCCATAATTGACAGTACGAGAAACATCTGATACATTTGTGATCACTTATGGTTGAACAGTGCAAAGACAACTTCATAAAATCGAAAACATATATCATCGAGATATTTGCATTGCACATCATACTATTGTCGAATACGAACTAATATCAACGAGGAAGAATTTGCACATCATTACTGACCAAGCTACGAAGTGATCCTATTTTAAGCATAATCGTTACCGTAAATGAGAAATACGTTCTATACAGCAACATGAAACATACCAATCAATGACTTTCTCCGAATCAACCAGCTGTACCCACATCTGTACCCAGATCTAATCCAGATCTGATATTGAAAACGGTGCTATCATGTGTTTGATGATACCAAATCGGCATAATTCATCTTTTTTAGCCACAACCAATTGCTGTTAATGATTATTGTTCAATTTTCAACAATTGAAATGGTTATATAAATAATTGTTGAAACAATGGCTTACACTGCTTAATAATATACTCGTTATATCGCAACATGCTAATGGAAAAATCAGTCGACCTACCCAAAAGAACGATAAACCAACATTGCTAGAAAGTTTTTCTGAGTTCATTGTATTCATTCGATATTACAATATCGGATTATTATTTTTTTAGATTTATGGAGCATTACATAAAATATAAAATATCTCGAAATGTCGATGATTTTCATATTCACAACGAATCATATTTTTCATCACTGCGTACACTTTTTTGACGAAAGATCCCGTGAAAATTTACAAAAGTGATTGCAAAATCACAATTAATTTGAAAGGAAATAAAAAAAACATTGTATCCAACTATGTGTCTAATTTTAAATTAATTAATTAAGGGTACGATTATTTAAGTTTACCCTATAATATTATATGATTAATATGATTGTATAAGACATTAACTCGATATGAATATATTGGAATATTTGTTTTAATCAGCTAATTTAATGTATTTGCTCTTTTATATTTTCGTAATTAATTTTCTTAACAATTCTTTTGTTTCCTTTTTTCTTTTTTTACTTTTCAGCAGAACAAAACAATTCCATGGGTTATCAGTTGCCGTACAATACATTACAAGTCATCCATTTAAGGGACATAAGGATTTACGCTTTGATTTGTGTTTATCAAATCATATACATACCTTGTATCGTATTAGGTTACGTTGGATTCGATTGCATGTTCGTCAATTTGTCCATTCAAGTAATTGCACAGTTCTCTATATTGTCTTATAAGGTGAAGACATTATTAAATGATTCTAAAAATCTTCGTGATGGTATGAAGAAACTTATACTACGACATTATCGATTGATAAGGTAAAAAATATATCGTATAATTATATAAAAAATTAATTGATATATTTGTGTGTGTGTGTGTGTGTGTGTGTATATGTGTGTATACATGTCTACATATATATATATATATATATATATATATATATATATATATATATATATAAATCATGATAAATTATTTTATTTACAAGTTTATCAATTAATTTCTTTAGTTTATTTACAATCACACACACGTATACATATATATATATATATTATTGCTTTCCGTAACAAATTATTAAAAGCAAGTTGATTTTCTTGATCTATCTATTTGTTAGGCTGGAAACTATGAAACGGGTGTTGAATGAAAGTAAATAACTAAACAAAAATGCCCGTTTCATAGTATCCAAACTAATCCTTATATACTATGTTGGAAACTATGAAACGGGCGTTGAATGAAAATAAATAACTAAACAAAAATGCCCGTTTCGTAGTTTCCAACCTAATATTTGTTATTTGATTAATAAACTATTTTCCATTTACAGGTGTCTCACTTTAACAATTAAATACTTTCATCATTTATTTATTATTTTTTATTTTTTCTATTGAATTATTTATTCGTTATATTTTATTCGTTATTACAATATTTATTTATTATTTTCAATTTCAATATTATTTATTATTTGATTGTTTATTTATTAATTTCAATTGACTTTAATGTCACTGAATATATCCAAAGTAGGAAGAAATCATATTTTCCTCATAAATAACATTGCATCAATTTGTTTCTATGTCTTTTCAATAACGAAAATACAAACAATAATAATGAACTCTATCGTAATATTTTATTTTTTATATCTACATGAAATATAATATTTCAGATTGACGGAAACATTGGAAGATAATTTTAATTTCCCGATTATGCAGCAACTGTTGGGTACCACCATTCATATCTGCATTTCCTGTTACTACGTACTGATGGTACAAATGCAAGCGAATAATATATTATTTTTTTTCCTTTTTTAAGGAATTACATAAGTCTCTAGCAAAAAAAAGAAAAAAAAGGAAAATCCGAATTTTTTTTTTTTTTGCTATTTCCTATATATCTCATTTATTTTTGATTAATCTATTTTTTCTTTGTTTTTAAAATCAATTATTCTTTCCTTGATAAGATTAAATTAATAATTTTACTTTAATTAATAATTTTACTCTACTTTAAAGATTAAATTAATAATTTTGTTTCCTTTTAAACTCATAAAGAACGACGGAGAATTGAAATTGTCAGAGATATATAAACAACAATTCGCGTTGCTTACGATAATTGCCATGACTAATTATTGAAAAAAAAAAACAAAAAAAAAGAAAGTAAGAAAAAAAAACAACAAAAAAAAAGAAAAAGGAAATAATTCATTCGTAAATAATTCTTAAAAATTTTGAAATAAAATAATTTCTTATTAATTTGAATTTGTGAAATTATTTACCTTTAAATTAAATGGGACAGATTTTCGTTAATCTTTTATCGCCTCTTAGAAAAAAATCTGCGCATATTTATTTTTGTTGAAAAAAAAAAACAGAAAAGAAACGGAAGCATTTCGCAAAAAAAAAAAATCCTGTCGTTAATAAATCTTATATATAATTCAAATAATGATCGAAATTTTGGAAATCTCTTAGTTCAATAATTCGCACGAAACTTTTCATATAAATTTCTTTCTTTCTGTGTTACTGTTATGAAAACAATTATGATCATTCAAACAACTATCATCATCGTCGCATTTACATTTACTTCATCGACAAATCCTTTTTTACTTTATAGTAAATGAGTTTTTATATTCCACTTTAAATTCCCCGTACAAGGTCATAATTATCAATGTTTTCTTTTATCTCGTACTAACATTTAATCTTGAAGAATAGCGATAAAAATTAAATAATAATTGTAAAAATGAAAATGAAATGTTCTGAAAATGATCGTCGTTGTTTGATTTAAAAGGATCGAAAAAAAGAAAAAAAAAAGGAACAGTTACATTGTTACTATTATCATTAAAATTGCTTCATTTTTTTTTTTTTTTTTTTTTAATAGATCTCCTGCCATAATTATCTGCATTTAGAAAATGTAGAAAACAAATTGATTTCTTTTTTTTTTTTTATCCGAAGAATATCACGTACGTTCTTAATTTATGTGATAACAATTAATCAATCTTTATCTTTTGACAATTTTAGGGTCCAGAAACGAAGGATATTTTAACATCGATATTGTTCTTTCTTTATATGCTTTCCGTGACAAGTACACTTTTTATTTATTGCTTCATCGGCGAATGTTTCATTCAGGAAGTATATAAAATGTCAATAATTTCTTATACAATTGAAATATCAATTAATCGAATTAATGTCAATTGTTTTTATTCAATTAGAGTACAAATTTTGGTAACGCCATTTATAATTACGAATGGTACAACTTGCCGGCAATCGACGCGAAATTTTTTCTCATTTGTATGATAAGAACGAAAAAGCCACAATTCTTAACATCCGGCAAATTTGCCATCTTGTCCTTGACAGTTTTTACGGACGTAAGTATATCTCAAATAATTTTTTTCCATTTTCAAATGACGTTCCTTCCTGTAACAATACAATAGTTATTTCATTATAATTATTATTGTATATTTATTAATATTTGTAGATCATCAAAACTTCAATGGGATATTTGTCGGTATTACGAACATTTGTGTGAAAAGGACAAAAGTGAAATGAATTACGTAGTAACAAATTCTTTTTCTTTTTCCTTTTTTGTTATCTTTTCTTTTCTTAAGTCATCTTCCATAGGAAGACAAATGATTTAAATGGTTTGTCTGTACATCGTTTAATTGTATTAGCATATATAATAATAAATTGTATTAGAAATAATAATTAGCTTATATAATATATAAATACAATTCTAAGACAATCGATCAAAACTCATAATTTCTTTCTTCATTAATTATAACATTAGTTAAATTTAAATTCTTCAAAAATTAATATCAAATATATAAGAATTGTATCAGTTATATAATGATTACAGTTGTCTCATTTTTCAAAATATATGCCTGATTGTTTCTGATTTTATTGATTTCCATATGTATATGTGATAATAATAATAATAATATAATAATAATAATGTAATAATAATAATAATAATAATAATAATAATAATAATAATAATAATAATAGAAAAAAAAATTGTTAGAAAAATTGAAATAAATACATAGTTCAAAAAAGTATGTTACATAAAAGTATGAGACTCATACGTGTCTGTTCAAAGAAAAATTATTATTATTATTTATATATATACGAATATCTAAGAATAATTAATCAATTTTTTCAAGGTTAACAATATGTATGAGCCCAACTTGTTTCTTTTTTATTTTTTTTTTTTTTGATTATTATTGTTTTTTAATTTATTACGTATTTATGCAAAAACAAAATTGGTATTGACAAAAACATTCTTTTTTTTTTTTAATTACATGAAAATCGCACGAACTTTCTAATCAACCACAGATATTATTTAAATATCGTCTATACTTATCCTGAATACTGCAGTTGTATGCATTTATTGTCAGTTATCTGTTCAACATTATTATAGAAATATTAATTGCCTTTTAATGTTGAATATTCAAGATTAATTATTGGACGATCTCGTTCGCCAAACTTTGTTTGTAAGAATAAGTGCTGCATTCATTATCTGCAAAATTTATAAAGGGTTAAAATATTTTGATTATTTGAACAACAAAATGTATATACATTCATATAATATTTTACGTAAAATTAAAATTGAATTAACTAATAAATAAAAATCATCAACGAGATATAATATTTCGTTAGAAAAATGAAAGAAAAAGTGAAAACAAATGTTACTCGAAAAAAAAGGTATAAACGAAATCATTTCCATGTCGGTAAATGATTACGTAAGAAGTATAAGAAATAATGACGATTAATGATAAATAAAAATAAAATGAAAAATTTGCAAAAACAACGTCAAATCTCACGGAATCCGAAGGATGCGTAAAAAAAGAAAAAAAAAAAAAAAAAAATATAATCAATTTGAGAAAATAGTGAAAATATATAATTCCAGAAAATAAAGAGATTGTTCGGTTGCAAATGAAAAATAATAATTTAAAAATAAAGAAAAAGAATTCTTGTATGAAACAATTTATAATTAAAAAAAAAAAGAAAAAAAAAAAATAAGTTTCCTTTTTTTTCCAGAAATCATGTATGTCCTTAACAAAAAAATTATACTCTTTACAAGCTCTAACGTTAAAATCATTAATATAAAAGACAAAACGTTACAGACATTTAATTTCACCGCACGATTACTTACGAATACTTGTTTTCGATGAAGTAGAATAAAATTTTATTTTTTTAAAACCACCACCATAAATTCAGGCACATTCAATATCTTTCGTTCGTCGTATAAGGCAGAACTAGAAGGAAAAAGAGAACAAAAGGACGATCGAATGAAAAGTTGTAAAGGGGTTGAAAATATTTTTATATTACCAGTTAACCGTTGAACTTCGAACTATGACACCGAGCAAAAAAAGAGGATGATTATATCCAGGAGCAAGATGTTACATTTTTCCCTCTATAACTATGATGATCACCCTCTTTCCTAAAAAAAGAAAAAAAAAAAAGAAAAGGACAAATTTCAACGACAGGTAAATGGAATGAAGTTAAAAGAAGTTTTACGTGAGGGCTGTAAAACGTAGGGGATGTTCTCTATATAGTGAATCGAAACGATAATAGCACATTTTTTTTTTTTTTTTTTTTTTTTTTTTTTTATATATATACTCCAATCCTCCCTTCTGCCGTTAATATCAAGCTAACGTTATCGATGATAACAACAAAGTAACTGGTTTAACTCGTTGATAGAAAAAGTTAGAAACGAGTTGTTTCTCAATATTTTTTTCGTCGACTTTAAATTAACTATTCAAGCAACCCTTTAGACGCATATACTTTCTTTTTCAAACGAAGTTTACCAGGGAGGACGTTCGACCGTTTTACCGTCAGTCTGTCGCGAGCCCTCGTAGGTATAAAATGGGAAAGGATACCATAGAAGTAAGAGTCAAGAGGATGGTTTGGTTTTCTCTTTTTTTTCTTTTTTTTTTTTAATTTTTGTATTTCCTCTTCTTCTTTCCTCTTTTTTTCTTTTTTTCTTTTTTTTTTTTCCTTTTTGTTTTTAATCGTAAAACGAAATTCGTGTCGAATAATAATACAGTGATATTACAGATGACCATTAAGTGACGTAAATATACTACGTAGTGATCGAAAATAATTTTTCAACGATCCCAAAGTGTTGTTCAATGTTCATTTCAATTGAAAATAATATTTTTTGAAATTTTATTTCCCAATACATTTTTATTTCTTATATATATATATTTTTTTTTTTTGCTCGTCCTTGCAATATTAATTTATAAAAGTGTAGATATTATTAATTTGTTTATTGTTTACGTATTCACATTTCGCAAACAATTCTTTGACATTTTAATTGGGATTTCTTCTTCCTTTCATTTTTTTTTTCTTTTTTTTTTTTCTTTTTTTCTTTTTCTTCTTCAAGTTTACAATTGTAACTGCACGTTGTCTGTCTTTGACGTTTGACTTTTTTTTTTTTGTTTTTTTATTTAAAGGGAATCAATTTTTGTATTAATATGCACACGTGAATGTAATGAAAAATATAATTCAATGAGATTTAATTTTAATATTTAATATTTATGTACATTCGGTAAAGAATCGTAATAGAGAATTTTTAATGGACGATATATAGGGTGTTTCCAGACGAAGCACTATCAATTGTTCATTTCGGAAAAATGGTATTTTTGAAGAAAATATATTTTTACAAGTGCAATTTGACTTCAACAGTAGAAATATTATTTTATTTATTGTTTTTATTTAGGGGAAAGATACAATGATATATAAAAGTTAACTTTGTTGTTCGATGAACAAGATATTTCATACAAAATTTATTTTTCTTTTCTCTGTTTTTTTTTCTTTTTTCTTTTTTTTTTTTAACGAATAATAAATTTCCATTATAAATAATGTTGATTGGTATTTAGAAAAAATAAAGTTAAGATTTAATGAACTTCAAAATCGTATAAAAAATAGAAAAGAAAAAGTGTAATATGACATCATTATTATCAGACAAACATTTATATGAATTATTTTTCTCAAATACATCGAATTGATGAAATAAAATCATAATGAAGCTTTATTTAGATACCCGTTATAATTAATATTAAGATATCCATATAAAAGAATGCACTAATATGGTGATCAAGCTGTGCATATATATGAATACCATTAATACGTATAATTTTCTTTTTATAATATTTAAAAACAATTATTGAATATTTACATGATAATTTTGAATATTAATGTTATCGTGATATCTTAATTTTTAATAAAAATAAGAACATTAATTAATAAATAATACAAAATTTTGATAAATACGATCACGTTAAAATTATCAGAAATTAAAATCGATATACATATAAATATATATATATATATATATATATATATATATATATATATATATTTATAAAATAATAATCTGTGTATATGCATATATTATTATATTAATCATAAACGTATAAATATATAGATTATTTACATTATAATATTTACTAACTAATATATAAATATATTACTTAATAAAATGTAATACATATATATATATATATATATATATATATATATATATATAAATAATTAATTATTCTAAAATCAATCTAGAATATTAACCAATTGAATATTTTTATTATAGGAACAAGGAATTGCCAATGTCAGAAGATCATTTACTTGGAACTCAAGGTTATTAAAATGCATGGGAATTTGGCCATTGCAGAACTATGTTCCGGTATTTCTCTTCTTCTTCACATATCTTTCTCTACATTGTTCGCTAACACTCGCAGAATTATTATGGGCTCCAAAAACTATGGATAATGTCGTAGCAAACATAGCAGAAAATATTATCCTAACAATGACACTTACGAAAATTACAATCGCCAGAATGAACAGAGAAGCACTGCGTAAATTATTCATAGAACTCGAGGAGTATTCACTGACTGAGAAATATGAAACTAAAGAGGAGAAACTGACATTTGTGAATTATACTAAATTACCTCCATATTTTATTATAATAATTGCATGTTCAATGACATTGGCGGAATCAATGTATTATTTGACACGAGTTATTGAAGGAATTCAATTCGGTAATTTCTAATTTTTGTTTCTTTTTTATATGTGCCATTATATTTTATATATTTTCTATTCAATTCTTAATGGTTATATCACGAACTGTTAATCCGAAGATTATAATTTTTATTTACTTACTTATTTATTCTTTATTGAATAGATGTAGTCTTGCACACGAAGACATATTCATACACAAATACACGAGCATGCAATAATCGATAATCATTTTCAATATTTTTTATAAATAAATTAATTTTATCCTCCTAACATTCAAAAGTATACATACGTCATCGCATGTTGTTTCATTTACGATTGGACGTAACGACTAGAAATTAAAAAAATACAAAATTAATGATATCTACGGGTCAGTTCTGAAGTTCAATAAATGCCAATTCAATATGAAAAAAAATAAGCAAGCAAGAAATTGCGTATCTGATTATTGACCAGTCAACGAAAAGATCAATTTCTTAGTATAATTGTTATTGTCGATGAGAAATGAGTTCTATACAGCTACATGAAATATACCAATCAATGACTTTCTTCGAATCAACCAGCTGTACCAACATCTAATCCAGATCAGATATTGAAAACGGTGCTATTGTGCGTTTGATGATACCACATCGGCATAATTCATCTTGATTAGCCACAACCAATCCCTGTTAATGATTATTGTACATAATTGAATTGGTTACATAAATAATTGTTGAAACAATGGCTTGCACTGGTTAATAATATACGCGTTATATCACAACATGCTAAAGGCAAAATCAGTCGACCTACCCAAAAGAACGATAAACCAACATTGCTAGAAAGTTTTTCTGAGTTCATTGTATTCATTCGATATTATAATATCGGATTATTATTTTTTTAGATTTATGGTACATTACATAAAATATAAAATATCTCGAAATGTCGATGATTTTCAAATTCACAACGAATCATATTTTTCATTACTGCGTGCACTTTTTTTACGAAAGATTTTGTGAAAATTTACAGGAGAGATTGCAAAATCACAATTAATTTGACAGGAAATACAAAAAAATTGTATCCAACTATGTGTCTAATTTTAAATTAATTAATTAAGGATACAATTACTTAATGGTATTAAGTAATATTACACGTATCGGACACTTAAGCCGATATGAATATTTGAAATATTTGTATTAATCATCTAATCGAATATTTTTATTCATGTATCTTTTCGTAATTCTATTTCTTAAGAAAATTATTTTGTTTCTTTTTCTCTGTTTCTACTTTTCAGCAGCGCTAAACAATTCGATGGGTTATAAGTTGCCGTACAGAACATTAGCAATCATGGAATTAAGGGACAGCAGAATTTACACTATGATTTGTGCCTACCAAGCAATATTTGTACCATCTATCGTATTAGGATACGTAGGATTCGACTGCATGTTCGTCAATTTGTCCATTCAAGTAATTACACAATTCTCCATATTGTCTTACAAGGTGAAAGCAGTATTAAATAATTCTAAAAATCATCGCGATGGTATGAAGAGACTTGTACTACGACATTATCGACTGATAAGGTAAAAAAGAATACGTTAAATTATACGAAAGTAATTTACATATTTGCATGTGTGTATATATATAAATATATAAATGGATATATACATAAACCATGATAAAATACTTTATTTTAAAGTTTATTAATTAATTCTTTTACATAATTTACACAGACAAACATACGTGTATACAAATGCACGTTATTACGTTTTCTAACAAATTTAGTAAAAACTCATTTTCTCGATTATCTATTATGTGTTATTTGGTTAATAAACAATTCCATTTACGGGTGTCTCGCTTTCTACTGCAATTTAGTACTATCACCGTCTATTTACTATTTTGTTATTTTACTATTTTCTATTTCCAATTCAGTTATTCATTCATTATATTTTATTTGTTACTTTGAAATTTCCTCATTAATTTGTATTCTTTATTATTTATTAATTTCAATCATCTTCATGTCGTTGAATATACGAAAAATAAAAAAAAATATTTTCTTCTAAATAAAATTGAATTGATTTTTTTCTTACTTTGTTTCAATAATGAAAATACAAACAATAATAATGAACATTGTCGTAATAATTTATATCCACTTGAAATATTTTTTTACTCTAGTCTTATATTTACATGAAATATAATATTTCAGATTGACGGAAATATTGGAGGATAACTTTAATTTACCGATTATGCAGCAAATGTTGGGTACCACAATTCATATCTGTATTTCCGGTTACTTCGTACTGACGGTAAAAATCCATGCGAATAGTTTCATTTTGTTTCTTTTTAACGAAGTACATAACCACTGACATAAAGAAACAAACATTTTTTTGCCTCCCCATCACTTTTCATTTATTTGTTCACTAATATACATAATTTAGTAAAATAAACTTTCTTTGACTTGATAGGATTTACATTAAACATAAATTGATAACTATTTTTCTCAAAAATTTATAAAGAATGGCGGAGAAACGAAATTCGCATGGATACAGGAAACAATTTGTTACTTCCGATAATTTCCATGAGTATTCATTAAAAAGAAAGGAAATAATTTATTCATAAATAATTCTTAAAATATAAAAGTAAAATAAGTACTTATTCAGCTGAATTTTTGAAATTCTACGTTTATACAAAATGGCGGACATTTTAATTTATCTCTTATAGTTTCTTGATAAAAATCATACTTTCTTTTTTGTTCCAAAAAAAGGAGCATTCCGCAAAAAATCAACCTTTTAGAAAAACTTAAATGTAATGCTCATAATAATGGAAATTTTTGAAGCCTCTTATTTCAGTATTTTTTAAAAAATTTCTAATATAACGAATTTTAACACATTTGAAATTCCTTATTACGAAAAGCTAAAATGTATTACGTTGGAAACTATGAAACGGGCGTTAAATGAATATAAAAAACTAAACAAAAACGCTCGTTTCATAGTTTCCAACCTAATACTCATATATCAGGTTGGAAATTATGAAACGGGCGTTAAATGAAATTAAAAAACTAAACAAAGACGCCCGTTTCATAGTTTCCAACCTAATATTTTTGAAGACTCGTATTGAATCATCAAATTCAAAACCAAGCAATAAACTTTCAATCGTCGAATGAAAGTTTAATTGTTATTAATATTCGTTTTTATGAAATTAGCAAGTTACTTTTGCAGTGTTTGCTGATCAAGTTCGGCCACATTTGTGCAAAAATTATCTTCTAGCATGACAAACTGATAAACAAGCAAATCAATTTCCATACCTAAGGATTCTATTAATTTAAAGATGAATGACATTCCTTGATTTTAAAGACAAGGAGCGATGTTCAATTGGTCCTCTGTCATCGCGGATACGGTGATGATAGTTCAACTAGCTAAAGTCCCCATACAAAATGATTAAAACTTTCATTCGTATTTTCCGTAAATCCGTAAAGTCGATGTAGCAACGAAGTATCTTTACTTTAATCTTCATTAATATCCTTTAATTTCTTCAAAATGTTTTTCGATAAAACTTTTATATTCATGGTCAAAAATGTCTTATTCAATCTTTAACATTTTCTTGTTACCAACTTCGCCATTATCCTGAATCCTGTAAACAATAATGATGTTCATTTGTAAATCTGTAATGGTGAAATATTGATCGTATTAGTTCTTTCTTCATCAAATTCTATTTTCTCGATGTAACCCTTCTAAATTTATTGTTAATGAAATTTACACAGTTTTCCACCTCCCGTCTGTTGCAATTGTTATCAATTTTTTTTGTACAACTAACAAACTGTACAATATAAGCTTGTACATACAAATTTTCGGGAATTGCAATAAAATGAAAAACGATTGAATACTGGAATGAAATTGTATGTAAATGATACTGTTGTTCGATTTGTGAGCATTATAAGAGACAATTACGTTATAAACATTATAACTCCGCCATTTTTTATAAATATCCTTCATAATGGTCTACATTCAGGAAATGTAAAAAAACAAATTTATTTCTTTTTTAATCCTATATGCGTCATCAATTTTTATGATAACACTTAATCGATAAATTTCATTTTTTTCAATTTCAGGGAAAGGATACGAACGACAATATAAAATCATTTCTGTTCGTTGTATACGTCTTTGCCGTGGTATGCACTCTTTTTATTTACTGTTTCATCGGCGAGTGTTTTATTCAAGAAGTATATAAAATATCAATAATTTCTTCTAGAATTGAAGTATCAATTACTTCATTAATATCATTTGTTTTATTCAATTAGAGTTATAATTTTGGTGATGCCATTTATAATTACGACTGGTATAACTTACCGGTAACAGAATCGAAATTTTTTCTTATTTGTATGACACGTACGAAGAAGCCGCTATTTTTAACATCCGGCAAATTTGCGATCTTGTCCTTGTCCATTTTCACAAACGTAAGTACAAAATGATTGATTTTTTCTATATTTAAGTTATGTTCCTTGCTGCAACAATGTAATTGTCTTTTTCGTTATAAGTATCATTTATTTCTTAATATTTGTAGATCATCAAAACTTCAATGGGATATTTATCGGTACTGCGAACATTTTTGTGAACAAAACTGATATGAGATGTATTACGTACTAAGAAAAATCTTCATTTTTCTTAAGTCATATTCTCTCGTAGGAAGACAAATTATTTGTGTATACATCGTTGACTTGTATCAGCGTTAATTATTAGTGTCAAAGAAAATATTAATACAATTTTAAGACTGTCGATCAAAACACTTAGTTTATTTCTTTATCAACAAAATTTGTATTTAAAACACCAGTTGTCTCATATTTTAAAATATATGGCCAATTATTTCTGATTCTATTGCTTTCCATACATATATGGGAGAAAGTAATAATATTATTAATAGGAAAAACAAATTTATTAGAAAATTTGAAATAAATATGTATGTATGTGTATAATTCAAAAAAGCATGTTACATAAGAGAATATATGTCTGTTAAAAAAAAATGATCGTTATTATTCATACAATTATCCAAGCGTAATTAATCAATTTTTTCAAAGTTAACAATATACATGAGACCAATTTGTTTTTCTTTTTAGTTATTTTATTGTTTTTGAATATATTACGTATTCGTGCAAAAACAAAATTGATATCGGCAAAAATGTTCTTTTCTCTTGATTTATATGAAAACCGAAAGGACTTAGGTATTTATGTAAAAATGACAAGTGAAATCACTATTAGCAAAATTTATGAGTTAATAAATTTTGATTAATTCAACATGAAAACGTGCAAACATTTATATTACATTTTAAATATAATTAAATTTAAGTATATTAATAAATACGAAATAAAAAGTGAAGATAAATGTAAATCATAAATAAGAAAATTAACAAAAACATTTCCAGGTCGATATATGAATTAATTGAAATCATCGTAGAAAATATAATAAATTAAAACTATTAATGATATACAAAGAAAAAAAAATCGAAATTCATAAAAATCAAGTGTTTTTTTTTTTTGTGCCTTTCATACAAAAAACATAATTCATGTGAAAAAAAATGAAAGGCAAAAGCTTAATGGATTGCACATAAAAATTAATAATCTCAAAATAAAGGAAAAGAGGTCTTGCATGAAATTGAAAATTAAATCCAAAAGAAAAAGTTTCCTTTTCTACCCGGAAATCATGTATATCTTGAAGTATTGCACTCGTCACTCCCCTAATTTGTAGACCACTAAACTAAAAAACAACGATAAGGACTACTTACGAATATATGTTTCCTTGAAGGAAAAATATTTTCCCATAAACTACCACCATTAATTCTGTCAAAAACAATGTCGTTCCTTCGTCGTATTACGCCGAACTGAAAGAATAAAAGAAAAACGAAAATTACGATCGAACGAAAACTATTATAGACTGAAAACATTTTTATATTGCCGATAAACCGAAATACTTCGAACTATAGCCGCACGAAGAAAAAAATTATACTGTAGGGGGAGATGCTACTTTTCTACTTCATATCCATGATCACCCTCTTTCTTAAAAAAAAAAAAAAAGTGGAAGAAGAAAAAGTAAAAGGAAAAAGATAATAAGGAAAAAAATTTCAATGAGAGATAAATGCAATAAAGTTATAGCAACTTTTACATAAGGGTGGTGAAACAATGGGATGTCCTACGTGGTGAACCGAAGTGGTGAGAGCACATTTTTTACGTATACTCCCCTACCACGATATCATCAACCTATAGTAATCGATGAGCGTAACAAAGTAGCAGTTTAACTCGTTGATGAAAACAGTTAGAGACGAGTTTTTTCTCAATATTTTTTTTGTCAACTTGAGATTAACTATTCAAGCAACCCCTTCACGCGTATACCAACTTTTTAAACGAAGTTTACCAGGGAGGACGCTCGACCGTTTTGCCGTCAGTCTGTCGCAAACCTTCGAAGAGATAAAATGGAAAAAGATAGCATAGAAGTAAGATCAAGAGTATGGCTTGCTTTTCTCTTATTTTGCGTTTTCTCTATTTTTTTTTTTTTCTAATTGCAGAACGATTTTCTTCCCGAAAATAAAGTGTCGTTGATATCCTAAGTGTAGTGATTAGAAAAAATTTTCCATCGATCAAAGTGTGTCAAGTTTATTTCAATTGAAAATTATTTTTGTGCAATTTTATTTGGAAATTAATAATTTTTTCTTATATATATTTTTGTTGTCATGCAATTTCATTTATAACCATGCATATATTAATAATTTTTACTTATACATCGCAGACAATTTTGTGACGTTTCAGTTGGTTTTTTTTTTCAAGTTTACAATCATAGCTTCAAGTTGTCTGTTTTTGATGTTTGATTTTTTCTTTTAAACTAAATAAATTTTTATATTTATTTATGCTCGTGAATATGGTTGAAAATGTGAACTAATGAGTATTAATAACTATATTGATTTCATTCGTTGAACGATCATCGTATGAAGTTTTTAACGGACAATATATCGAGTTTTCGAAACAATACGTTAAAACATCTTTATCTCGGATACGCGGCAGTTTTGAAAAAAGTTGTTCTAGCAAGTTTTATTTAATTGCAAAAGTTGAAATATTATTTTATTTCTCATTATTATTATTATTAAGTGGAAAGATTCAATGATATCTTAAAGTTAACTTTGTTGTTGAATAAAGAAAATATTAAAAAAAATTTTTTTTAATATATATATATATATATATATATATATATATACAAGTATATATGATATTATAAATAACAATATATGAATATATATGAGAATAATATATATATTAATTTTAATACAATATATTTAGATGAATAATTAAATAATTAATCTATAACAAATTTAACAAATTAATCAACTGAGTGTTTTTAAAATAGGAATTAGGAATTGCCAACGTCCGAAGATCATTCATTTGGAGCTCAAGGTTCTTAAAATGCACAGGAATTTGGCCATTGAAGAACTACGTTCCGATATTTCTCTTCTTTTTCACATATCTTACCATTCATTGTTCTTTAGCAATCGCTCAATTATTTTGGGCTCCAAAAACCTTGGAGAATGTCGTATCGAACGTAGCAGAAAATATTGCCTCTACAATGACACTTACGAAAATTACAATCACCAGAATGAACAGAGAAGCATTACGTGAATTATTCACAGAACTGGAGGAGTATTCACTAACTGAGAAATACGAAACTAAGGAGGAAAAACTGATATTCGTGAATTATACTAAATTACCTCCATATTTTATTATAATAATTACCTTTTCAATGACAGTGGCCGAATTATTATATTATATGAATCGAGTTACTGAAGGAATACAAATTGGTAATATATAATTTTTGTCTTCTTTCTTTCTTTCTATTATACTTTACATATTATCTATTAATTTCATTATGTTACTAAGTGTAATCCGACGATTATATTTTTTATGTATTTATTTATTTACTTATTATTGAATTAGTAAATCTATTCACACACATAAACAAATACTTGTGTACACAAGCACTAGGATGCAATAATCGTTAATTCCTCTAAATATTTTTAATAAGTAAATTAATTTCGATCTACCGACGTTAAAAAAGAATATATACGCCATTGCTTGTTGTTTTATTTTCTTTTGATAATTAACGCAACAACTGCAAAATAAAGCAACAATAAGTATGTGATCTTTATGGATAAATGACGAGAGTCAATAAGTGCTAATGTTGGTACAAACAATAAGATCTAATCATTATTTACACTTGATCCAATGATGCTCAAAGTAAATGACCCATGGTATTCGATAATGATGTAATGAAATCATTGTCAAATTGAATCTGATCCATAATTGACAATGCGAGAAACTTTTGATACATTTAGGATTACTTGGTCGACAGTACAAAGACATCTTGATAAAACCAAAAATATATCTAATCGAGATATTTGCATTCTGTACCAATTTGTCGAATACGAACTAGTATCAATGAGAAAGAATTTGCACATCGCTATTGACCAAATAACAAAGTGACACAATCCTAAGCTTAATTGTTACCATAAATGAGAAATAAGTCCAATACAGCAGCTTGAATCGACACCAATTAATGAATTTCTCCGGAACTAACCAGCTGTACCTATATATAATCTAGGTCTGATATTGAATATCGTGCGACTGATGGTATCCCACTGCCATAATTCATTTTGTATTACTATAACTAATTGCCAATGGTATTCACTGCTCACAGTTAGAATAATTACATAATGAATTGCTGAATAAATGTCGGCATTAAATATCAACAATAAACGTGCAATATACTAATGAAAGAATCGGTCCATGAAAATAATGAACCAACTTAGCCAAGAAGTTTTAACGAATTCACTGTATTCATTCGATATAACGTCATTGGATTACCATTTGCTTTAAATTTATGGAATATTTCCTAAAAAATGAAATGTCTCGAAATGCCAGTAGCTTTCAGATTCATCTCGAATCATATTTCTCATCATGGCATGAATATTTTTATGAAAGTTGACTTAAAAATTTACAGAAGAAATGACAAAGTCGTAATTGGTTTGAAAAGAATTAAAAAAAAAAATTGTATCCAACTGTGTGTCTAACTTTAGATCAATTAATTAAATGAAAAATTACTTAAGGATACTCTGTATTATTACATGATTGAAATATGGTTTACTATTGTGTCGAATATTAAGTCGATATGAATAATTGGAATATTTGTATTAATGAGCTAATCGAATGTATTTGTTCTTGTATCTTTTTGTAACTATTTTTCTTAAGAAAATTACTTTGGATTCTTTTTCTCTGTTTTTACCTTTCAGCAAAACAAAACAATTCCTTAAGTTATAAATTACCGTATAGAACATTAGAAATCATGGATTTAAAGGATGGCAGGATTTATGCTTTGATGTGCGCTTATCAAGTAATATTCGTACCATGTATCGTATTAGGTTACGTAGGATTCGATTGCATGTTCGTCAATTTATCCATTCAAGTAATTGCACAGTTCTCAATATTATCCTGTAAAGTGAAATCAATATTAAATAATTCTAAAAATTATCATGAGGGTATGAAGAACATTGTACTACGACATTATCGATTGATAAGGTAAAATATAATTATATAAAAATAATTGATATATGTGTTTGTGTATGTGTGTGTAATTATATTTGTAACCAATGATAAATTATTTTATTTTGAAGTTTAATAATAAATTTCTTTAGTTTATTTACGAACACACAAACACATATATATATTTACGGACGTTATTGCTTTTTGTAACACATTACAAATTTTATCATTTTTTCACATATTTATTAGTTGTTATTTTGTTAATAAATAATACCTTTTATGGATGGCTCGCTTCAACAATTTCATTCTTTCATCATTTATTTATTATTTTTTTTTTCCATTATTTTAACTGTCCATTATTTTGTATTTATTATTATTTATTAATTTCAATCATTTTCATGTCGTTGAATATATTAAAAATAAAAAAAATATTTTCTTCTAATTAAAATCATATTGATTTTTTTCTAATTTCGTTTCAATAATGAAAATACAAACAATACTAATGAACTATATCGTAATATGTTATTTTTTATATCTACATGAAATATAATATTTCAGATTGACGGAAAGATTGGAGGATAATTTTAATTTACCGATTATGCAGCAAATTTTGGGTACCACCGTTCATATCTGTATTTCCGGTTACTTCGTACTGACGGTAAAAATCCATGCGAATATTTTCATTTTGTTTTTTTTTTTTTAAGAAGTGCATAACCACCTAGCATAAACAAACAAACATTTTTTTGCCACCTCCATCACTTTTCATTTATTTGTTCATTAATATATATAATTTAGTAAAATAAACTTTCTTAGACTTGATAGGATTTACATTAAACATAAATTAATAACTATTTTTCTCAAAAATTCATAAAGAATGGCGCAGAAGCGAAATTTGCATAGATATTGAAAACAATTTGTTACTTTCGATAATTTCCATGACTATTTATTAAAAAGAAAGGAAATAATTCATTCATAAATAATTCTTAAAATATAAAAGTAAAATAAGAACTTATTCAGCCTAATTTTGGAAATTCTACGTTTATACAAAATGGCGAACATTTTAATTTATCTCATATAGTTTCTTGAGAAAAATCACATTTTCTTTCCTGTTCCAAAAAAAGAAGAATACGGCAAAAAAATTAAACTTTCAGAAAGACTTAAATGTGATGCAAATAATAAAGGAAATTTTTGAAGCCTCTCATTTTAGTATTTTTCAAGAAATTTCTAATATAACACATTTCAAGACATTTGAAGTTCCTTTTTACGAACAGCTAACATGTATTTTTGAAGATTCACATTGAATCATAGAATTCAAAACCACGTAATAAATATTCAATCGTCGAATGAAAGTTTAATTGTTATTAATATTCGTTTTTATAAAATTAGCAAGTTACTTTTGCAGTGTTAGCTGATCAAGTTCGGCCACAATTGTGCAAAAATTATCTTCTAGCATGGCAAAATGATAAACAAGTAGATCAATTTCCATACCTAAGGATTCTATTAATTTGAAGATGGATGACATTCCTTGATTTTAAAAACAAGGAGCGAAGTTCAATGAGTCTTCTGTCTTGGGGGAGACGGTATTGATAGTTTAACCAGCTAAAGTCCCCATACATAATGATTAAAACTTTCATTCGTATTTTCCGTAAATCCGTAAAGTCGATGTAGCAACGAAGTATCTTTACTTTAATCTTCATTAATATCCTTTAATTTCTTCAAAATGTTTTTCGATAAAGCTTTTATATTCATGATCAAAAATGTCTTATTCAATCTTTAACATTTTCTTGTTACCAACTTCGCCATTATCCTGGATCCTGTAAACAATAATGATGTTCATTTGTAAATCTGTAATGGTGAAATATTGATCGTATTAGTTGTTTCTTCATCAAATTCTATTTTCTCGATGTAACCCTTGTAAATTTATTGTTAATGAAATTTACACACTGTTTTGCACGTCCCGTCTGTTGCAATTGTTATCAATTTTTTTTGTACAACGAACAAACTGTACAATATACGCTTGTACATACAAGCTTTCGGGAATTGCTAAAATGAAAAACGATTGAATACTGGAATGAAATTGTATGTAAATGATACTGTTGTTCGAATTGTCAACATTATACGAGACAGTTACGTTATAATCATTATAACTCCGCCATTTTTTATAGATACCTTTCATAACGGTCTACATTCAGGAAATGTAAAAAACAAATTGATTTCTTTTTTAATCCAATGTACGTCATCTATTTATATGATAACACTTAATCGATACATTTCATTTTTTTCACTTTCAGGGAAAGGATACGAACGACAATATGAAATCGTTTCTGTTCTTTGTATACATCTTTGCCGTGGTATGCACTCTTTTTATTTACTGTTTCATCGGCGAGTGTCTGATTCAAGAAGTATATAAAATATCAATAATTTCTTCTAGAATTGAAGTATCAATTACTTCATTAATATCATTTGTTTTATTCAATTAGAGTTATAATTTTGGTGATGCCATTTATAATTACGACTGGTATAACTTACCGGTAACAGAATCGAAATTTTTTCTTATTTGTATGACACGTACGAAAAAGCCGCAATTTTTAACATCCGGCAAATTTGCGGTCTTGTCCTTGTCCATTTTCACGGACGTAAGTATACTATAATTGATTTTTTCTATTTTTAAGTTATGTTCTTTGCTGTAACAATACAATTGTCTTTTTCGTAATAAGTATTATTTATTTTTTTAATATTTGCAGATCCTCAAAACATCAATGGGATATTTATCGGTACTGCGAACATTTTTGTGAACAGAACTCATATGAAATGTATTACGTACTAGGAAATATCTTTTATTTTCTTAAGTGATATTCTTTCGTAGGAAGAGAAATTATTTGTGTATACATCGTTGACTTGTATCAGCGTTAATTATTAGTGTCAAAGAAAATATTAATACAATTTTAAGACTGTCGATCAAAACACTTAGTTTATTTCTTTATCAACAAAATTTGTATTAAAAACACCAGTTGTCTCATATTTTAAAATATATGGCCAATTATTTCTGATTCTATTGTTTTCCATACATATATGGGAGAAAGTAATAATAATATTAATAGGAAAAATATATTTATTAGAAAATTTGAAATAAATATGTATGTATATGTATAATTCAAAAAAGTATGTTACATAAGAGAATATATGTCTGTTAAAAGAAAAATTATCGTTATTATTCATACGATTATCCAAGCATAATTAATCAATTTTTTCAAAGTTAACAATATACATGAGACCAATTTGTTTTTCTTTTTAGTTATTTTTGTTTTTTAATATATTATGTATTCGTGCAATAACAAAATTGATATTCGCAAAAATGTTCTTTTCTCTTTATTTATATGAAAACCGAAAGGACTTAGGTATGTAAAAATGACAAGGGTTGAAATCACTATTAGCAAAATTTATGAAGAGTTAATACATTTTGATTATTTCAACATGAAAACGTAAAAACGTGCATTTTAAATATAATTAAAATTGAGTATACTAATAAATACGATAGAAAAAGTGAAGATAAATGTAAGTCATAAAAAAGAATATTAGCAAAAACATTTCCAGGTCGATATATGAATTAATTGAAATCATCGTAGAAAATATAATAAATAAAAACTATTAATGATATACAAAGAAGAAAAAATCGAAATTCATAAAAATCAAGTGTTTTTTTTGTGTTTTTCATACAAAAAACATAATTCATGTGAAAAAAGAATGAAAGGAAAAAGCTTAATGGATTGCACATAAAAATTAATAATCTCAAAATAAAGGAAAAGAGATTTCTTGCATGAAATTGAAAATTAAATCCAAAAGAAAAAATTTACTTTTCTACCCGGAAATCATGTACTTCTTGAAGTACTGCACTCGTCACTCCCCTAACTTGAAGACCACTAAACTAAAAAACAACGATAAGGACTACTTACGAATATATGTTTCCTTGAAGGAAAAATATTTTCCCTTAAACTACCACCATTAATTCTGTCAAAAACAATGTCGTTCCTTCGTCGTATTACGCCGAACTGAAAGCATAAAAGAAAAACGAAAATTACGATCGAACGAAAACTATTATAGACTGAAAACATTTTTATATTGCCGATAAACCGAAATACTTCGAACTATAGCCGCACGAAGAAAGGAAATTATACTGTAGGGGGAGATGCTACTTTTCTACTTCATATACATGATCACCCTCTTTCTTAAAAAAAAAAAAAGTGGGAGAAGAAAAAGTAAAAGGAAAAAGATAATAAAGAAAAAAATTTCAATGAGAAATAAATGCAATGAAGTTATAGCAACTTTTACATAAGGGTTGTGAAACAATGGGATGTCCTACGTGGTGAACCGAAGTGGTGAGAGCACATATTTTACGTATACTCCCCTACCACGATATCATCAACCTATAGTAATCGATGAGCGTAACAAAGTAGCAGTTTAACTCGTTGATGAAAACAGTTAGAGACGAGTTCTTTCTCAATATTTTTTTCGTCAACTTGAGATTAATTATTCAAGCAACCCCTACAGGCGTATACCAACTTTTTAAACGAAGTTTACCAGGGAGGACGCTCGACCGTTTTGCCGTCAGTCTGTCGCAAACCTTCGAAGAGATAAAATGGAAAAGGATAGCATAGAAGTAAGATCAAGAGCATGGTTTGCTTTTCTCTTATTTTGCGTTTTCTCTATTTTTTTTTTTTTTTTTCTAATTGCAGAACGACTTTCTTCCCGAAAATAAAGTGTCGTTGATATCATAAGTGTAGTGATTAGAAATAATTTTCCATCGATCAAAGTATGTCAAGTTTATTTCAATTGAAAATTATTTTTGCACAATTTTATTTGGGAATTAATAATTTTTTCTTATATATATTTTTCTTATCATGCAATTTCATTAATAACCGTGGATATATTATTAATTTTTCCTTATACTTCGCAGACAATTTTGTGACGTTTCAGTTGGTTTTTTTTTTCAAGTCTACAATCATAGCTTCATGTTGTATGTTTTTGATGTTTGATTTTTTCTTTTAAACTAAATAAATTTTTATATTTATTTATGCTCGTGAATATAGTTGAAAATGTGAACTAATGAGATTTAATAACTATATTGATTTCATTCGTTGAACGATCATCGTATGAAGTTTTTAACGGACAATATATCGAGTTTTCGAAACAATACGTTAAAAAATCTTTATCTCGGATACGCGGCAATTTTGAAAAAAGTTGTTCTAGCAAGTTTTATTTGATTGCAAAAATTGAAATATTATTTTATTTATCATTATTATTATGATTAAGTGGAAAGATTCAATGATATCTTAAAGTAAACTTTGTTGTTCAGTAAAGAAAATATTAAAAAAATTTTTTTTCTTTTTTTTTTAACAAAGATTGTTACCAGTATAAAAAAAACATAAGCTCGGATTTAGAAAAGTTGAAGTTAAGCTTGATTGGACTTCAAGATCGTTTAATAAATAGAAAAGAGAATGCAATAAGATGTCGTATTTATTATTAAACAAATTTTATGTGAATTATTTTTATCAAATATGTCGTGTTAACGAAATAAAAAATTAGTAACGCATTATTTATGTACCCATTATAAAGTAATAAAAAATGCATTGATAAGATGATAAAGTTATGCACATATATGTATATAAATTAATATATATAATTTACTTTTCGTAATACATAAATATTATTATTAAATATTTACATAATGAAATATTAATCTTGAATATTAAAATAAATGTAAAATATTAATGTTTAATAATAATAAGAACATTAATCAAATATTTCAAATAAAATACATAATTAAATAGAAATAAATATATTAAATAATACAATATATAGATACATATATATCATTTTTTGAGTGATTTAATTATAATAAAAAAATTGAATTAAATATAATATTATAAGAAATTTAAATCGATATAAACATAAATACGTTCATCTATATTAATAATCTATATATGCACATATATCATTATATTAATTATGAATATATAAATATATAATTTATACGTATATATATATATATATATATATATATATATATATATATATATATATATATATATATACATGTATATATGATATTATAAATAACAATATATGAATATATATGAGTATAATATATATACTAACTATAATACAATATATTTAGATTTATAATTAAATAATTAATCTATAACAAATCTAACATTAATCAACTGAAAATCTAACAAATTAATCAATTGAATGTTTTTAAAATAGGAATTAGAAATTGCCAACGTCCGAAGATCATTCATTTGGAGCTCAAGGTTCTTAAAATGCATGGGAATTTGGCCATTGAAGAACTACGTTCCGATATTTCTCTTCTTTTTCATATATCTTTCCATTCATTGTTCTTTAGCAATCGCTCAATTATTTTGGGCTCCAAAAACCTTGGAGAATGTCGTATCGAACGTAGCAGAAAATATTGCCTCAACAATGACACTTACAAAAATTACAATCACCAGAATGAACAGAGAAGCATTACGTGAATTATTCACAGAACTCGAGGAGTATTCACTGACTGAGAAATACGAAACTAAAGAGGAAAAACTGACATTCGTGAATTATACTAAATTACCTCCATATTTTATTATAATAATTACCTTTTCAATGACAGTGGCCGAATTATTGTATTATATGAATCGAGTTACCGAAGGAATTCAAATTGGTAATATATAATTTTTGTCTTCTTTCTTTCTTTCTATTATACTTTACATATTATCTATTAATTTCATTATGTTACTAAGTGTAATCCGACGATTATATTTTTTATGTATTTATTTATTTACTTATTATTGAATTAGTAAATGTATTCACACACATAAACAAATATTTGTGTACACACGCACTAGCATGCAATAATCGTTAATTCTTTTAAATATTTTTATAAGTAAATTAATTTCAATCTCCCGACGTTAAAAAAGAATATATACGCCATTGCATGTTGTTCTATTTTCTTTTGATAATTAACGCAACAACTGCAAAATAAAGCAACAATAAGTATATGATCTTTATGGATAAATGACGAGAGTCAATAAATGCTAATATTGGTACAAACAATAAGATCTAATCATTATTTAGACTTGATCCAATGATGCACAAAGTAAATGACCCATGGTATTCGATAATGATGTAATGAAATCATTGTCAAATTGAATCTGATCCATAATTGACAATGCGAGAAACTTTTGATACATTTAGGATTACTTGGTCGACAGTACAAAGACATCTTGATAAAACCAAAAATATATCTAATCGAGGTATTTGCATTCTGTATCAATTTGTCGAATACGAACTAATATCAACGAGAAAGAATTTGTACATCTTCACTGACCAGATAACGAAGTGACACAATCCTAAGCTTAATTGTTACCATAAATGAGAAATAAGTCCAATACAGCAGCTTGAATCAACACCAATCAATGACTTTCTCCGGAACTAACCAGCTGTACCTATATATAATCTAGGTCTGATATTGAATATCGTGCGTTTGATGGTATCCCACTGCCATAATTCATTTTGTATTACTATAAACAATTGCCAATGGTATTCACTGCCCACAATTAGAATAGTTACATAATGAATTGCTGAATAAATGTCGACATTAAATATCAACAATAAACGTGCAATATACTAATGAAAGAATCGGTCCATGAAAATAATGAACCAACTTAGCCAAGAAGTTTTAACGAATTCACTGTATTCATTCGATATAACGTCATTGGATTACCATTTGCTTTAAATTTATGGAATATTTCCTAAAAAATGAAATGTCTCGAAATGCCAGTAGCTTTCAGATTCATCTCGAATCATATTTCTCATCATGGCATGAATATTTTTATGAAAGTTGACTTAAAAATTTACAGAAAAAATGACAAAGTCGCAATTGATTTGAAAAGAATTAAAAAAAAAAATTGTACCCATCTGTATGTCTAACTTTAAATTAATTAATTAAATGAAAAATTACTTAAGGGTACACTGTATTATTACATGATTGAAATATGGTTTACCATTGTATCGAATATTAAGTCGATATGAATAATTGGAATATTTGTATTATTGAGCTAATCGAATGTATTTGTTCTTGTATCTTTTTGTAACTATTTTTCTTAAGAAAATTACTTTGGTTTCTTTTTCTCTGTTTCTGCTTTTCAGCAAAGCAAAACAATTCCATGGGTTATAAATTGCCGTATAGGACATTAGAAATCATGGATTTAAAGGACAGCAGGATTTATGCTTTGATATGCGCTTATCAACTAATACTCGTACCTGCTATCATATTAGGTTACGTAGGGTTCGACTGCATGTTCGTCAATTTGTCCATTCAAGTAATTGCACAGTTCTCAATATTATCCTGCAAAGTGAAATCAATATTAAATAATTCTAAAAATTATCGTGATGGTATGAAGAAACTTGTCTTACGACATTATCGATTGATAAGGTAAAATATAATTATATAAAAATAATTGATATATGTGTGTGTGTGTGTGTGTGTGTGTAAGTATATTTATAACCAATGATAAATTATTTTATTTTGAAGTTTAATAATAAATTTCTGCAGTTTATTTACAAACACACAAACACATATATATATTATATTTATGCAAGTTATTGCATTTTGTAACACAATATTACAAATTATCTCCTTTTCTCAATTATTTATTATTTATTATTTTGTTAATAAACAATTCCTTTTATGAATGGCTCGCTTCAACAATTTAGTTCTATCATCATTTATTTGTTATTATGTTATTTTATCATTTTTTATTTCCTATTCAATTATTTATTCATTATATTTTATTAATTAATTCAATATCTGTTCATTATTTTGTATTTATTATTATTTATTATTTGATTTCGTATTTATTAATTTCAATCATCTTCATGTCGTTGAATATATCAAAAATAAAAAAACATATTTTCTTCTAAATAAAATCATATTGATTTTTTTCATATTTCGTTTCAATAATGAAAATACAAACAGTACTAATGAACTCTTATCGTAATATTTTATTTTTTATATCTACATGAAATATAATATTTCAGATTGACGGAAAGATTGGAGAATAACTTTAATTTACCGATTATGCAGCAACTGTTTGGTACCACCATTCATATCTGTCTTTCCGGTTACTACGTATTGATGGTACAAATACATCAGGATATTTTCATTTTGTTTCTTTTTAACTAAATACATAACTCCGTAGTATAAAGAAACAAACATTTCTTTGCCCTTTTCTTTACTTTTCATTTATTTTTCACTAATCTACATAATTTAGTAAAATAAATTTTTTCTTGCTTGATAGGACATTCTTTAAAGATTAAATTAATTATTTTTTTTTCGTCAAAAAGTTATAAAGAATGGCGGAGAAACGAAATTCGCATGGATACAGGAAACAATTTGTTACTTCCGATAATTTCCATGACTATTTATTAAAAAGAAAGGAAATAATTTGATCATAAATAATTCTTAAAATATAAACGTAAAATAAGTTCTTATTCAGCCGAATTCTTGAAATTTTACGTTTATAAAAAATGGCGAACATTTTAATTTATCTTTTACTTTTTCTTGAGAAAAATCACACTTTCTTTTCTGTTCCAAAAAAAGAAGAATACGGCAAAAAAATCAAACTTTCAGAAAGACTTAAATGTGATGCAAATAATAAAGGAAATTTTTGAAGCCTCTCATTTTAGTATTTTTCAAGAAATTTCTAATATAATACATTTCAAGACATTTGAAGTTCCTTTTTACGAACAGCTAACATGTATTTTTGAAGATTCACATTGAATCATAGAATTCAAAACCACGTAATAAATATTCAATCGTCGAATGAAAGTTTAATTGTTATTAATATTCGTTTTTATAAAATTAGCAAGTTACTTTTGCAGTGTTTGCTGATCAAGTTCGGCCACAATTGTGCAAAAATTATTTTCTAGCATGGCAAAATGATAAACAAGCAGATCAATTTCCATACCTAACGATTCTATTAATTTGAAGATGGATGACATTCCTTGATTTTAAAAACAAGGAGCGATGTTCAATGAATCTTCTGTCTTGGAGGAGACAGTATTGACAGTTTAACCAGCTAAAGTCCCCATACAAAATGATTAAAACTTTCATTCGTATTTTCCGTAAATCCGTAAAGTCGATGTAGCAACGAAGTATCTTTACTTTAATCTTCATTAATATCCTTTAATTTCTTCAAAATGTTTTTCGATAAAGCTTTTATATTCATGATCAAAAATGTCTTATTCAATCTTTAGCATTTGCTTGTTACCAACTTCGCCATTATCCTGGATCCTGTAAACAATAATGATGTTCATTTGTAAATCTGTAATGGTGAAATATTGATCGTATTAGTTGTTTCTTCATCGAATTCTATTTTCTCGATGTAACTCCTGTAAATTTATTGTTAATGAATTTTACACACTGTTTTGCACGTCCCGTCTGTTGCAATTGTTATCAATTTTTTTTGTACAACTAACAAACTGTACAATATACGCTTGTACATACAAGTTTTCGGGAATTGCAATAAATTGAAAAACGATTGAATACTGGAATGAAATTGTATGTAAATGATACTGTTCTTCGATTTGTGACTATTATACGAGACAGTTACGTTATAATCATTATAACTCCGCCATTTTTTATAGATATCCTTCATAATGGTCTACATTCAGGAAATGTAAAAAACAAATTTTTTTCTTTTTTAATCCAATGTACGTCATCAATTTATATGATAAAACTTAATAGATTCTTTTCATTCTTTTCATTTTTAGAGTAAGGAAACGAAGGATAATTTACAATCGTTCTTGTTCTTTGTGTACATCTCTTCCGTGATATGCACTCTTTTTATTTACTGTTTCATCGGCGAATGTTTTATTCAGGAAGTAAATAAACTATCAATAATTTCTTGTACAATTGAAATATCAATTACCTCATTAATGTCATTTATTTTATTCCATTAGAGTTCCAATTTTGGTAATGCCATTTATAATTACAACTGGTATAACTTACCGGTAACAGAATCAAAATTTTTTCTTATTTGTATGACACGTTCGAAGAAGCCGCAATTTTTAACATCTGGCAAATTTGCGGTCTTGTCCTTGTCCATTTTCACGGACGTAAGTACACTATGATAGATTTTTTCTATTTTCAAGTTATGTTTCTTGCTATAACAATACAATTGTTTTTTTCCTTATAAATATTATTTATTTCTTTAATATTTGCAGATCCTCAAAACATCAATGGGATATTTATCGGTACTGCGAACATTTTTGTGAACAGAACTGATATGAAATGTATTATGTACTAAGAAATATCTTTTTTTTTTTTTCTTAAGTCGTATTCCCTCGTAGGAAGAGAAATTATTTGTGTATACATCGTTGACTTGTATCAGTGTTAATTATTAGTGTCAAAGAAAATATTAATACAATTTTAGGACTGTCGATCAAAACACTTAGTTTATTTCTTTATCAACAAAATTTGTATTAAAAACACCAGTTGTGTCATATTTTAAAATATACGGCCAATTATTTTTGATTCTATTGCTTTCCATACATATATGGGAGAAAGTAATAATAATATTAATAGGAAAAATATATTTATTAGAAAATTTGAAATAAATATGTATGTATATGTATAATTCGAAAAAGCATGTTACATAAGAGAATATATGTCTGTTAAAAGAAAAATTATTATAATTATTCATACGATTATCCAAACATAATTAATCAATTTTATCGAAGTTAACAATATGCATGAGACCAATTTGTTTTTCTTTTTTAGTTATTTTTGTTTTTTAATATATTACGTATTCGTGCAACAACAAAATTGATATTGACAAAAATGTTCTTTTCTCTTTACTTATATGAAAACCGAA
The DNA here is from genome assembly GCF_912470025.1 of Vespa velutina. Lineage (NCBI taxonomy): Eukaryota > Metazoa > Arthropoda > Insecta > Hymenoptera > Vespidae > Vespa > Vespa velutina. The sequence continues at coordinate 2,160,818 of NC_062212.1, forward strand.
TGAACTTTCTGATATTATGGAAATATCATCTATATTTGTCGAGATACTGCAGTTTTATGCATTTATTGCAAGAAATCTGTTTAAAATTATTATGGAAATATAATTGCATTTCAATAATCAATATACAAAATCGATTATTGGACGATATCGTTCGATTAATTGATTGTAAAAATGATAAGTGCTAAATTCACTATTGGCAAAATTTATAATATATTTTGATTATTCCAACATCAAAATGTACAAACATTTACATTACATTTTGAATATAATTAAAATTGTGTAAACTAATAAATATGAAAGAAAAAGTAAAGATAAATATAATTCTGAAGAAAAAATATTAACAAAAACATTTCTTGGTTGATATATGAATTAATTGAAATCATCGTAGAAAATATAATAAATAAATACTATTAATGGTATATAAAAAAAAAAAAAAATCGAAATTCATAGAAATCAAGTGATACATACAAAAAACATAATTAATGTGAGAAGATAATAAAAGTAAAATTTAGGGAAATATAGAGATTAATGGATTGCAAATAAAGATTATTAATTTGAAAATAAACGAAAAGAATTTTGTGTAAAATTGATAATTAAAAATAAAAGAATAAGTTTCCTTTTCTACCCGGAAATCATGTACTTCATGAAGTACTGTACTCGTCACTCCCCTAACTTGAAGACCACTAAACTAAAAGACAACGGTAAAGACTACTTACGAATACATGTTTCCGTGATGGAAAAATATTTTCCCCTAAACTACCACCATTAATTCAGTCACAACCAATGTCGTTCCTTCGTCGTATTATGCCGAACTGAAAGCATAAAAGAAAAACGAAAATTACGATCGAACGAAAAGTATTATAGACTGAAAACATTTTTATATTGCCGATAAACCGAAATACTTCGAACTATAGCCGCACGAAGAATGGAAATTATACTGTAGGGAGAGATGCTACTTTTCTACTTCATATCCATGATCACCCTCTTTCTTAAAAAAAAAAAAAAGTGGGAGAAGAAAAAGTAAAAGAAAAAAGATAATTAGGAAAAAAAATTTCAATGAGAGGTAAATGCAATGAAGTTATAGCAACTTTTACATAGGGGTTGTGAAACGATGGGATGTCCTACGTGGTGAACCGAAGTGGTGAGAGCACATTTTTTATGTATACCCCTCTAACACCCTCCCAACAACCCACAGTAATCGATAAACTTAACGAAGTAACAGTTTAACTCGTTGATGGAAACAGTTAGAGACGAATTTTTTCCGAACATTTTTTTCGTCAACCTTAGATTAATTATTCAAGCAACCCTTTTATACCCCTATACCAACTTTTTAAACAAAGTTTACCAGGGAGGACGCTCGACTGTTTTGCCGTCAGTCTGTCGCAAACCTTCGAAGAGATAAAATGGAAAAGGATAGTATGGAAGTAAGATCAAGAGCATGGTTTGCTTTTCTCTTATTTTGTGTTTTCTCTATTTTTTTTTTTTTTTCTAATTGCAGAACGATTTTCTTCCCGAAAATAAAGTGTCGTTGATATCCTAAGTGTAGTGATTAGAAAAAATTTTCCATCGATCAAAGTGTGTCAAGTTTATTTCAATTGAAAATTATTTTTGTGCAATTTTATTTCGGAATTAATAATTTTTTCTTATATATATTTTTATTGTCATGCAATTTCATTTATAACCGTGCATATATTATTAACTTTTACTTATACTTCGCAGACAATTTTGTGACGTTTCAGTTGGTTTTTTTTTTTTCAAGTCTACAATCATGGCTTCATGTTGTCTGCTTTTGATGTTTGATTTTTTCTTTTAAACTAAATAAATTTTTATATTTATTTATGCTCGTGAATATGGTTGAAAATGTGAACCAATGAGATTTAATAACTATATTGATTTCATTCGTTGAACGATCATCGTATAAAATTTTTAACGGACAATATATCGAGTTTTCGAAACAATACGTTAAAAAATCTTTATCTCGGATACGCGGCAATTTTCAAAAAAATTGTTCTAGCAAGTTTTATTTGATTGCAAAAATTGAAATATTATTTTATTTATCATTATTATTATTATTAAGTGGAAAGATTTAATGATATCTTAAAGTAAACTTTGTTGTTTAGTAAAGAAAATATTAAAAAAATTTTTTTTCTTTTTTTTTTAGCAAAGATTGTTACCATTATAAAAAAAACATAAGCTCGGATTTAGAAAAGTTGAACTTAAGCTTGAATGGACTTCAAGATCGTTTAATAAATAGAAAAGAGAATGCAATAAGATGTCGTATTTATTATTAAACAAATTTTATGTGAATTATTTTTATCAAATATGTCGTGTTAACGAAATAAAAAATTAGTAACGCTTTGTATATGTACCCATTATAAAGTGATAAAAAATGCATTAATATGATGATAAAGTTGTGAACATATATGAATACAAATTAATATATATAATTTTTTTTTCGTAATATATAAATATTATTATTAAATATTTACATGAAAATATTAATTTTGAATATTGATGTATTCTAATATTTTAATATTTAATAAGAATCAAAACATCAATTGAATGATTCTAATTAAATACATAAGGATTTAAGTATATATAATAACAAAAGAGTATACAGATATATCTATTAATATTTTTTGTGATTATATTGTAATAAAAAAAATTATGGTGAATACGATCATGTTAAAATTATCAGAAATTAAAATCAGTATACATATAAATATGCATACACTATATATATGCATATATATAGTAATAATCTGTGTATGTATGCATATCGTTGTATTAATAATGAACATACAAATATATAATTTATATATATATATATATATATATATATATATATATATATATATATGTATATATGATATTATAAATAACAATATATGAATGTATAAGAATATATTATATATATTTACTATAATACAATGTATTTAGATGTATAATTAAATAATTCATCTATAAAAAATCTAACAAATTAATCGATTGAATGTTTTTAAAATAGGAAATGGGAATTGCCAACGTCCGAAGATCATTCATTTGGAGCTCAAGGTTCTTAAAATGCATGGGAATTTGGCCATTGAAGAATTACGTTCCGATATTTCTCTTCTTTTTCATATATCTTATCATTCATTGTTCTTTAACGCTCGCTCAATTATTGTGGACTCCAAAAACTTTGGAGAATGTCGTATCGAACGTAGCAGAAAATATTGCATTATCAATGACACTTACGAAAATTACAATCGCCAGAATTAACAGAGAAGCATTGCGTAAATTATTCACAGAAATTGAAGAGTTTTCATTGACTGAGAGATACGAAACTGAAGAGGAGAAGTTGACATTCGTGAATTATACTAAATTACCTCCATATTTTATTATAATAATTGCCTTTTCAATGACAGTAGTCGAAGTATTGTATTATACAAGTCGACTCATCGAAGGAATTCAACTTGGTAATATATAATTTTTGTCTTCTTCTTTTTTTTGTATGTGACATTATACTTTACATATTTTCTATTAATTCCTTTAGTCTACTAAGCGTAATCCGACGATTATATTTTTTATGAATTTATTTATTTACTTATTATTGAATTAGTAAATCTATTCACACACATAAACAAATACTTATGTACAGACGCACTAGGATGCAATAATCGTTAATTCTTCTAAATATTTTTAATAAATAAATTAATTTCGATCTGCCGACGTTAAAAAAGAATATATACGCCATTGCATGTTGTTCTATTTTCTTTTGATAATTAACGCAACAACTGCAAAATACAGCAACAATAAGTTTGTGATCTTTAGGGGTAAATAATGAGAGTCAATAAGTGCTAATGTTGGTACAAACAATATGATCTAATCATTACTTAGACTTGATCCAATGATGCTCAAAGTAAATGATCTATAGTATTTGATAATGATGTAATGAAATCATTGTCAAATTGAGTCTGATCCATAATTGACAATGCGAGAAACTTTTGATACATTTAGGATTACTTGGTCGACAGTACAAAGACACCTTGATAAAACCAAAAATATATCTAGTCGAGGTATTTGCATTCTGTATCAATTTGTCGAATACGAACTAATATCAACGAGGAAGAATTTGCACATCGCTATTGACCAAATAACAAAGTGATACAATCCTAAGCTTAATTGTTACCATAAATGAGAAATAAGTCCAATACAGCAACTTGAATCGACACCAATCAATGACTTTCTCCGAAACTAACCAGCTGTACCTATATATAATCTAGGTCTGATATTGAATATCGTGCGATTGATGGTATCCCACTGCCATAATTCATTTTGTATTACTATAACCAATTGCCAATGGTATTCACTACCCACAGTTAGAATAGTTACATAATGAATTGCTGAATAAATGTCGACATTAAATATCAACAATAAACGTGCAATATACTAATGAAAGAATCGGTCCATGAAAATAATGAACCAACTTAGCCAAGAAGTTTTAACGAATTCACTGTATTCATTCGATATAACATCATTGGATTACCATTTGCTTTAAATCTATGAAATATTTCATAAAAAATGAAATGTCTCGAAATGCCAGTAGCTTTCAGATTCATCTCGAATTATATTTCTCATCATGGCATGAATATTTTTATGAAAATATGACTTAAAAATTTACAGAAAAAATGACAAAGTCACAATTGATTTGAAAAGAATTAAAAAAAAAAATTGTACCCATCTGTGTGTCTAACTTTAAATCAATTAATTAAATGAAAAATTACTTAAGGGTACTCTGTATTATTACATGATTGAAATATGGTTTACCATTGTGTCGGATATTAAGTCGATATGAATAATTGGAATATTAGTATTAATGAGCTAATCGAATGTATTTGTTCTTGTATCTTTTAGTAATTATTTTTCTTAAGAAAATTACTTTGGTTTCTTTTTCTCTGTTTTTTCTTTTCAGCAAAGCAAAATAATTCCTTAAGTTATAAATTGCCGTATAGAACATTAGAAATCATGGATTTAAAGGACAGCAGGACTTATGCTTTGATGTGCGCTTATCAAGTAATATTCGTACCATGTATCGTATTAGGTTACGTAGGATTCGATTGCATGTTCGTCAATTTATCCATTCAAGTAATTGCACAGTTCTCAATATTATCCTGTAAAGTGAAATCAATATTAAATAATTCTAAAAATTATCATGAGGGTATGAAGAACATTGTACTACGACATTATCGATTGATAAGGTAAAATATAATTATATAAAAATAATTGATATATGTGTTTGTGTATGTGTGTGTAATTATATTTGTAACCAATGATAAATTATTTTATTTTGAAGTTTAATAATAAATTTCTTTAGTTTATTTACGAACACACAAACACATATATATATTTACGGACGTTATTGCATTTTGTAACACATTACAAATTTTATCATTTTTTCACATATTTATTAGTTGTTATTTTGTTAATAAATAATACCTTTTATGGATGGATCGCTTCAACAATTTAATTCTTTCATCATTTATTTATTATTTTTTTTTCCTATTCAATTATTTATTCACTATATTTTATTCGTTAATTCAATAACTGTCCATTATTTTGTATTTATTATTATTTATTAATTTCAATCATTTTCATGTCGTTGAATATATTAAAAATAAAAAAAATATTTTCTTCTAAATAAAATCATATTGATTTTTTTCTAATTTCGTTTCAATAATGGAAATACAAACAATAATAATGAACTCTATCGTAATATTTTATTTTTTATATCTATATGAAATATAATATTTCAGATTGACGGAAAGATTGGAGGATAACTTTAATTTACCGATTATGCAGCAAATTTTGGGTACCACCGTTCATATCTGTATTTCCGGTTACTTCGTACTGACGGTAAAAATCCATGCGAATATTTTCATTTTGTTTCATTTTAACGAAGTACATAACTTCGTAGCATAAAGAAACAAACATTTTTTTACCATTTCCTTTACTTTTCATTTATTTTTCACTGATCTACATAATTTAGTAAAATAAACTTTTTCTTGCTTGATAGGACTTTCTTTAAAGATTAAATTAATTATTTTTTTTCGTCAAAAACTTATAAAGAATGGCGGAGAAGCGAATTTCGCTTAAATATTGGAAACAATTTGTTACTTTCGATAATTTCCATGACTATTTATTAAAAAGAAAGGAAATAATTTCTTCATAAATAATTCTTAAAGTATTAAAATAAAATAAGTACTTACTCAGCCGAATTTTTGAAATTCTTTTACTTTTTCTTGAGAAAAATCACACTTTCTTTTTGTTCCAAAAAAAGAAGCATTCCGCAAGAAAGTCAAGCTTTTAGAAAGACTTAAATGAAATGCACATAATAATGGAAATTTTTGAACTCTCTCATTTCAGTATTTTTTAAGAAATTTCTAATATAACACATTTCAAGACATTTGACGTTTCCTTTTATGATCAGCTAACATGTACTTTTGAAGATTCACATTGAATCATCGGATTCAAAACTACGTAATAAATATTCAATTGTCGAATGAAAGTTTAATTGTTATTAATATTCGTTTTTATAAAATTAGCAAGTTACTTTTGCAGTGTTTGCTGATCAAGTTCGGCCACATTTGAGCAAAAATTATCTTCTAGCTTGGCAAACTGATAAACAAGCAAATCAATTTCCATACCTAAGGATTCTATTAATTTAAAGATGGATGACATTCCTTGATTTTAAAAACAAGGAGCGAAGTTCAATGAGTCTTCTGTCTTGGCGGAGACGGTATTGATAGTTTAACCAGCTAAAGTCCCCATACATAATGATTAAAACTTTCATTCGTATTTTCCGTAAATCCGTAAAGTCGATGTAGCAACGAAGTATCTTTACTTTAATCTTCATTAATATCCTTTAATTTCTTCAAAATATTTTTCGATAAAGCTTTTATATTCATGATCAAAAATGTCTTATTCAATCTTTAGCATTTGCTTGTTACCAACTTCGCCATTATCCTGGATCGTGTAAACAATAATGATGTTCATTTGTAAATCTGTAATGGTGAAATATTGATCGTATTAGTTGTTTCTTCATCGAATTCTATTATTCTCGACGTAACCCTTGTAAATTTATTGTTAATGAATTTTACACACTGTTTTGCACGTCCCGTCTGTTGCAATTGTTATCAATTTTTTTTGTACAACTAACAAACTGTACATATACGCTTGTACATACAAGGTTTCGGGAATTGCAATAAAATGAAAAACATTGAATACTGGAATGAAATTGTATGTAAATGATACTGTTCTTCGATTTGTGAGCAATAAACGACACAGTTACGTGATAATCATTATAACTCCGCCATTTTTTATAAATACCCTTCATAATGGTCTACATTCAGGAAATGTAAAAAACAAATTGATTTCTTTTTTTATCCATTGTACGTCATCAATTTATATGATAACATTTAATCGATTCTTTTCATTCTTTTCATTTTTAGGGTAAGGAAACGAAGGATAATTTAAAATCGTTCGTGTTCCTTGTGTACATATTTGCCGTGGTATGCACTCTTTTTATTTACTGTTTCATCGGCGAGTGTTTTATTCAGGAAGTAAATAAAATATCAATTATTTCTGACAAAATTGAAATATCAATTACCCGATTAATATCATTTGTTTTATTCGATTAGAGTTCTAATTATGGTAATGCCATTTATAATTACGACTGGTATAACTTACCGGTAACAGATTCGAAATTTTTTCTTATTTGTATGGCACGAACGAAGAAGCCACAATTTTTAACATCTGGCAAATTTGCAGTCTTGTCCTTGTCCATGTTCACGGACGTAAGTACACTATGATAGATTTTTTCTATTTTCAAGTTATGTTCCTTGCTGTAACAATACAATTGTTTTTTTTCCTTATAAATATTATTTATTTCTTTAATATTTACAGATCATCAAAACTTCTATGGGATATTTGTCGGTATTGAGAACATTTTTATAAACAGAACTAATGTGAAGTGGATTACGTAGTAACAAATTTTTTTTGTTTTTTCTTAATTCATCTTCCTTCGTAGAAAAACAAACGATTTGTTTTTACATTGTTAATTTGTATTAGCGTTATGAATTATATAAATACAATTCTATTCGATAAAAATTTTTAGTTTCTTTCTTTTTCAACAAAATTTGTATCAAATATAAGAGAACCGTGCCAGGTAGACCAGTTGTCTCATTTTTTTAATTAAATGGTCAATTATTTCCGATTTTATTAATTTCTATACTTATATGGGAGAAAGTAATAATAATGAAAAATTATATAACTATGTAATTCATATGTTACATAAGAGTATGGGGCCCACATGTGTCTGTTCAAAGAAAAATTATTATTATTATTTATATATATACGAATATCTAAGAATAATTAATCAATTTTTTCAAGGTTAACAATATGTATGAGCCCAACTTGTTTCTTTTTCATTTTTTTTTTTTTGATTATTATTGTTTTTTAATTTATTACGTATTTATGCAAAAACAAAATTGGTATTGACAAAAACATTCTTTTTTTTTTTTTACTTACATGAAAATCGCACGAACTTTCTGATCAACCACAGATATTATTTAAATATCGTCTATACTTATCCTAAATACTGCAGTTGTATGCATTTATTGTCAGTTATCTATTCAAAATTATTATAGAAATATTAATTGTTTTTAAATGTTGAATATTCAAGATTAATTATTGGACGATCTCATTCGCCAAACTTTGTTTGTAAGAATAAGTGCTGTATTCATTATCTGCAAAATTTATAAAGGATTAACATATTTTGATTATTTGAACATCAAAATGTGTATACATCCATGTTATATTTTACGAAAAATTAAAATTGAGTTAATTAATAAATAAGAATCATCTAACGAAATATAATATTTCGTTAGAAAAAGTGAAAACGAATGTTACTCGAAAAAAGGTATAAACGAAAACATTTCCATGTCGATAAATGATTACGTAAGAAGTATAATAAATAATAACGATTAATGATAAATAAAAATAAAATGAAAAATTTGCAAAAACAACGTCAAATCTCACGGAATCCAAAGAAAACGAAAAAAAAAAAAAAAAAAAAAAGAAAAAAAAGTATAATCAATTTGAGAAAATAGTGAAAGTATATAATTTCAGAAAATAAAGAGATTGTTCGGTTGCAAATGAAAAATAATAATTTAAAAATAAAGAGAAAGAATTCTTGTATGAAACAATTGATAATTAAAAAAAAAAAAAAAAAAAAAAAAAAAAAATAAAGAAAAATTTTCCTTTTTTTTCCAGAAATCATGTATGTCCTTAAAAAAGAACTATACTCGTTACAAGCTCTAACGTGAAAATCATTAAAATAAAGGACAAAACGTTAAAGACATTTAATTTCACCGCACGATTACTTACGAATACTTGTTTTCGATGAAGTAGAATAAAATTTTATTTTTTTAAAACCACCACCATAAATTCAGGCACATTCAATATCTTTCGTTCGTCGTATAACGCAGAACTAGAAGTAAAAAGAGAACAAAAGGACGATCGAATGAAAAGTTGTAAAGGGGTTGGAAACATTTTTATATTGACGGTAAACCGTTAAACTTTGAACTATGACCGAGCGAAGAAGGGTATTTATACCCAAGGTTATGAGGTTTTCTCTTTTCAAGCTATGATCACCCTCTTTAAAAAAAAAAAAAAAAAAAGAAGAAAAGAAGAAAGAAAAGACAGAAAAAGAATAAAGACAAAAATGGCAATAAATTTCAATGAAAGATAATTCAAATGGAATTATAAAAACTTTTATACGAGGGTTGTGAAACAAAGGGATGTCCTACGGTGGTGAACCGAAGCGGTGAGAGGACATTTTTTTATGTATACTCGAATACCCCTTCCATCCTTACCTCCTCCCAACCCCTCCTCCACCACTCGCGCTATCATCAACCACCCTTAATCGATGAACGTAACAAAGTAACAGTTTAACCCGTTAATGGAAGGGGTTTTAGAGACGAGTTATTTCTCAATATTTTTTTTTTCGTCGACTTGATATTAACTATTCACCCAACCTCTAGACGCATATAACAACTTTTCAAACGGAGTTTACCAGGGAGGACGATCGACTTTTTTGCCATCAGTTTATCGTGAACCTTCGAAAGTATAAAATGGGAAAGGACAGCATTGAAGTAAGATAAAAAGTTTTGGTTTCTTTTTCTTTTCCTTTTCTCTCTCTCTCTCTCTCTCTCTCTCTCTCTCTCTCTCTCTCTCTCGTCTCTCTATTTTTTTTCCTTTTTCTACCGTAGAACGAGTCTCGTGTCTGATATACGATTATCGATCACATTTATTTCAATTGGATATTATTTTCCTTGGATTTTATTAAGGAATTTATTTTTATTTCTTTCATGTATATTTACATGCAATTACGTTCCTATAACGTGCAGATATTATTATACTTTTTTATTCTTCATGTTATTGCACTTAAATGACAATTCTTAACGATGTTTCACTTATTTCTCTTTCTTTTTTTTTTGTTCTTTTCTCTTTTTTTTTTCTTTTTTTTGTTTTCTTTTTGTTTTCTTTTTTCTCTTCTTTTTTTCAAATAGACAATTATAATCTCGTTAGTTTGATTTTTGATCGTGAAGAATTATTTAATTAGACGAATAAAAATTGGAAAGAAAATAAATTTTCGTATTATTATTACCACGTGAATATAGTAAAATAATGAAACAATCCTATTTAATGATGATATTGTATTCATTCGTTGTTTAATCATCGAGGAAAATTTTTTACTGACAATTTTATTGGATTTTCAAAACGAAGTGTTAACAAATTTTTATCTCGGGAACATGATGTTATAAAAAAAAAAAAAAAAAGAAAAGAAAGAACAAAAATTATTCTAATAAAAATTATTTATTTTTAACGAGAGAGAGAGAGAGAGAGAGAGAAAGAGATATTATTGGATTTATTGAATTTTCAAAACGAAGTGTTAACAAATTTTTATCTCGGGAACATGATGTTATAAAAAAAAAAAAAAAAGAAAGAACAAAAATTATTCTATTAAAAATTATTTATTTTCAAAGAGAGAGAGAGATAGAGAGAGAGAGAGAGAGATTATTGGATTTTTAAAAAGAAGTGTTAACAAATTTTTATCTCGGGAACATGATGTTATAAAAAAAAAAAAAAAAAAAAAAGAAAGAACAAAAATTATTCTAATAAAAATTATTTATTTTTAACGAGAGAGAGAGAGAGAGAGAGAGAAAGAGATATTATTGGATTTATTGGATTTTCAAAACGAAGTGTTAACAAATTTTTATCTCGGGAACATGATGTTATAAAAAAAAAAAAAAAAAGAAAGAAAGAACAAAAATTATTCTAATAAAAATTATTTATTTTCAAAGAGAGAGAGAGATAGAGAGAGAGAGAGAGAGAGATTATTGGATTTATTGAATTTTCAAAACGAAGTGTTAACAAATTTTTATCTCGAGAATATGATGTTATAAAAAAAAAAAAAAAAAAAAAAAGAAAGAACAAAAATTATTCTAATAAAAATTATTTATTTTCAAAGAGAGAGAGATAGAGAGAGAGAGAGAGAGAGAGAGAGAGAGAGAGATTATTGGATTTTTAAAACGAAGTGTTAACAAATTTTTATCTCAAGAATATGATGTTATAAAAAAAAAAAAAAAGAAAAAGAAAGAACAAAAATTATTCTAATAAAAATTATTTATTTTCAAAGAGAGAGAGAGATAGAGAGAGAGAGAGAGAGAGATTATTGGATTTATTGAATTTTCAAAACGAAGTGTTAACAAATTTTTATCTCGAGAATATGATGTTATAAAAAAAAAAAAGAAAAAAGAAAAAAGAAAGAACAAAAATTATTCTAATAAAAATTATTTATTTTCAAAGAGAGAGAGAGAGAGAGAGAGATTATTGGATTTATTGGATTTTTAAAACGAAGTGTTAACAAATTTTTATCTCGAGAATATGATATTATAAAAAAAAAAAAAAAAAAAAAAAAATAAGAAAAAGAACAGAAATTATTCTAACAAGAATTATTTATTTTCTACGAAAGAGAGAGAGAGAGAGAGAGAGAGAGAGAGAGAGAGAGAGAAAGAGAGATATTAAAGTATTTATTGTTATCTATTTAATGTAATGTTTCGAATTAACTTCAACGGTCTACTTCATTTCTCTATAAAAAAAAAAAAAAATGTTTCGATTAAGAAAACTTATTTGTTTTTTTTTCTTTTGTCCTTTTTTCTATTGAAATATATATATCCATTATAAAAGTATTATATATTCCGAAAAGAGTTGACCTTGAAATATACATATTGAAATATATATTACATTAATTGTAATAAAATGCATTCAGAATCTTGATGTAACAATATCAATCGAAAATTTATTTAGTTCATATTAATCAATTAGATTTTTATTTTTCATTATAGGAAATAGGAATGACCAACATCTTGAAATCATTCAATTGGAACACAAGGCTCTTAAAATGTGTAGGAATTTGGCCATTGGAGAACAACGATCTAATTTTTTTCTTCTTCTTCATATATCTTTCAATTCACTGTTCTTTAACATTCGCACATTTAATTTACGCTCCAAAAACCATCGACATTGTTATATGTAACATAGCGGAGAATATTATGCTAACGATGACGCTAACGAAGATAACAATCATTAGAATCAACAAAGAATCATTGGGTAAATTGTTGATGGAAATAAAAGAGTTTACACTTTCTGAGAAATACAATAGTATAGAGCAAAAAGTGATATTACTGAAGTATACTAAATTACCGCCACGTTTTATACTAACAGCGGTTATTTTAATGACAATATCTGCTTCATTGTATTATGTGAATGGAGTTAACATTGGAGTACAAATTGGTAATTCCAAAAATTTTCTTCTTTTTTTTTTTTTCTCTCTTTTTTTATACGTCCACCGTTATCACATTTTTCACATTAATTCCTTCATGGAGCATCGACCTTTGTAGTTTGTCAAATATTCCTTTGTTTTCTTTAATTTATTCATTGAATTATTATTAGACGTATCTATGTACACAAATACAGAACACAAGCAACAATCGTAATAATACAAAACTTGTACAATATATACGGGTACGTTTCTAATGTCAATAAGTGCGTCAGTGTTGGTTTAAAAAATTTTATTTAATTTAATTCGATGATATGCAAAATGGACGATCAGCAGAATTTGATAATGATGTTTTAAAACTACAGCTTAAGTCGGATCCAAGATTGATAGTGCCAGAAACAGTTGATACATTTGAGATTATTTGATTGGCAATACAAAGACAACTTCATGAAATAGAAAAGATATATCTAGTCGAGGTATTTGTATTCCGTATCAATTGTCGAATACGAATTAACATTAGCAAGAAAGAATTTGCACATCGTTATTTACCAGACAACGAAGTGATCCAATTTTAAGCTTAATCGTTACCGTAGATGAGAAATGGGGTCCTATAGAGCAATTTGAAACGATATCAATCAAAGGCTTTCTCTGGGACCAACCAGCTGTATCCACATCTAAATCAGATTTGACATTGAACAAGATGCTATCGTGCGTTTGATGGTACCGCAACGACATAATTCATTTTGGATTGTCATAATCAATTGCCGTTGATGTTTATTATCCACAATTAGAACGATTACATAACAAGTTGTTAATAAAATGGTTGACATTGGTTAACAATAAACGTGTCATAACGCAACATACTAATGATGGAATCCGTGCAGCAAAAAAACAACTCAAAAAAATAATAAACCAACATTGTTAGAAAGTTTTACCGAATTCACCATATTCATTCGATATTACACCATCGAATTATCATTTATTTTATCATCTATGGAATATTTCATTGAAAATAAAATGTCTCGAAGTATCAGTGAATTTATAGCTTTTATCGCAGCACGCACATTTTCATGAGAATGAAATTGAATATTTACAGAAGAAATGGCAAATACGCTATTGATTAGAAAACATTGGGTGGTTCGGAAAGTAATTTCATTTTTTCCCAACAGAGAATTTAATTGTATTTTTTTGCACCCAACTTCACACTTAAACCGCATAATCATTATATGTTTTGAGAGCTGATATAGCAAGGCTTGTGTGTGAAAAAGTCCAATTGATTCTACGCAGTAGTTTTTGGTTGGTGCCCTTTTAAATATGGAGAGCAATATGCAACATTTTTGTCATATTTTACTATTTTTCTATAGAAAAGGTAAAAATGCTGTTCAAGTCAGAAAGAAATTAACCGATGCGTATGGAGAAGATGTGTTGACAGTACGCCAGTGCTAGAACTGATTTGCAAAATTTCGATCCGGCAATTTTGATGTCGAAGATGCACCACGTTCTGGAAAGCCGGTTGAAGCTGATAAAGACACGATAAAGGCATTACTTGATGCAATCCGGCGACTAACAACACGTGAAATCGGTGAGAGTTTAAATTTATCAAATTCGACTGTTTATGACCACTTGAAAGGCCTGGGTTTAACCCCGAAGCTCGATATATGTCTGTGAATCGCTTCTCAAACGTCACGAAAATGATCCATTTTTGAAGCGCATCATTACTGGGGACGAAAGATGGGTTGTATATAACAATGTCAAACGAAAGAGATCATGGAGCAAAAAAGATGAACCGGCTCAAAGCATTTCCAAAGCCAATATCCATCAAAAAAAGGTGATGCTGTCTGTTTGGTGGAATTTTAAAGGAATCATTTTTTTTTTGAGATTTTACTGGATAACACAACAATTAATTCGGAAGTCTACTGTCATCAGCTGGACAAACTGAATGATGCACTTCGACAGAAAAGGCCAGAATTAATCAACAGAAAAGATGTAGTGTTCCACCAAGATAATGCGAGATCTCATACAAGTTTGGTCTCTCGTCAAAAACTTTTACAGCTTGAATGGAATACAATGCCACATCCACCATATTCTCCAGATCTGGCACCTTCGGATTATTATTTGTTCCGGTCACTGCAAAATTTTTTAGACGGTAAAACCTTCACTTCAAATGAGGAAGTCAAAAACCATCTCGATCAGTTTTTTGCCAGCAAAGATCAAAAATTTTACGAGCGTGGAATCATGCTACTACCAGAAAGATGGCAAAAGGTATTGGACCAGAATGCCCAATATATAATTTAATAAAATATTTGTTCATTATACGAAAATTTTCTTTCATTTTCACAAAAAAAAAAAAAAACGAACTGACTTTCCGAATAACCCAATAATAAAAAAAAAAGAAAAGAAAAATTGTATGTGCGTGTCTAATTTTAAATTAATCGATTACTTATAAGTTACCTCGTAATATTATACGAATAACATGCTTTAACATTGTATCGAACATTAAGTAGATATGAATATTTTGGAATATTCGTTTTAATCGACGAATCGATTGTCCTGTTTTCGCATTGTTTCAGAAATTTTTTTCTTAAAAAAAAAAAAAAAAAAAATTATTCTTTTTTCCTTCCTTGTGTTTTTTATTTTTTCAGCAAAACAAAACAATTCCATGGGTTATCAGTTGCCATACAAAACATTACAAATTATCGATTTACGGGACAGCAGGATTTACGCTTTAATTTGTGCTTATCAAACAATGGTCGTACCTTCTATAGTTTTTGGTTACGTAGGAATCGATTGCATATTCGTCAATTTGTCCGTTCTAGTAATCGCACAATTCGCCATATTGTCCGATAAGGTGAATGAAGCGTTAAATAATTCGGAAAATTGTCATGATGGTATTAAGGAACTTGTATTACGACATTATCATTTGATAAGGTAATGTATCATATCATTATATAAAATCAGTTAATATTTATATAAACAATGGTATGTTTTTTTCTTTATAAAATTATTTACTAATTTTTTTGTTTTTTATTATAATTCTTCTTTCGTTATTTATATATATATATATATATATATATATATATATATATGATTTATATTTCATTATTAATAAATGATTTTTCGAAAATTGCTTGTTATTTTATTTGAATTATTTAATGTTATTAATTCAATTATATATTTATTTTCTTTTATAAATATCATTTAATAGTTTTTTAATTATTTCTTATCTGTCATTTCATTATTTATTTATTATATAATTACGTATTTATTAATTGTAACTTTTTATATATCATAAAAGTATATTGAAAATAAATACAGATTAAATTTCACTGTCGATAACTTTACAAATTTATTTCTTTTTTTTTTCGAATTTTCTTAATAATTGAAAAACAAACAAATATAACGGACTCTATCGTGTAATATTACATTTCTAATATTTACATGAAATATTTCAGATTGGCGGAAAAATTGGAGGATAACTTTAATATCGTGATCATGCAACAATTGTTGGGTACCATCATCCATCTTTGTATTTCCGGTTATCATCTACTGATGGTATACAAACATGCGAATAATTGAGCCGTTTATTTTGAAAGTGGCCTAACTCCATTTGTCAATTTTTTCCGGTTGCCATAATTACATGTACAACTTTATGTTATTTATCAGTAAAGCATTTCAAATTGTTTATATTCCGAGCAAATACGATAATTCTTGACACATAAGTTTTCAGAGTTAATTCAATAATTGAACCGTATAGTTTGAAAGTGGCCTAACTCCATTTATACTTATAAGAAATAGTAACTAATGATTTAAAAAAAAATCGAAAAAGAAACAGAATTATAGAATAATATTCGTCTTAAAAAAAACACACACACACACATTATAGAAAGACAGCTTACAGTGACATATGTGCCGGGCAAAATAGAAACATTAAAGTAGCTTTAATGTGGTTAAAAATTGTCCGAACTTTGGAAAATAATGTGAAAATCATAGATCACAAATTTTTAATATCAGGACATTCGTTTTTACCAAATGATAGAGATTTTGGCGTGGTAGAAATGTTATTAAAAAAAAATAATTTACTGTTCGTTCCCCAAGATTATTACAAGATTATTAAAAAGTGTCGGAAAGGTAATAACTTTATTGTAAATGAAATGATACAAGAAGATTTTTTATTAACAAAATTATTAGAAGACGCAATTCTTAAAAGCGTAAAGAATTCTGATGGAGAATCAATAAATTGGTTAAAAATATGTTGGACGCATATCGCAAAATATCAAACGCAAACCCTTAAATATCTCGATTTGAAGATAAATGGACTTAGGCCACTTACAAAATAAACCGCTCAATTATTCTTTTCTTTTTCATTTTAAGGACGTACATAACATTTCTATAATTTTTTTTTTCCTTTTTGACAAATCTACAATTATTTATTTGATCAAACTTCGTTTCTGATGGAACAAATTGAAAAGATACAATTGCAAAGTTTTCTCAATTAAAAGTAATGAAAAATGGCGAATGAACAGACAATGATTTTTTTACATGACGTAAACGAATGAAAAGAATGCATCAATTATGATAATTCTCAGGTCTATCGATTAAAATAAAAATAAAAAATAATTTACTCTGAAAATATAAGAATAAAACGAGTTTTACTCCAGGCGAAATTTGAAAATGATATTTTTATACAAAATGACGGACGCTTACAGTTTTCATTTTTTATTGTTTTTGAAAAGAATTGCTCTTTCGTCTTTTTATGAAAGAAGAAGAAGAAAAAAAAAAAAATACTTCGGAAAGAAAATCGAGCCAACAGAAAGTCTTAAATTTAATACAGATAATGATCGAAAAAAAATTCAAATCTCTTTTAGTTTTCAAATCTCTTTAGATTAATTCAAAAGAAATTTGATACGAATTTCGAAATTTACCAATTACGAAAAAAAAAAAAAAGAAATAACAGATCTGAAGTTTCCTATTACATTTACAAACAAATAACAATTATTTTTATATACTCGCAATGAATCAACGATTCCAGGACGATGTAATGAATTTTCAATCGTCGAAAAAAATTTTAATTGGTATTAATGTTCGTGTTTTTGAAATAAGCAAACCTTTTTTTTGCAGCTTTTTGCGAGTCAAGTTCAACAATAGTTGTGCGAGATTTATTTTCTTATATGGCATACTGATGAACGAGCAAATCAATTTCCATATTCAACAGTTGCATTATTTCAAATAGGATCTGCAATCGGATCATTAATTCGTATTTTTCGTAATTCCGCAAAATCGACGTAGCTACAAAATATTCTTACTTTGTTCCTCATTGATTTGAATTTCTCCAAAACGTTTTTCAATAAAAACTTTATATTCATAATTAAAATTATCTTATTCAATCTTTGCATTTTCTTTGTTACCAACTGTTCTATGATCCTGAATCGCGTAAATATTAATGATGTATAGAATGATCATTTGTTAAACTAAATGATGTGAATGATGAAATATTTAATGATGATTGTGAATAATGAAATGTTTACCGAATGAGTTTGTCATTATATCTATTTTTTTTCCCGATAGATCCTTTGTGAATTTATTATGATTCAATTTTTATACTACGCGTTAGATTCTTCGTACATTGCAATCGTTATCAATTCTTTTCATCAGTAATAGCAAACTTTTTATAATTCCGCCATTTTTGATGGATATCATTCATAATTATTTGCATTCAGAAATTTTTTTGTTTCCAAAAAATAAAATCATTTTGTTTCCAAAAAATGTCATGTACAACCTTAATTAATATGGTAACATCTAATCTATGCTGTTTTTTTTTTTTTTATTTTCTTCTTTTTTTATTTTTTTACTTTTAGAGTAAAGAATCGAAAGATAGTTTAACATTGATCCTGTTCATATTGTACGGCTTTTGCGTGATGGGCACACTTTTTATTTACTGTTTCATCGGTGAATGTCTTATTCAAGAAGTAAATAAAACGATTTATCTTAATAATATCTTGATTGAATTATCAATTGTCATATTAATGTCATTCGTTTTATTCAATTAGAGTATCAATTTTGGTAATGCCATTTACAATTACGACTGGTATAACTTATCGTCGATGGAATCCAAATTTTTTCTTATTTGTATGATACGAACCAAGAAGCCGCTATATTTAACTTCTGGTAAATTTGTCATCTTGTCCTTGACCATTTTCACAGATGTAAGTACACTTAGAATGAGTTTCTTTTTTTATTTTTACATTATATTATTGGCTGCAACAATACATCTATATTATTATTATTATTATCGTTATTATTATTATTGTTATTATTATTATTATCGTTATTATTATTATTATCGTTATTATTATTATTATCGTTATTATTATTATTATCGTTATTATTATTATTATTTATTTGATAATATTTTCAGATCGTCAAATCTTCGATGGGATACTTATCGGTACTACGTACGTTTTTATGAAATGGACAAAAGTGAGATGTAGTAACAATTCGTTTTTTTTTTTTTTTTTATTTCTTTTTTACGATTTCCTTCGTACGAAGGCAAACATTTTGTCTATACATTATTGATTTGTTATAAAATGTTTACATACTATTTTAAAACGATCTCATTTTTTGAAAGATATTGCCCATTATCTCCGATCTCGTTGATTTCAACATATACATTATCATAAGCTAAAGATTATAATGATCCAAAAGAAAATTCATTAGAAAAATTAAAATAAATATATATATATATTCATACATGTATAGATAAAACCGAAAAGTCTGTTGAGCAAGAAAATAGGGCCAATATCTTATCAGAAAAGAATTATTGTTTCTATTAAGGATACCCAAAGTCAATTATTGCAAAATAAAACAGATATATAAGACCAATTCATTTTTTTTTTTTTTTTTTTTTTTTTTTAGTATTTGATATTAAATTATATATTTAACCATCGTTATCAATTACCATTTTTTCTGTAAATTTTCAATTTCTCTCTATAATGAAAAATATGATTCGAGATGAACCTGAAAATTACTTTTATTTGCGGACATTTTATTTTCAATGAAATATTCCATAGATGATAAAATAAATGATAATTCGATGGTGTAATATCGAATGAATATGGTGAATTCGGTAAAACTTACTAGCAATGTTGGTTTATTATTTTCTTGAGTTGTTTTTTTGCTGCACGGATTCCATCATTAGTATGTTGCGATATGACACGTTTATTGTTAACCAATGTCAACCATTTTATCAACAACTTGTTATATAATCGTTCTAATTGTGGATAATAAACATCAACGGCAATTGATTATGACAATCCAAAATGAATTATGTCGTTGCGGTACCATCAAACGCACGATAGCATCTTGTTCAATGTCAAATCTGATTTAGATGTGGATACAGCTGGTTGATCCCAGAGAAAGCCTTTGATTGGTATCGTTTCAAATTGCTGTATAGGACCCCATTTCTCATCTACGGTAACGATTAAGCTTAAAATTGGATCACTTCGTTGTCTGGTAAATAACGATGTGCAAATTCTTTCTTGCTAATGTTAATTCGTATTTGACAATTGATACGGAATACAAATACTTCGACTAGATATATCTTTTCGATTTCATAAAGTTGTCTTTGTACCGTCGACCAAATAATCTCAAATGTGTCAGCTATTCATCGTATTATCAATTATGGATCAGATTTTTAAAACAACATTCGACGATAATTACGCCATCGATGTTTTCAGTATCTTTAAAATTTCGAATAAAATAATAGATTTGAATTAATTGAACATCGAAATCTATAAACGAACATATAATATTTAATATGAAATTAAAGTCGAGAATTAATGAACAAAAATTAATAAACGAAATATAATATTCTTTCTAAAAAAAAATAAAAATCAAAAATATTTCAACTTCATGAATGTCACAATTGTAATTTAAACAATCGAATAAATAAAAGCAATTAATAAGATAGAAATAAAAATGAGAAGTATCTAAAGACAGTGAAAACTTGTAGAAAGTAAATGATACTTAAATAGAAAAAGAAAAAAAAAACTCATGTGAGAGAATAACGAAAGTAAAATCAAAGTAAAAAAAGAAAAAAAAAACAATAAACGAAATGCCAATTAAAAAATAATAATATACAAATAAAGGAAGAAAAAGAAAAAAAAGAAGTAGACAAAGAAATGTAAATATTAATGGCTCACGTCGGCAAAAGTTCGCAAGCAAACAATGCAAAATTTCGTACAAGTAATTGCAGTGATTTCAAATCGTATTTGTACAGTATTTGTTATATTTCATAAAAATCATACTCTCCTCTTTGGTTTTATAACTATTAATGATGTAATCGATTTCTGTTTCTATCAGAGATCTTGAAATAAATCGATCACTCAGCAAAATCAAAATTTCGTCATTGTCAAAAACATCAGCATATTCTCCATAATGCTTGTCAGTACGTAATGAAAATCAGTGATACGATCTGCTAAATCGAGAAATCTTATAAAATACTGTAAACACATCCGTAAAATGAAAATGATAGGAACAATGAATTCCGAATTTCCAATGGCCAAATTCTAGAATAAGCGAGTAATCGGTTGCTCCAGGTTATCGCTTTCTGAATATTAATGAGCAATAAAATATCTTCATAATCTGTGAAATTGTTGACAAAAATATTAATAGGAATCGTTTATCCATTTCTATCCATTGCAATTTAAAAATTTCATATATAAATATATAATAATATTTATATATAAAAAAAACTTGAGTGTAGCACCGTTTCCTTGGATGATACACTCCATACTACCTAACGCACTTAAAGTATTTAGTATAAATGAAACATTTTTTATAATAAATCAATCTTAACGAACAAGAAAATATTAAATAAAATAAAAAACTTAGCAAGTCAACGATCATACCGCGTTGTAAAGCACAAGTTCTCGTCCGATCACTGAAGTTAAGCAACTTGTTGGACACGGTTAGTACTTGGATGGTTGACAGCTTGGGAACACCGTGTGTTGTTGAAATTCTCTTGTTGTTCTTCATTATACTTTTTTGACGAACAACCAAAACTGCAATCAAATGATGAGCATCGTCGAACTTAACTCATCAGTCGCCTGCACACAATCTACGATACCTGTGACTTTAAACACAACTTTACTTCCCCACAAGACGAAGAATCTAAAAAAACAAATATATATAAAATATACTAAAGAAGATGTATATATATTTCTGTTTAATCATACATACCATTTTAGGTGACAGACTTAATATCTTCAGTAGGAATAAAAAATTCTTAAGAATAAATCAATCTTGAGGAACAGAGAAATGACGAATAAAATGGTAAAGTTGTCAAATCAACGATCATACCGCGTTGTGAAGCACCAGTTCTCGTCCGATCACTGAAGTTAAGCAACGTTGGGCATGGTTAGTACTTGGATGGGTGACCGCTTGGGAACACCGTGTGTTGTTGACATTCTTTTTGTTCTTCATTATAAATTTTTATAAACAGCCGAAACTGCAATCAAATAATGTGTGTCACTGTAGGTCACTCCTGCTCATCTGCATCGAATCTAAGCTACATGTTTCGTTGATCGCAATCTTACTACCCAACAAAGAGAAGAAACTAACGAATTTTGTATGTACTCCATTTTTTTATATGATATACTACATTTTATTTAACGTATTTTATATATTTTGTACAAATGAAATATACGCTAGAATAAATTAATTTTTTTAAAGTAAAAATACACATAAAATGAAGTAACTCATAAGTCAACGACCATACCGCGTTGAAAAACACCAGTTCTCGTCCGATCACTGAAGTTAAGCAACGTTGGGCACGGTTAGTACTTGGATGGGTGACCGCTTGGGAACACCGTGTGTTGTTGACATTCTTTTTTACTCTTTTTCTTTGTTTTTTTTTTTATAAACAACCTAAACTACAATAAAATGATATGTGTCACTGTAGGTCACTTCTGTTCATCTGCACCGTATCTAAGATGCCTGTTTCGTTGATCGCAATCTTACTGCCCAACAAAGAGAAGAAACTAACGAATTTTGTATGTACTCTTTTTTTTTATATGGTACACTACATTTTACTTAATGCACTTAATATACTTTGTACAAATGAAATATACTCTAGAATAAAACAATTTTTTTACAAATAATAATACAAATAAAATGAGGGAACCGATCAGTCAACGACCATACCGCGTTGAAAGACACCAGTTCTCGTCCGATCACTGAAGTTTAAGCAACGTTGGGCACGGTTAGTACTTGGATGGGTGACCGCTTGGGAACACCGTGTGTTGTTGGCATTTTTTTGCTTTCTTTTTTATTTTTTTTTTATAAACAACCTAAACTACAATAAAATGATATGTGTCACTGTAGGTCACTTCTACTCATCTGCACCGTATCTAAGATGCCTGTTTCGTTGATCACAATCTTACTTCCTAACAAAGCGAAGAAACAAAAGAATTTTGTATGTACCCTTTTTTTTATATGGTACACTACATTTTACTTAACGGGCGTAAAATACTTTATACAAATGAAATATACGCTAGAATAAATCAATTTTTTTAGAAGTAAAAATACATATAATAGGATAAAATTCACAAGTCAACGATCATACCGCGTTGTAAAGCACCAGTTCTCGTCCGATCACTGAAGTTAAGCAACGTTGGGCACGGTTAGTACTTGGATGGGGGTGACCGCTTGGGAACACCGTGTGTTGTTGACATTTTTTTACTTTCTTTTTTATTTTTTTTTTATAAACAATCTAAACTACAATAAAATGATATGTGTCACTATAGGTCACTTCTACTCATCTGCACCGTATCTAAGATGCCTGTTTCGTTAATCGCAATCTTACTTCCTAACAAAGCGAAGAAACAAAAGAATTTTGTATGTACCCTTTTTTTATATGGTACACTACATTTTACTTAACGGGCTTAAAATACTTTGTACAAATGAAATATACTCTAGAATAAAACAATTTTTTTACAAATAATAATACAAATAAAATGAGGGAACCGATCAGTCAACGACCATACCGCGTTGAAAGACACCAGTTCTCGTCCGATCACTGAAGTTAAGCAACGTTGGGCACGGTTAGTACTTGGATGGGTGACCGCTTGGGAACACCGTGTGTTGTTGACATTTTTTTACTTTCTTTTTTATTTTTTTTTTATAAACAATCTAAACTACAATAAAATGATATGTGTCACTATATGTCACTTCTACTCATCTGCACCGTATCTAAGATGCCTGTTTCGTTGATCACAATCTTACTTCCTAACAAAGCGAAGAAACAAAAGAATTTTGTATCTACTCGTTTTCTTTTATGGTACACTACATTTTACTTAACGCACTTAATATACTTTGTACAAATGAAATATACGCTAGAATAAATCAATTTTTTAGAAATAAAAATACATATAAAATGAGAGAACTTATCAGTCAACAACCATACCGCGTTGAAAAACACCAGTTCTCGTCCGATCACTGAAATTAAGCAACGTTGGGCACGGTTAGTACTTGGATGGGTGACCGCTTGGGAACACCGTGTGTTGTAGACATTCTTTTTACTTTTTTCTTTGTTATTTTTTTCTTATAAACAACCAAAACTACAATAAAATGATATGCGTCATTGTACGTCACTGCTACGCATCTACACCGAATCTAAGATGCCTGTTTCGTTGATCACAATCTTACTTCCTAACAAAGCGAAGAAACAAAAGAATTTTGTATGTACTCGTTTTTTTTTATGATACACTACATTTTACTTAACGCACTTAATATATTTTGTACAAATGAAATATACTCTAGAATAAATCAATTTTTTAGAAATAAAAATACATATAAAATGAGAGAAATTATCAGTCAACGACCATACCGCGTTGAAAAACACCAGTTCTCGTCCGATCACTGAAGTTAAGCAACGTTGGGCACGGTTAGTACTTGGATGGGTGACCGCTTGGGAACACCGTGTGTTGTTGACATTCTTTTTACTTTTTTATTTATTTTTTTTTTTTTTTTAATAACAACCACAAATGGTGATAGATTGTAAGAAATTTTTGTTAAACAAATGATGTTGTTTATCGATTTTATCATTTTATTAAATAAAGACTATACTAGAATCAAACAATTAATATATTTTTCTTATTATCTTTATTTATCAGAAAATCGGATTAATATAAAATAAAAATCAGAAAATTCATTTAGGAGTAATACGTCTTAAGCTTTTACAATTTTCTGAACTAAAACATTATTTCTTTTTAAATTATTTTTCGCAATTCAATTATAATTCACTGTTTATAAATCTGTTAAAATTTTCAAATATACGCATGATTGACCACAGTAAATATT